>NW_006159850.1:13435996-13454531 GCF_000334495.1 Tupaia belangeri chinensis | reverse complement strand
GCCCAAGATCCAGAGAGGAGAATGGAGGAGAAGGGATTGCGGCGTGACCATCCTCCCCGGGGGGTGATTTCTCGCTTTCTGTCTCTATGTCTCTCTGTCTGTCTGGCGAGCGCACACGCCCTACAGTGAAAATCTCTCCAAAAAAAAAAAAAAGAATTATATATTTAATTTATTCATTTGTTTATTTTAATTTTACCAGAGAGAGAGAGACACAGAGAAAGAGAAAGAGAGAGACGGTAAGTGAGAAAGCAAGCCACTAGGTCCAGGACTGGAACCATGGTCCGCCATGTGTGAGTATCCAGCGCCTTAACCACCATGCCACCTGCTGGTCCCCCCCCAAATAAACAACTCTTAAAAAACAAACAAGTGAGGGAAAGCCATACCAGACAGCAGACATACAGAACATTTCCACTGTGGCAAGAGTCTATGGAACAGCACAATTGTAGAAACTCCCCAACCAGTAAGTGGTAGTGCCTAGACCAAAAGACCGTCAACTTGGTGCCCCAAGCCTTGAGCTGCCTTGTCCTTTATCATGTCACACGAATATTTCCTCACGTGTGCCATGGAAGTTGGCGCCTCTGATCACCTTGCTAAGCTTTGCCATTGAGATGTTTTTTTTTTTGTTTGTTTGTTTGTTTTTTGAGAGGTTTTTGCTATAGCCCCCCAGGGGAGATGCCCACGCCGGAATCCCTTCTCCTCCATTCTCCTCTTGGGATCTTGGGCACGCACGCGCACACACACACACACACACACACACACACACACGCCCGGTGTGAGTTTAAGTCACCGGGTTCGGGACTCGAACCGCAGTCGACTACGTGGGAGTCCACCGACATAGCCATTACGCTAACTGCTGGTTCTTGTCACTGAGGTTTTAATTAAAGTCTACAACAGTCAGTTCGAGTCCTGGACCTAGCGCAGAATGAAGCAGCCTCCAACTAACAGAATGAGAGGAGAGGGAACATGGGAATCAGGCCGAGCTCAGTTCAAATCCCGGCAATGTCACTTCTACGGGTGGGAGGGACCTTACGTGGGTTTCCTAACCTTTGTTCAACGTGTCTATCGATAAAAAAGGGAAAATAAAAGGATTCACGTCACAGCGCTGCTGTGGTAAAATTTAAAAAATTAAGTTCTTCCATTAACCTGAAAGTGTCCCCTGCTGGACTCCCACCTGCAGTCGACCGCGTTGAATCCCGGGCCTGCAGCTTACACGCCGGGAGCCTGTGCATTCGAGCGCAAGATCCGAGAGAATGGAGGAAGGACTGCGGCGTGCCCAACCCCCAAGAGGGGTGGCGCACGCGCCCTACAGCAAAAGCCTCTCTAAATAAAAAACAAACAAACACACACACAGAGGGGCCGCCGGGCAACCCCCCCCCCGCCGCTGCGGCCCGGAGCGGGTCCGCTCCAGGCAATTCGGTTCCTCCCAGGATAGGCCCTAGTCTGGCCTTCCCGCCTCATTTTCCCAAACCGGCCGAAAGAGCGGCGATACTGATCCCTCTGCCCGGACCGTTGGGGCCGCCGGGAGAACCGGCTCCAGCCTGCCCCCAGCCCGCATCGTGGGGCGTCCCTAGACCCGCGTCCAGGGCCCAGCTCTGGGAAGCTGTCCCGAGCTAGAAGCCCACGGCCTGGAGAGAGGCAATAACTTTTCTTACCTGAAGCCAGAAAGCCTCGGCCGGGCTCTGAAGCCCAGCCCAGTTGCGGCGGCCTCCTCAGAACTCGGAAGATACCGCCGCCAACCGTCACTTCCGGAGAGAGCTTCTCCGAGAAGGAGCTGCGGTCTCGGCCTACATATTGGACAGCAGCTCCACAAGCGGCCAATACGCTCTCTTCGACTCCCGCGGGTCGTCGCTACCCGGAACAGCGACGCTCTCATTGGACAATGCTTTGTAAGGACTAGGCGGGACCACGCCCACGGAAGCCTCGTACAATTGGTAGAAATCTATGCCCGTCCCCTCACGTCCAACCGCCGAAGAGTAGAACGGAAGAACTTTTTTACTGCTGTTTGTTTGAACTTTCTGGCGGGATAAAGTTGTAAGAATTCCCGGTCCGTTTTGGCGAGAGGATGAGAACCCTTATTCTGTGACTTTTGCTGCTCCTCTCTAGCTTTAGTGAAGGAGCTCTCTCTTCCCAAAAGATAGTAGCTGATCTAGTAATTTCAAAATATTACCTCCAGAATTTTGGAGCCTTGTAAAAACGTGTGGGACAATCTCCTTAACAAGGGTGGGGACTTCAAAAAGTTCGTGGGGGGAACCAGCAGGTAGCGGCGTAATGGCTATGTCGCTGGACTCCCACGTAGTTGACCGTGGTTCGCGTCCCGGACCCGGTGGCTTAAAACTCACGCCGGGCACGTGTGCGTGCGTGCCCAAGATCCCGAGAGGAGAATGGAGAAGGGATTGCAGCGTGACCATCGCCCCTGGGGGGTGATTTCTCGCTTTCTGTCTCTATGTCTCTGTCTGTCTGGCGAGCGCACGCACCCTATGGCGAAAACCTCTCCAAAAAAAAAAAAAAAAAAGTTCGTGGGGAAAAAAAAGAATTAAAGCATGACATTTGTTTTTGTACAATACAAAGTTGAAATCCATGCGTAGTTTTTTCATCATATGCATTGTCCATGAATTTTTTATTTTTTTGTTTTTGAGGGAAAGGGAGAAATTACCCTCCAGAGGGGATGGCCACACCGCAATCCCTTCTCCACTCTCTGGGAATTTGGGCTGGCAGGCACAAGTACCTGACATGGTTTTATTTGTTTTTCTGAGAGACTTTTGCTACAGGGCGCAGCGCTCGCCAGAGAGACAGGAACAGAAAGGCGGAAAGGGAGAACTCACCCTGGGGGATGCGGGGTGTGTGTGCGGCCATGCCACAGTCCCTTCTCCATTCTCTCCGGATTTTAGGCACAATCGCACATGCCCACACGCCAGGTGTTGAGACTTAAGCCGCCTGGGTCCAGAGCCTCAGCCGACCATTTGGAAGTCCAACACCTTTTAACCACAATGCCACGTGCTGTTTTTTTTTCAAGCCACTGGGTCTGAGATTTGAACTGAGAAATCAGCAATGTGGGATCCAGCTGCCTCAACCTCCCCACCACCAGCTTTTAGCACAAAAATAATTTTTATGTCAAAAGAAACCAGAAACATGTTCTGATTTTCTGCATGGTCATTTTTACTGTAATTAAGAGAGGAAGAGAATAAACACAAAACCAGGCACTAATAGTCTTATCCCCAGCTTCCAAAAGTTATAAATACTGGGGCTGGCAGGTGGCGTGGTGGTTAAGGCACTGGACTCCCACTGGGCCTGCCATGATTGGAGTCCCAGACCTGGTGGCTTGCGTTCACTCCAGTCAAAGTGAAGAATAATAATAAATATATTCAATTAAAATATAATTATTTAAAAATTTTTAAAAGTTATACATACTGAGGAGAAAAGGGTGCTGGCTGGGTTCCATTTTAAGGGTGAATTGCTATTTACAACTTTATAAATAGTTACTTATAATTACAACCTCCCTGTTGGCTTATTTGTAAAGATTGGAAAAAAAAAGTCTTAAGCATCACTTCATAGAAGAGCTGTTTGGATGAATTTTTTTTCTCCTTCCATTGAATAAATGACTAATGGATTCATCTGTACTACATGATAGAGGATACTTTTATGTGACTGCATAGTTTAAAATGATAAATTTGAAAGAATTGTCCAGATAACATAAAAGATGCCAAAGAAAGTTTATGCTCCAGCCAGCTCCGTGGCATAGTGGTCGTGTGCTGTTCTCAAGCAGCCAGAGCTCACGTGGCTAGCACAGTCTGAATCCTGAGTACAGTTCGAACCTGGGAATGGTCAGCCTGAAAGACATAAACACATGTGTAGGTGTGTCCAAGGTCCACCTGGCTGAAGGGCTGGAGGAAGAGGATTGGCATGACCAGACCCTGTGGTGGGTACTCATGTCTCTCTCTCATGTGCACGTCTGTGCTCTACCATGAATAAAAACAAAATGGACATTTATACTTGTAGTCATAATCTGAGGATCTTAGATTTTGCTCTACCATCATTTATTTATTTGCTCATTCATTTATGTAACGCTTATTCAGCAACTACTGAGATCCTGGCTCTGGCCAGGTGTATTTTGGGAAATATCATTTATGGTGGATGATATGACTGGAATTGTTTTCTATCTGTAACAGGGAAATTCTGCCTTCTTGTATCCAAAAATAACCCCATGTCAAAGGTTTTGAAGGGGAGAAGTCCAGTTTTTGCCTCTTCCAGTTTCTTGTCCAGGGACTCCTTGGTTTAGTTTTCGATATGCAACTTTGTGAAGGTAGACAGTTTCTTTAAGATTTCTGTGAATGAATGAGCAGAAAGTTAGACAAGAGCAGGGAGCTGAGTGTCACTTACAAACATGAAAACATTTCTATACCACATAAAAATGTTGACACTGCGAGGGTCCAGAAGGTCACATGGTGGTTAAGGCACTAGATTTCTAGACAGCTGACAGCGGTTTGAGTCCCAGACCCAGTAACATAAAAATCACACTGCATGGGGCCAGCAGGTAGCATGGTGGTTAAGGTGCTGGACTCCCACATAACAGGCCATGGTTCAAGTCCTGGACCTGGTCACTTGCTTTCTCTCTCTTTTTCCTGGTCACGATCTCTCTCTGGTGAGCACACATGCCCTATAGCAAATTTTAAAATAATCTTAAGTAAAATTAAATAAATAATTGTTTAAAAAAAGACAGGCAGACAATCACATATGCGTGCATGCCAAAAACCTCAAGAGAAGAAGAGATTGCAGCGTGGCTATCACCCCTGAGGGATGATTGCTCTCTTCCCTCTCTCTGTCTCTCTCTGGTACATGCATGTGCCCAATGGCAAAAACCAAAACAAAACAAAAGCGCAGACAGTGCATCTGCATTCCCTCAATCCGGCTGGTGCCTAGACCACATCCGCACTCGTGCTTTTGTGATACAAAGTTCTCCTCTTACTTATCAACTTTTAAAACACCAACACCTCAGAGGGGGGATAAACTCACATCTTAGTATAAAATCATCTCTGGTACTAAATTCTTTTTTTTTGGAGAGGTTTTTGCTATAGGGCACATGTGCTTGCCAGAAAGACAGAGAGAGACAGAGAGACAGAAAGTGAGAAATCACCCCGAGGGGGGATGGCCACGCCTCAATCCCTTCTCCTCCATTCTCCTCTTGGGATCTTGGCATGCATGCACACACACTCGGTGTGAGTTTAAGCCACTGGGTCCGGGACTCAAACCATGGTTGACTACATGGGAGTTCAGTGACATAGCCATTATGCCAACTGCTGGTCGTGGTACTAAATTCTTTAATACCAGAAGGCACAGATTGTAAGGGAGCCTTGAAAAGAGAGGAAGGAGACAGAGACTGAAGGAGAGAAGGGCACTATCTATCAAGAAATCACTGGGACCAGCAGATAGTGTAATGGCTATGTCGCTGGACTCCCACACAGTCGACCACAGTTTGAGTCCCAGACCTGGTGGCTTAAACTCACACCAGGCGCGTGTGCGTGCGTGCCCAAGATCCCAAGAGGAGAATGGAGAAGGGATTGTGGTGTGGTCATCCAGGGGTAATTTCTCGCTTTTTGTCTTCCTGTCTCTGTCTTTCTGGTGAGCACATATGCCCTATAGCAAAAACCTCTCCGAAAAAAAGAAAAAAAAAAGAAAAGAAATCACTGTCAGCCTCTCATCCATCCATAGGGCAGAGTTTCTGGACCCCTGCACTATGGACGTTTGGTCTAAATCGTTTTGTTATGAGGACTGTTCTATGCTTTGTAGGATGATGATAGCACCTCTGGCTTCTACCCACTAGATACGAGTAGCACATGTCACCCTACCTCCCCTGAGAGAGGGGGACATCCAACACAACTGAGAATGTCTTCAGACATGGTCAAATGTCCCCTGGAAACCAAAACCACCCTGGCTGTAAACCAATGTCTTGGACTTACAAAGAGGACATCTCTCACAAACGTGGAATAACTGTGAGGTTCATGGCTCTTTTCACCAGAGAGAGCCCTACCTTCAACAGAGGGCCGCTCAGAAGGCTCATAGGCCCGGCACTCATCAATGACCTCCTGCAGCTCCAAAGGACAGTCGTCGCCCAGTGGCTCCTGCTGCCGGTCCACAGCCACTAGCTGGCGGATCTTCTCAGAATCATATCCTGGTGTGGAAATGACAGGATGGGAGGCTTAAAAAGTTGCTCTGGCCCTTACACATTTCTCTGCATGCCAATGGCTGGCATCAGAACTAGGGACATTGAGTAAGGAAAAACAAGAGCTTTCGATGACTGGAGAGCGGCCCAGGCAGTTCCCGTATCAGAGAACGGCACTGCTAGGGCATTTTTCACCTATCAGAAGGGACCTGATCCCAGCACCCAGCACTGGCTAAGCCCCAGCCTTCATGTGGTTCACCTTCAAATGGGATCTTTCCAGTGACGATTTCCCAGAGGACGATTCCAAAACTAAAAGAAAAATCCAGAAAGTGAACAATCATGTCAAGTTTCCCTTTTCCCATGCCCCTCCAGCCATCTTGAGAAAACCCGATGAATTTTGATTCCCACTCAGGTTCAACAGAGTTAAGAGGGCCCTCGGAAGAGTTCGGCTTGGGTTGTCTGTCCCATTCATCGGAATTAGATTCTGTGTGAGAACATGAACATACCTGTATATTTCAGCTTTTATGTCATATTTGTGAAACAAATTTTCCAGTCCCTGCGGTGAGACATATGCGGTAGGACGGACTTTCTCAATTTTCTTTCCCTTAGTCTCCTGACGGATGGAACTCTGGGTTTTGCTCAACTCAAATCCTGCAAGCTAGATAGAGAGGTAACTTGGAGACCGATACAGCTCGATCTCAGAGGGGTAAAAGCAGGGGGGTTGGTACTACACACGATTATCAGGGTGTGGTCTTTCTTTTTAATATTTTATTTAACTTTATTTATTCATTCATTTATTTATTTCAATTTGACCGGGGGCAGGGGGCGGAGAGAGAGCGAGCGAGAGCAAGCTGCCAGGTCCGGGACTGGAACCGTAGTCAGCCACATGGGAGTCTAGCACCCTTAACCACCAAGCCACCTGCCAGTCCCAAGGCGTGGTCTTTTACCTTAGGGATCTATTAGTATTTATCTAGAGTGTTTTCTGTGTAGGGCTACTCCATGGCTAACATGGGTTTAACTATCAGAATGCAATGACCAAGAGAAACACAAACAGATTTCTTCTCTATAAAACGGGGTGACGGCAATGAGGATTACTTGATACATGGTTATAAAGTACTTGTAAGACCTGGGGAGCTGTGGTTATTGCTGGTACTACCATGTCAGATACAGGGGTTTCTCAGTCGACTCAGCTCCAGGTGAGGGTGGAGATGGGTAAATGGAGAGGGGTAAATGGAGCCACCATGTGGCCTGCTTTCTTCCAGAAGCAGGTGAAGAATGACAAGGGGGACATCCCTCTGCTCTTGCTGCCCCTATAGGGTGGTCAGCCTGTTCCTTCAGATTTTACTTGGCAAGCGTGCGTTATGCCTGCTGACCCTGCATGGTCATGTGGAGCTCATAGTTCACATGCCATCAGTGAGTGTGTGTGCTCTTGCTCCATGCACACCTGTTAGTAGCACCGTCAGAGTGCAGAGGCTGCCAGCACTAACCTCAGCCAGGTACCCAAATCCAGGGCAAGGTCCGACAAAGGGTAAGACACTTAGATGGCGCCTCCCCTCTCACTCATTCCTAGGCTCACTTGTTTACTGAGCACCACACTAGTTACCAGGGCTACAAGGCTGAATAGCTCCTATGACAGGCAGGTGGGCTGAGAACCATGAGAGCTGGGTAGATGCAAAGATAGGGAATACTTACATCACTGTAGGGGAGGGGGAAGGACACCCCAAAAGCAGAAAGGACATGTTTTCTGTTAACCAAGGGCTGTCCTAACACTCAACGCTATAAAAAAGCAAGCCATCTATGGATGACATCAAAACACTCTTTTAGTGTTTGGGAATGGCAAACATCAGGTTAATAAAGTCATTTCCTATTCCATATGAAAATCTAATTTTCAGTTAACTTTTTAGCTTCGTTTCCCTGGAAACCTGATGAAGAAGACTGTCACCTATACTCCTTAGCCATGTTGTTAATCATAAAAAAATGACTGCTGATTGGTAAAGTGCTTCTGGATGGGGGCTGGGGGGACAGGGGATTCTAAAGAGCTGATAGCAATGCTGGGCTTTGTGGTGACTCTTATTACTGGCGACTGGCATGTCCCTTGCAGGGACATTGGAAGGTATACTTGCAGAATTGACCTAAGATATGTTGACTCCTGCAGGTTGTGGGGCTTGTAAACCTGGGTGGCCCCACATCCACCCAGTGGGAGCCTCTTCTCAAGTACCTGAATGGAGACAAAGAGAAGTCTGGGTGACCATGGGAGCAAAGAGAAGGGTTTGACACTTCTGACAAGCTGTGTTTTCTGCAGGTCACTCTTGTAAGTGTGGCTGACAGCAGTCCTGTGAGTCTGGATGCCTATGGGACCTAAGACTCCCATAGGTGTTGCTGAGACACAGAAGTGGTGTCTAGGTATCTCAAAGGAAACAACTCTTTTTTTTAGAGAGAGTTTTGCTATAGGGCAAGAGAGAGAGAAAGAGACAAAAAGTGAGAAATCCCCCCCAGGGGGGATGGTCACGCTGCAATCCCTTCTCCTCCATTCTCCTCTTGGGATCTTGGGCACACACGCACACGCGCCCAGCGTGAGTTTTAAGCCACCGGGTCCGGGACGTGAACCGCGGTCGACTATGTGGGAGTCCAGCGACATAGTCATTATGCTAACTGCTGGTTCCCAACCCATTGGTCTGAGTTTTAAGCCACTGGGTCTGGGACTTGAACGGCAGTTGACTATGTGGGAGTCAGCAACATAATCACCATGCCATCTGCTGGTCCCACGGGAAGCTGGTCCCAGCTTCCTCAGCAGGGATGGGCTAAGTGGGCATTGAAGAAGCTGGGCATGAGAAGAGGAGGCGAGGATTAAGCCCGCCCTGTGCCAGGCACACGGGAAGCTGCATGGCAGGGGTTGAGCTGAGTGCTAAGACAAAGTCAAGGCAGAGAATCGGGCAGGCACGGCTGTCTCTCTCCTAGCACCAAGTCATGCAAAGAGCACCCGGAAGACTGCTCACCTTCACGTGGTAGCCTTCAGTTACCAGGAAGCTGGAGCTGCTGATGTTTCTGTGGAGTACAGGGACTTCTGTGTGGTGGAGCCTGACAGGACCAAAGGCAGGGAGCATGAATGACAAACACAGTTTCCTGGGGGGACTGTGCGTCCTTACTGGGATAACGGGTGGGTCAGTACCACAGCAGTTATTCAGAGGTAGCAGGGGAAACTGGGATGCAGAGGAAAGACTTGACAGTTGTGTGCTGTGCAGAGCAGCGTTCGGAGCATGGCACGTGCCAGCATGACAGCTCTTGTGGAATGTGAGTGGTCTGGCACCAGCGGTTGCCCTAATGCGAAGGCTGAAGGTGTCCCTGCGGTGCTGTGTCTGGGAAGTGCTGGGTGGACCAAAGTGCTCAGGTACAGGCTTTGGCATATGGGAACCCCTGCACCCCAGCTTGGGTTCTTGTCAGTGTCTGCCTAAGGTCAGAGATGATGGGTCAAAGATTTGGACACAAGTGACTTACAGAGGAGGTGCCCCCAGGAGAAAGTGGTGAGGGAATGGAGAAAGCAGGATGGAGAGGTAGAAACCATGGTAGGGTGTGCTTTCGGGTGAAGTCCCAGGGCCAGCTGGACCTTACGGGACCTCTGCAGCATAATTACAGAGTTCGTGCCCCTCACGGCAAAGGAGCGGCACTACTGTACTCACATCGGTCAGCCAGTGGCTGTGGACTGTGTGGGGAAGGTGTGGATGGGTGGACATTAACCCCCTGGGTACTTTCGGCTATCTCGAAGGGCGAAGGGGGCTGTGCCCATGGCTAATCCTCTTAAAGTCATAGCTGTGAAACTTATTTCATTTGTAATTTGCTACAGGGTGTATGGGCTCACTGGAGAGAGACAGATAGAGAGGGAGGGAGAGAAAGAGAGAGAAGGAAAATGAGAAAGCATCCCCCCGGGGGGATGGCCACGCTGCAATCTTTCTTCCTACATTCTCCTCTTGGGACTTGGGACATGCATACACACACGGCCGGCGTGGTTTTCAAGACACAGGGTTGGGACTTGAAATGCAATCAGCCAATGATTCCAGCTGCCTTAACAGCAACTCGCCGGCCGGCAGCAGGGAAATTGAGCAGTAAAGCATGCCCAGGGGAGAATGGGTACACAGGACTGGTAGGAAGGGTCAGAGGTCATTTAGATGGGACACTAAGAACATCCCCTTAAGCCATTAATTTAAAGAGTCAAGAAGAAATAAACTTTATGGCTTCAAATAAATAGCTGAGACTGTTTCCAGAAGTCTGGGGCACTGGCATACTAATGATTACAGAGAAGATGATTCTCCTGGGACCGGCAGTTAGCGTAATGGCTATGTCGCTGGACTCCCACGTAGTCGACCGCGGTTCACGTCCTGGACCCGGTGGCTTAAAACTCACGCCGGGCACGTGTGCGTACATGCCCAAGATCCTGAGAGGAGAATGGAGGAGAAGGGATTGCGGCGTGACCATCCCCCCTGGGGGGGATTTCTCGCTTTCTATCTCTCTGTCTCTCTCTTTCTAGCACACGCACCCTACAGCAAAAAAAAAAAAAAAAAAGATGATTCTCCTTTAGACCTATTCCAGTCTTTCTGACTACATCGAGGAGAATATCTTAGCTGGGCAGAGAGCACATGGCAACATCTAAGTTGTGAATATTTTCCCTGTACAGAGGACGTAGGTCTGAATTACAGAACTTGCGGTTGGCAGCTTCAGCCCACCACAATGTAATTACATCATTTGGGTTTCAATTGTGGTCACCTACCTGTGGCAAGTGATACCGGTTTTCAATTTATGGCAGTAACAGAAAGTATTCTTCTTAAAAACTTCAATTTTTTTTTGTTTGTTTTAAATTATTTTATTGAACTTTATTTATTTATTCATCTATTTCACCTTGACTAGAGAGGGACAGAGTGAGTGGGTGAGTGAGAGAGAGAGAGAGAGAAAGTGAGAAAGCAAGCCGACAGGTCTGGGACTTGAACTGTGGTCAACCATGTGGGAGTCCAGTGCTCTTAACCACTACACCACCTGCCAGTCCCCCAGACTTCAGATTCTTTAAAAAGTAAGTCTGTTTAAGGAAAAATGTTAAGTAAAGAGAACTGGTGATATGGTGGGTGTGGTAAAGCCTGCGGGAGTTTGTGAGTGGCTGACTTTTGGGCCGTGTTTACTAGCGGACCCACAGAGCCTGCACGTGAGAGCGGGTAGAACTGCCAGATACAGAAGCCCTGTTCGATTTGAGTTTCAGATAAACAATGGAGTTTTTCTTTTTTTTTTTAGCCAGAGGGAGCATGCACTTGTCAGAGAGAGTACTTCCCCTCTGGGCTGTGGTCACACTGTAATTCCTTCTCCTCCACTTCTCCACCCTGTTGGGACTTAGACATGTACCTGATGTGTTTTTCAAGCTACTGGGGCCAGGACTTGACCCACAGTAAACCATGTAGGATCTGGCTTCCTTAACCAGTTGACCATAGGGCAGACCCAACAATGGATTTTTTTTTCCCCCGAGAGATTTTTGCTATAGGGAATGTGTGCTTGCTGGAGAGACAGACTGAGAAATCGCCCCCCCAACCAGGGGGGATGGCCATGCTGCAATCCCTTCTCCTCCCTTCTCCTCTTGCGATTTTGGGCACACCTGCCCAGCGTGAGTTTTAAGCCACTGGGTCTGGGTCTTGCACCCTGGTTGACTGCGTGGGAACCCAGTGATGTAACCATTACACTATCTTCTGGTCCCCTAACAATGAATTTTTTTAAAAAATATTATTTTATTTAATTTTATTTATCAGTATTATTATTTTAAAAAATTTGACTAGACAGGAATCAGCAGGTGGAGGTGGCATGGTGGGTTAGGTGCTGGACACTTCCACATGGCTGACCACAGTTCGAGTCCTGTTCTCATTTTTCCTCTCTTGCTCTCTGTGTCTCTCTCTGGTCAAATTAAAATAAATGAATGCATAAATAAATTATCCTCTCAGTATTTTGGGCATGCACACACATGTCCCTGGCATGAGTTTTAGGCCACCAGGTCTGGCACTCAAACCATGATCGACTATGTGGGAGTCCAGTGATGTAACCATTCTGCCATCTGCTGGTCCCAACAAGGGATTTTTAAAAAACATTATTTATTTAATTTATTTTTAAAATTTGACCAGAGAGATACAGAAAGAGACAGAGACACAGAGAGAGAGAGAAGTGAGAAAGCAAGCCACCAGGTCTGGGACTCAAACTGCAGTTAGTCATGTGGGAGTCCGGCACCTTAACCACCATGCCACCTGCTGGCCCCCAACAATGAACTTTTTACACGCACAAGTATGTACCAAAATTGCACAGGACATAGTTATACTAAAGACAAATGTTTATTTGAAATTTAGTATATCTGAAATTCAGTATTATTGAGGACATACTAAACAGTTACTTACAACTTATCTGAAATTCAAATTTCACTGGAAATGTTCTATTTTTATTTGCTATATTTGGCAACCCTAAGAGTAGAGCCTGTCCAACTCGGCAAGAGCAGCCTGGACACTAAATTCAACCCTAGTTCTGGGAGCTGGTGCTCACTGGGTTAAACTCCTTCCTTGCCCATCTGTAATCAGATAAAATAGTAAACATTGCATGGAAGGGGGACTCTCCGGGGCTTCCTGTTCTCTTATCACCTCTGGGGTTATCGGCAGTGTAGACATACCCATCCAGTTCTACTTGGTGCCCCTTGACCCCATCTGGTACCTGTATAAGCCTCTGGCTGCCCCCAGGACTAGGAGGAATCGCTCGCCATACTTGAGGTCCTTCTTCTTGTCCAACAGCTCTCTCAGGGTCCCAAGTTCGCAGTGCTCCATGACGATGGAGAACTGAGGCGGAGTCACTGATGGAAAGGAGCCAGACACTGTGAGGACTCAGCCCCACTCAGAGCTTCTACAATCTGCACCCCTCGTCCCCCATTCTCTAAAGAGAGAACTTGACTCTGCTATGAGAATCATTTCTCCCCCGACCCCTCACCCCATCCCACAGTTTGCTCCCTGACCTCCTTCAATGGGTCGAATGTCCCTACAAAGCCCATCTTTTTCTTCACAGTATGGGCATGCTGTAATTCTAGCTTTGTTTGGGCAGTCATTTGAAGAATGTCTTCCCCATTCATCTGGACACCTCAAGAGGGCAGGCCACGTGTGTCATGGTTCTCATAAGGAGCTTAGTTCATACATGTGTGTGGAAGGAATGAATGACGCATGGATGGTAACGCGGCAGAGGGAACTTGGACAAGTCCAAGTCTTAACTCATGGGCTCGTGACTCCACATCGACATAAAAAGAGTGAGTTGGTCACTCCCACTGTCACCCAGGAGAAGAAACGTCACTGGAAGATTGCCTTTGGACTGGGATTCTATGCTCTGAAATCAGGTTAGCCTGAGGCTGGAGAGAAACTTCCAGAGGGGAGCAGGTGAGGAGTTGCTCTAGTCTCTCTCTAGGAAAGAGCATGACCCGAAGAAGCAGCTATGCTATGAGAGACACATTTAAAAATAAAATAGGGCTGGCCCTATGGCCTGATGGTTGAAGGAGCCAGATCCTACAGGGCCAACCACTTTGAATCCTAGCCCTGGTGGCTTGAGAAACACACCTGTGTGTGTTCAAATTCCCAACAGGATGGAGAAATGGAGGAGAAGGATTATGGTGTGACCACACTCCATCAGGGGTTGCTTTCTCTCTTTCATTCTGACGAACACACGTACTCTCTAACAATTAAAAAAAAAAGTATAAAGATAAAGAAATTGACACCTGAAGTTACTGATAAAGGGGGCGGATGAATTTAGTTTTTAGATGCTGTAATTCTAGCTTTGTTTGGGCAGTCATTTGAAGAATGTCTTCCCCATTCATCTGGACACCTCAAGAGGGCAGGCCACGTGTGTCATGGTTCTCATAAGGAGCTTAGTTCATACATGTGTGTGGAAGGAATGAATGACGCATGGATGGTAACGCGGCAGAGGGAACTTGGACAAGTCCAAGTCTTAACTCATGGGCTCGTGACTCCACATCGACATAAAAAGAGTGAGTTGGTCACTCCCACTGTCACCCAGGAGAAGAAACGTCACTGGAAGATTGCCTTTGGACTGGGATTCTATGCTCTGAAATCAGGTTAGCCTGAGGCTGGAGAGAAACTTCCAGAGGGGAGCAGGTGAGGAGTTGCTCTAGTCTCTCTCTAGGAAAGAGCATGACCCGAAGAAGCAGCTATGCTATGAGAGACACATTTAAAAATAAAATAGGGCTGGCCCTATGGCCTGATGGTTGAAGGAGCCAGATCCTACAGGGCCAACCACTTTGAATCCTAGCCCTGGTGGCTTGAGAAACACACCTGTGTGTGTTCAAATTCCCAACAGGATGGAGAAATGGAGGAGAAGGATTATGGTGTGACCACACTCCATCAGGGGTTGCTTTCTCTCTTTCATTCTGACGAACACACGTACTCTCTAACAATTAAAAAAAAAAGTATAAAGATAAAGAAATTGACACCTGAAGTTACTGATAAAGGGGGCGGATGAATTTAGTTTTTAGATTTCATCTATGCTACTGAAGACTAAGGGTGGATTACATGTTTGAGTCAGCCAGCTTTCTTTCTTTCTCATGCCAGTGTGCACATGAGAGAGGGAAGGAGTGAGCACCCCCCAACAGAGCTGGTATTTCTTTCAAATCTCCATCCCATCAGGACCCTGGGCATACCTGGTGTGTGGTCAATAGGGCCTGGTCTCAAACCTCAGTTGGCCACATGGGATCTTCCACACAGCACCTACCCATGGTGACTTACAAAATTCATCTACCACTCAGGCCAGCTTCTGAACAACACCCTGTTGGTTTCCAGTGGGCCAGCAGGAGGCGATGCAGTCACATTAGTGCAAACCATCCCTTGGCTGAAGCCCTGCTCTCCTGAAAGGAGAGCAGCTTGGGATGCAAAAATTACAAAAAAACAAAAAGAAAACTTGAACTATGATAAAAATGTGTAGATTCCACCATTTCAGCTGTTCCTTAAAAAAATGCAACACAGGGGTCAGCAGATAGTGTGGCAGAGCACTAGACTCCCACATGGCTGACCATAGTTTGAGTCCTGGACCTGGTGGACTGCGTTCTCACTTTCCCTCTCCCTCTCTCTCTGTCTCTCTCTGGTGAGTGCATATGCCCTACAGCCAATAAAATAATAATAAATTAAATAATTTAAATGATTAATTGTCATAAATTATTTAATTATTTAAAATTAAATACCAGTTTTTTAAGGAGTTACTTTGTTTGTTTACTTATTTATTTTTTCTTTGACAAGAGAGAAGAGAGAGGGAAAGTAAGAAAGTAACCCACCAGGTCCGGGACTTGAATCCTGATTGGCCATGTGGGAGTCCAGTGCCCTCAGCCACCATGCCACCTGCCGGCCACAGTAATAATATTTCTAAAAATGCAACATATTACAAAACAGAAGGTATATGCCAGGCCATCAAAACCCTGACCAACCCCAGAAGAACCCCATACCTGTTTCATCAATGCAAATCCCAAATACACGCAGGATGTTGGGAGAATCAAATTTCTTCATAGTGCTGACCTCCTCATTGAAAGTGTACCTCACTATCCTATGAGGGTAAGAGGCAAAATTAGGATTTCTGAACTGAAAGGTCCCGTAGAGGACACTTCGTGTAGGTGACTAACCCTTGGTGTGGGGGGAAGAGCACTGGGGCTGCGAAGGCAGCACATGGAACTCTCCGGATGTACTTGGCAGCAGAATTACTCCCTAAGGTGTGAAGATAGTAATGGAGCTTGCTAAGCGCTTTTCGGTATTTCAGGTAGCCTAACAGAATTGTATCTCTGTGACCTACAAAGCTTTACTAGGCAAACTAAAACGCCTTTTTTTTAATTGCCAGAAGGTGCATGCACTCACTGGAGAGAAAGCGTGAGAGACAGAGACAGAGAAAACACCCTCCTCCACCTTCCTCCTCCAATTCTCCATCCTGTTGAGGTTTGGGGGACACTTGCCCACATGCCCAGCTTATTTTTCTTTTTCTTTTTTTTTTGGAGAGGTTTTTGCTATAGGGCGCGTGCGCTCGCCAGACAGACAGAGACAGAGAGACAGAAAGCGAGAAATCACCCCCCAGGGGCGATGGCCATGCCGCAATCCCTTCTCCTCCGTTCTCCTCTTGGGATCTTGGGCACGCACGCACACGCGCCCAGCGTGAGTTTTAAGCCACCGGGTCTGGGACGCGAACCGTGGTTGACTACGTGGGAGTCCAGCGACATAGCCATTACACTAAGTGTTGGTCCCCACAACTTATTTTTCAAGCCACTGTAGGCCAGGATTGAAAATGTGGTCGGCCATGTAGGATCTAGCTCCATTGACCACTAGTCTATGGGGTGGCCCAAGATTTTGTTACTGTTTTAGGCTGTGATATCTTTGTTAGTGTATTCTGATAGGCTGTGGTGTGTGCCCCTTGATTAGCAATCATATGGAAATTAAGTATTATTCATTAAGTGAATTTTTTTTTTTTTTTGCAGGGGAAAAGTTTTTGCTATAGGGCCCATTCACTCACCAGAAAGACAGAGAGAGAGAGAGAGAGAGAGAGAGACAGAAAGTGAGAAATCACACCCCGCCAGCAGGGGTGGCCATGCCTCAATCCCTTCTCCTCCATCCTCCTCTCAGGATCTTGGGCACACACGCATTCCGTATGAGTTTAAGCCATTGGGTCCAGGACTCGAATCACGGTCGACTACATGGGAGTCCAATGACATAGCCATTATGCCAAGTCCCATTAAGTGAAATTTTATAAACAAAATAGCTTTCAAAACATGGGCCCTCAGGAGCACGGGCATGTAAATTATTAAAGGGGATCATCTGAAGCACTAACTCAGTCCCACCTGCTTTTATTTGCTCTGAGTGTGAGGCTCGAAGAGAAAGAGGACTTATCCGAGGCCTGTCAGAGAATTGGGGGGCGGGCCCAGAACCTGCAAAACTCAGTTTTTTTCCTAAGCACTAGCAATTCATAACCTGAAAACGAGATTAAGAAAGCACTTGCATTTTTAACAGCATAAAGAGAATAAAACACTTAGAATTTAACAAAAGAAGTGCCAGTTTTGTACTCTGAACATTTTACACTATTGAAAGAAAGACTAAAACACCATTGAAAGAAATGTTAAAAGATTTAAACAAATGGAAAGATAGTCTATGTTTCTGGGTAGGAAGAATGAATATTGTCAGGAGGGCAATGTAACCATTACACCAACTGCCAGTCCCTCGTCAGTTTGATACAATATATGTATCCCTGTGACCCATCAGCTCCTCTCCTCCTGCTATAGAGAAAAGAAATGCTCACATGAGTCCCTAAGAGGAATACCCATAGAGTGGAATTATTTTTTGGCAGGGGAAAGTTGGAAGCACTCGGGTTCCCATTACTGGAAGAAAGCAGGCACAATGTTGATCTACACCTTGGACAGCAGTCAGAAAAGGATTCCATTCCATTCTCAGAACATGTTCCACGATGCTGAGTGAAAAAACTAAGAGAAGTGGGAACCAGCAGTTAGCGTAATGGCTATGTTGCTGGACTCCCACATAGTCGACCGCAGTTTGCGTCCCGGACCTGGTGGCTTAAAACTCACGCCGGGCACGTGTGCGTGCGTGCCCAAGATCCCGAGAGGAGAATGGAGGAGAAGGGATTGCGGCGTGACCATCCCCCCTGGGGGGTGATTTCTCGCTTTCTGTCTCTATGTCTCTGTCTGGCGAGCACATGCGCCCTATAGCAAAAATCTCTCAAAAACAAACAAACAAACAAACAAAAAAACAAAAAAACTAAGAGAAGTAGGTAACAGAAATAAAACACTTCTATCCGTGAAAATTAAAATTGCATATACAGGGGCAGGCAGGCCGCGTGGCAGTTGTGGCGCTGGACTCCCACATGCTACGTGGCTGGTTGCAGTCAGTGTCCCAGACCTGGCAGTTGGCTTTCTTGCTTTCTCTTTCTCTCTCTGGTGAGTCCACATGCCCTATAGCACATTTTTAAAAATACTAATAAATAAAAAAATTGAATAATTCTTAAGAAATACAATATACACATAATGACGACGACATACACTTTACAGTAACGCGCACAAATGAAACAGCTAGAATTGCCATCATAGATGGGGAAAGGAAAAGCAGGTTTTTTCCATTGTCAGAGGGAATGGACGTTCACAAGAGAGGGAGGGAGACAGAGATAGAAGGAGAGGGAGCGAGAGAGAGAGAGAGAAAGAAAGCACCCCCATAACGGGATGCGGTCATGCCACAATCTCTCTTCCTTCATTTTTATATCCTACCAGGACATTAGGCATGCACACACATACACTTGGCATGTTCTTCAAGCCACTGGGACTAGGACTTAAAGTACGGCTGG
>NW_006159850.1:13426813-13428016 GCF_000334495.1 Tupaia belangeri chinensis | reverse complement strand
TTTTTTTTTTGGAGAGGTTTTTGCTATAGGGCGCGTGCGCTCGCCAGACAGACAGAGACAGAGAGACAGAAAGCGAGAAATCACCCCCCAGGGGCGATGGCCATGCCGCAATCCCTTCTCCTCCGTTCTCCTCTTGGGATCTTGGGCACGCACGCACACGCGCCCAGCGTGAGTTTTAAGCCACCGGGTCTGGGACGCGAACCGTGGTTGACTACGTGGGAGTCCAGCGACATAGCCATTACACTAAGTGTTGGTCCCCACAACTTATTTTTCAAGCCACTGTAGGCCAGGATTGAAAATGTGGTCGGCCATGTAGGATCTAGCTCCATTGACCACTAGTCTATGGGGTGGCCCAAGATTTTGTTACTGTTTTAGGCTGTGATATCTTTGTTAGTGTATTCTGATAGGCTGTGGTGTGTGCCCCTTGATTAGCAATCATATGGAAATTAAGTATTATTCATTAAGTGAATTTTTTTTTTTTTTTGCAGGGGAAAAGTTTTTGCTATAGGGCCCATTCACTCACCAGAAAGACAGAGAGAGAGAGAGAGAGAGAGAGACAGAAAGTGAGAAATCACACCCCGCCAGCAGGGGTGGCCATGCCTCAATCCCTTCTCCTCCATCCTCCTCTCAGGATCTTGGGCACACACGCATTCCGTATGAGTTTAAGCCATTGGGTCCAGGACTCGAATCACGGTCGACTACATGGGAGTCCAATGACATAGCCATTATGCCAAGTCCCATTAAGTGAAATTTTATAAACAAAATAGCTTTCAAAACATGGGCCCTCAGGAGCACGGGCATGTAAATTATTAAAGGGGATCATCTGAAGCACTAACTCAGTCCCACCTGCTTTTATTTGCTCTGAGTGTGAGGCTCGAAGAGAAAGAGGACTTATCCGAGGCCTGTCAGAGAATTGGGGGGCGGGCCCAGAACCTGCAAAACTCAGTTTTTTTCCTAAGCACTAGCAATTCATAACCTGAAAACGAGATTAAGAAAGCACTTGCATTTTTAACAGCATAAAGAGAATAAAACACTTAGAATTTAACAAAAGAAGTGCCAGTTTTGTACTCTGAACATTTTACACTATTGAAAGAAAGACTAAAACACCATTGAAAGAAATGTTAAAAGATTTAAACAAATGGAAAGATAGTCTATGTTTCTGGGGAGGAAGAATGAATATTGTCATGGGGCACCTGTAACCTA
>NW_006159850.1:13417302-13426434 GCF_000334495.1 Tupaia belangeri chinensis | reverse complement strand
GCACGTGTGCGTGCGTGCCCAAGATCCCGAGAGGAGAATGGAGGAGAAGGGATTGCGGCGTGACCATCCCCCCTGGGGGGTGATTTCTCGCTTTCTGTCTCTATGTCTCTGTCTGGCGAGCACATGCGCCCTATAGCAAAAATCTCTCAAAAACAAACAAACAAACAAACAAAAAAACAAAAAAACTAAGAGAAGTAGGTAACAGAAATAAAACACTTCTATCTGTGAAAATTAAAATTGCATATACAGGGGCAGGCAGGCCGCGTGGCAGTTGTGGCGCTGGACTCCCACATGGCTGGTTGCGGTCAGTGTCCCAGACCTGGCAGTTGGCTTTCTTGCTTTCTCTTTCTCTCTCTGGTGAGTCCACATGCCCTATAGCACATTTTTAAAAATACTAATAAATAAAAAAATTGAATAATTCTTAAGAAATACAATATACACATAATGACGACGACATACACTTTACAGTAACGCGCACAAATGAAACAGCTAGAATTGCCATCATAGATGGGGAAAGGAAAAGCAGGTTTTTTCCATTGTCAGAGGGAATGGACGTTCACAAGAGAGGGAGGGAGACAGAGATAGAAGGAGAGGGAGCGAGAGAGAGAGAGAGAAAGAAAGCACCCCCATAACGGGATGCGGTCATGCCACAATCTCTCTTCCTTCATTTTTATATCCTACCAGGACATTAGGCATGCACACACATACACTTGGCATGTTCTTCAAGCCACTGGGACTAGGACTTAAAGTACGGCTGGCCATGTGGAATCTGGCTCCTTCAACTGCTGCACTATAGAACCAGCCTGAGAACAAATTTTTTTTTTTTTTTGAGAGGTTTTTGCTATAGGGCACGTGTGCTGACCAGAAAGAGAGAGACAGAAAGCAAGAAATCACCCCCCAGAGGGGATGGCCATGCCCCAATCCCTTTTTCTCCATTCTCCTCTTGGGATCTTGGGCACACGCGCACACGCGCCTGGTGTGAGTTTTAAGCCACCAGGTCTGGGACTCGAATTGTGGTTGACTATATGGGAGCCCAGATACATAGCCATTACACTAACTGCTGGTCCTGAGAACAAATTTTTAAAATTATTTTTATTGAACTTAATTTTTATTTATTTATTTTTATTTATTTATTTTTAATTTGACTAGAGAGGGATAGAATGTGAGAGAGAGAGAGAGGGAAAGCGAGAAAGCAAGCCACCAGGTCTGGGACTCAAACTGCGGTCAGCCACACATGAATCCCGTGCCCTTAACCACCATGTCACCTGCTGGTTCCATCCTGAGAACAAATTTTTAAAAATACATAAATATATAAATAAAAGAGAGAAGGCTCTAGAACCGAGATAGGATGGCATGCATTTAAGTCTAGAGTCTGCTCCTCAGGAGGGGAGGGCAAGTCATTTAGCCCTTTGGGGTCAGGTTTCCCTCATCTCAAAATGGAGACAAAGATGTCTCTCTGGAGGAGTTCCGGAGGGAAAGTGTTGACGTGTATGAGGGAATCATAAAAACAACTCACCCAATGCTTCTGTTCGGGAGTTTGTTGAACACTTTGATGGCCACTGGAGCCTTGTGATACTCTCCTTTATAAAGTGTGCTGAATGCGTTTTCTCTTAGCAGCCTCCATGGGGCTCCTGAAAGGTCCTCCTTCTTAATCTCCTTGATTTTAACTTGGAGGACCTCCTGCCTGGATTTTGGTAGTGAGTTTAACTTGAGCCCTAGGACAAAAGGAGATAAGAGTCAATGAGCTAAGGAAGGTGTTTTTATTTTTTTAAAGAATTATTTAATCTTATTCATTGTCATAATTTTATTTTATGTTTATTTTATTGAAGTTGACCAGAGAGAGACAGAAAGAGAAGGAAAGTGAGAAAGCAAGCTCCCAGGTCGGGGACTCGAACCATGATAAGCCATGTGGGGAGTCCAACACTTCAACCACCACGCCACCTGCCAGCCTCAAGATGTCTTTATTTTTTTGTAAATAATTTTATTTATTTCTCATCATTCTGTGGGCTGACAGACTAAGCTGACAGTTCTTTTTCTTTTTTTCATTTTGCTATACGTTGCGTAGATTTGTAGGGGTGGTGGGGGAGGGAGAGGGCAGAGAAACAGAGAGAGCACCCTCCCAGGGAGCCAGCCACTCTGCAGTCTCTTCCCTATTCTCTCAGGATGCATGCACACACACACCCAGTGTTTTCTAAGCCACCAGGTCCAGGACTTGAACTGTGCAGTTGGTCATGTGGGGATCCAGCTGTGTTAATCATGTCACCTGGCTGGCCCAAGAAGCTTCCTTAAGGAAAGTGGCTTCTTGGTGACATGTGGGTGGGAAGCTCTACACCATGAAGCAGAGCTGGCCTCACTTGCAGCTTCTGAATGACCCAATGCAGGAGGGCGTTTCTGATGCCTTTGGGTGACCGGTCACAACACAGTGGACGGTTAGTGGGAATACGGCCCACTCAGCCTTTCCCTCCTCTTCAAATCCTGCCTGTCTCTCTAGCCTTAAGCCCATCAGGACCTAGCTCTCTCATCTTGGAGCGCCCCCTCCTCCTACTGCCACAGCTTGGCACTTAGGTGCCTAGCGTCTTGCCTGGTCATGTCAGATCTAGTACTTAAAGCCGTAGTTCAAGCTCCGCTCAGTAACTTCATGGCTGTCATGTGTCCATGTCTCCCTCCCTAAGGTCATGAGCTACCAGAAAGCAACATCCTCCCTGTGCCTTAGCTCCCCCTGTGCTCAACCTTTGGCATAAAGCAGCTACTCACAGTTTTGTTGAATGAATGAGTGAATGAATGAGAGCATTTTAAATTTAATTTGAATTATTCCTTGTAGCTTTGAGGCTGCTCACAAAGGCTTTTTGTTGCTTTATTTTCCTACAGGGCATGTGTGTTCACAGGAGCAACAGAGAGAGGGAAAGTGAGAAGTCACCCCCCTGTTGGGGTGGACATGCCACAATCCCTTCTCATTCTTCTCCTGGGATTTTGGGCATGCACACACACGTGTTGGCATGTTTTTCAAGCCACCAGGTCCATGATTTGAACCGTGGCCAGTCAGGTGGGAGTCCAGTGCCTTAAACACCATGTCACCTGCTGGCTCCCTTATAGGATGATTTTTGTTTTGTTTTGTTTTGTTTTAGGAGAGGTTTTTATTTACTACAGGGTGCGTGCGCTTGCCAGAAAGACAACAGAGACAGAGAGACAGAAAGTAAATCATCCTCCTAGGGGGATGGCCATGCCACAATCCTTTCTCCTCTATTCTCCTCTTGGGATCTTGGGCATGCAAGCACATGTGCCAGGTATGAGTTTAAGACCCTGAGTCCAGGACTCGAACCGTGTTCGACTACATGGGAGTCCAGAGACATCACCATTACACCAACTGCTGGTCCCCCATATAGGATGTTTCTAGCGCTAGGACAAGTGCTAGAAGATATTTTGCTGGTCAAGAAGTCCCCTTCACAAAACCAGCAGATGGCATAATGATTATATCACTGGATTCACATTTAGTCAACAGCGGTTTTAGTCCTGAACCCAGTGGCTTAAAACTCAGCCGTGTGCATGAGCTTGTCTGCCCAAAATCCCTAGAGGAGAATGGAGGAGTGACTGCAGCATGGTCATCCTCCCAGGGGGTGACTTCTTGTTCTAAAAAAAAAAAAAAAAAAAAAGTCCCCTTCAAATGCTACTTCATGGACAAAAACCTGGGTTGGCCACAAGTGCATCCAAACCCGCATGCTGCTTCCCGTCATCAGCACAGAAAATAAACAGAGGGCAGAGGCAGGGGCTGGGGGAGGCTAGTGATCCTAGGAAATCGACGGCTTCTAGTTCCAGGGCAACGGGAGCAGCAGGGCATGTGCTAACTTACACGCTCTCAAGGCTTCCTTGATTTCATTTGTGTTGACTTCCAATTGCCTCAACAAAGCTTTTATGTTATTTTCTGCAAGAAAAAAGGGCAACAGGTATATAATACAGAATCAAATCAATTAATGAAAACTAAATGCTAAGTAAAACCAAAATGCTGATTAAAACTACCAAGAGAATTTTTTTACCTATTATATTAATCATGGTAGGATTTGCTACTATTCACCAATATTCAGTTTTCTACTTATTTATTTAAATTGTTCGTTATAGGGCACATGTGCTCATCAGAAAGAAACAGAGAGAGAGAGGGAGAAGGAAAGTGAGAAACCAAGCCATATATCTGGGACTTGAACCACAGTTGAGCATGTGGGAGTCCAGAGCCTTAATCACCACGCCACCACCTGTTGGCTCCCTTCTGTTTATTTCTTTTCTTTCTTTCTCATTGTTCTTTTTTATTTGTTTTTTTTTTTTTTTTTTTTTTTAAGAGTTTTTGCTATAGGGGATCTGTGCTTGCCAGAGAGAGATAGAGAGAGGGAAAGTGAGAAATCACCCTCCAGGGAGGATGGTCACAGTGCAATCCCTTCTCCTCTTGGGATTTTGGGTATGCACACACATGTGCCTGGTGTGATTTTCCTCTTTCTTTTATTATTTTTTCTTTTCTTTTTTTTTTTTTTTTTTTGTTATAAGGTACATACACTCACCAAAAAGACAGAGATACAGAAAGCAAGAATTCATGCCCCTGGGGGGGGGGGTGGGGGGGGGATTGGCCATGCCTCAATCCCTTATCCTCCATTCTCCTCTCAGGATCTTGGGCATGCACACACATGCACCTGGTGTGAGTTTAAGCCACCTGCTCCAGGACTCGAACTGCAGTTGACTACATGGGAGTCCAGTGACGTAGCTATTACGCTACCTGTGTAATTTTGGCAGATTTTCAAGCTGTCAAGTCCGGGACTCAAATTGCTGTCAACCATGTGGGAATCCAGCACCTTAACCACTATGCTACCTCCTGTCCTATTTTTTTTTAAAGTTCTTAAATTTTTGATTTGCAAGAGGGCACGTGTGCTTGCCAGAGAGACAGAGATAGGAAGAGAGAGAAAGCACCCTCCCAAAGGGGTGTGGTCACAGCTCAATCCCTTTCTCTCCATTTCTTTCTTTTTTTTTTTTTTCAGAGGTTTTTGCTATAGGGCGCGTGTGCTCGCCAGACAGACAGAGAGAGACAGAGAGACAGAAAGCGAGAAATCACCCCCAGGGGGGATGGTCACACCGCAATCCCTTCTCCTCCATTCTCCTCTCGGGATCTTGGGCACGCACGCACATGCGCCCAGTGTGAGTTCTAAGCCACCGGGTCCGGGATGCGAACCACGGTCGACTACATGGAAACCCAGCGACATAGCCATTACGCTAACTGCTGGTTCCCCCTTTCTCTCCATTTCTCCCTCTTGTTGGGATTTGGGGCATGTACGCACACGCGCCTGGCCTGTCGTTCAAGCTGTCAGGGCCAGGATTCAAATTTTTCAGTTGGCTTATGTGATCCAGCTCCATTTACCGCTAGGCCTTGGGGCCTGCCTGCCCTCGGCTTTCTGCCACTGAGCATGCAGGAAATCCTTGAAGCATGGCCATATGACTTGCTGTGGCCAAGAAATAATGGAAAGAGATGAGTGTTCCTCCCCAGGGGAAATCAGGTCATTATCTCCGTCACAATCCCTTCCCCTCCATTTCTCCATCCTGTCGGGATTCTGGGCATGCACACACATCCCCAAAACCAACCCAATCCAACTTACCATTTGGGAAGTTTTGTCTGTCTTTCTCTGCATCCTCCTGGTCTTCCTGTAGCCAGGATGCTCCATAGCTAATCGTTGAAACTGACAGATGAAGATGAACTTGAAGGAGCAGTGAGAGCTGCTCCCAGACATCACTCAGGTTCTTGTTCACGTCCTTGAAGAGTATTTTGTTTTGGCCTGCAGCTATAAACTTCCAGACACTGGATTTACTGCTAAACTTGTCTACCTGCCTCTGAGTCTCCTTCAGCACAGCATGGAAACGGTCCAGGGCGGCAGTTATCTCCTTGGGCAGATTCTGCTCTCCCCGGGCTTGGAGCATCTGCAGAGGTGACAGCAGGCCGCGGACACGACTCCCCAGGCGCTGGCACTGTGTCTGGCAGTAATTCATCTTTTCACACTGTGTGTAGATGAGCTGGCCTAAGGAGATGATCTGCCCCAATATATTCATACCTGGAAGAAATGGGGAGAATTTGTCTGAGTGCCCAAATCTCCTGCACAGTTACTACTACGCTATAAGAGAGTCAAGAATGTTGGTGACTCGGATGCCTGAAGACAGCCTGCCTTCGCAGGTTTGAATGCGTATCCAGAGGGCATGTGTGGGGACCAGCAGTTAGTGTAATGGCTATGTTGCTGGACTCCCATGTAGTCGACTGCGGTTCGAGTCCCGGACCCGGTGGCTTAAATTCACGCCAGGCGTGTGTGTGTGCATGCCCAAGATCCTGAGAGGAGAATGGAGAAGGGATTGCGGCGTGGCCATCCCTCCTGGGGGGTGATTTCTCACTTTCTATCTCTCTGTCTCTCTCTCTCTGTCTGGCGAGCGCATGCGTCCTATAGCAAAAACCTTCCCCCCTCCCCCCAAAAAAAGCCAGAAGGCATGTGTGCTTGCCAGAATGCTCTGGTCTGCATGCACCCCCAGAAGCTCAGGCACTGAGACTTGGTGAGCCATCCCATCAGTGTGGAGAAGGGGGAGACTTATCTGAGTATGACGGTGAAGGTGTTGGCACAGTAGTAACACAACCAGAACCACATGAAAAGGTCCTGGGTTTGCTTCCCGGACTTCTCTGTGCATGGACAGGTGGACCACATGTGGAAATCTTGTTGGGGCTACCTGTCTCTCTCTGTCTCCTAGTTCTCCCTAGTCGACTACATGGGAGTCCAGCGACACAGCCATCATGCCAACTGCTGGTCCCAAACCTCGATTCTTTTTTAAAGAGAGGTTTTTGCTATTGGGCGCATGTGCTCACAAGAGACAGACAGAAAGTGAGAAATCATCCCCCAGGGGTATGGCCATGCTGCTATCCCTTTTGCTCTGTTCTCCTCTGAGGATTCTGGGCACACACACACATGCGCCCAGTGTGAGCTTAAGACATCGAGTCTGGCACTCAACTCGAATCACGGTCGACTACATGGGAGTCCAGTGATGTTACCATTATGCCATCTGCTGGTCCCAACCTCAATTCTTTATAAATTACCCCATGCGATAATCCGTTGAGTGACAGAAAAGCAGAGAAACAAGAAAAGGTGGAGGTGGCTCACTGCCCACCAAGTCTGCTCTGCCCTCCCATAACAACAGAGTTGTGGAAGGCAGTGTCAGTCAGCTGAGGTTGTATCTCCCAGCATCCCTTGTAGCCAGGTGTGGCCATGTGACTAGTCCTCACCAATGGGGTGTGAGTGGATATGCCGTGTGCTACTTCTGGCCGAGGCACATTTGCTTCACCTACACTCTCTCTCCCTTTGCAGCTGGATGTGAGGATGATGAGGCCCTGAGGATGGTGGAGTCGCAAGAAAGGAGGATCCTGGGTTCCTGAGTCATCGTGTGGAGGAGAGCTGCCCACAGACCTGGAACATCTACCATGGACTGTGAGGTAAGCAAGGAATATAGTCCTATTGTGTGTGAGCCATTATATTTTGGGATCTTGGTACATCCATTTAGCCTAGTTTAACACATATATCCTCTCAAAGAATAATGGTTGCTGGGGTCAACACGTGGCATGGTGGTTATGGTGCTGGAGTCCCACATGGCCAGCTATGGTTTGAGTCCTGGGCCTGGTAACTTGCTTTCTCACTTTCCCTCTCCCTGGTGAGCACATGTGCACTCTAGCACATTGAAAAGTAATAATGATAATAAATACATAAATCTTTTTTTTTTTTTTGAGAGATATTTTTTGCTATAGGGCACGTGGACTCACCACAGACAGAGAGAGACAGAAAGTGAGAAATCACCCCTCAGGGGGAAATCACACCTCAGTCCCTTCTCCTCCAGTCTCCTCTCGAGATATTTTGGGCATGCACATACACACACGCCTGGTATGATTTTAAGCCCCTGGGTCCAGGACTCAAATAGCGGTTGGCTATGTGGGAGTCCAGTGATGTAACCATTGCACCATCTTCTGGTCTTAAATACTTAATTCTTTTTTAAAAAAACTATTTTAACTTTATTTATTTCAATTTGATGAGAGAGAGAGAGAGAGAGAGAGAGAGAGAGAGAGAGAGAAAGCAAGCTGCCAGGTCCAGGACTCACCCTCAACCACCGTGCTACCTGCCTGCCCCTTAAATACATAATTCTTAAAAAAAAGAATAGCGGTTACCTTCAGGTGACCAGATCAGCCAGGTAACTCAAATGACATGAGCTGGGAAAGGAGGCATGGTCTGTAGTGTCATAAGGAAAGATGCTTCCGTTTTTCTAGAAATGTGTGGATTTTCTAGTTCTATTTTATCTTCACTTTTGACAAAGGGAAGAGTACAAAAACTTTACTTTCTTTGTATAGTCCTACAGGAAAAAGGCTGGGCTCATGTAATGGGAAAGTTAACTGACCCCGGGTGTCATCCTCAGGGGACCAGAGAGAGGATGGTGGCTTGGAAAGCTCCTTCCCTAACTAAAGAAGGCAGGGCCTACCCAGCAAGCTACCACCTGTTGCTCTCCAAGGATCAAAGGCCCAGGGGTAGAAGATCTTCCTGTTATTCATGAGCGCCTAGAAAGCCGGATTTCTTTTTAAAGAATTGTTTTATTTAAGTTTATTTATTTTGATTTGACCAGAGATGGACAGTGAAAGAGAGAGAGAGAAAGTGAGGAAGCAAGTCACTAGGTCTGAGAATAGAACTGTGGTTGGCCATGTGGGAGTCCAGCACCCTTAACCATCCCGCCACCTGCAGGCCTCGAAATGTGGACTGTTAAGTCAAATCTCTTGATGTGACTTGCAATCAAGTAAAATGATGTTTTAAAAACTGTAGCCCTAGCCAGCTGGTGGTGTGGTGGCTAAGGCACTGGACTCCCATATGGCCAACTGTAGTTCAAGTCCCAGACCTGGTGGCTTGCTTTTTCACTTTCCCTCTCTGTCTCTTTCTGGTGTGTACATGTGCCCTATAGCAAAGAAAGAGAGAGAGAGAGAAAGAAAGAGAGAAAGAGAGAGAGAGAAAGAAAGAGAGAAAGAGAGAGAGAGAAAGAAAGAGAGAAAGAGAGAGAGAGAAAGAAAGAGAGAAAGAGAGAGAGAGAAAGAAAGAGAGA
>NW_006159850.1:13395392-13416989 GCF_000334495.1 Tupaia belangeri chinensis | reverse complement strand
GTGTGGGGGCCATTTCCTTGGGGGGGGGGGTTCTCACCTTCTGTCTCTCTGTCTCTCTCTGTGTTTCTGGTGACTGCACAAGCCCTATAGCAAAATCCTCTCCAAAAAAAAAAAAAAAAAGACAATTTAGAGTAATAAATTTTACAGTGCTAGTGGAATGAAGGAAGTGTTAGTATGGAATGAAGAAACCCACGCAAAGCAATGCTTGAAGAAATGGAGAGAAGTGTTATATCTCTGGCTGGGAATATTACAAATTATAAACCTGGGGACCAGAAGTTAGCATAATGGCTTTGTTGCTGGACTCCCATGTAGTCGATTGTGGTTCGAGTACCGGATCCAGTGGCTTAAACTCATGCTGGGTGCATGTGCATGAGTGCTCAAGATTCCAAGGAGAATGGAGAAGAGATTGCGGTGTGGCCATCCTCCCTGGGGGGTGATTTCTCGCTTTCTGTCTGTCTCTGTCTTTCTGGTGAGCGCACGCGCCCTACAGCAAAAATTACAAACCTGGCATTCCCTCCCAGATATAAATCCAATTTAATACAGTTTCAATAAAACTTTCAACGGTGGATTTTAAAATTTAAACCAAATGAACCTAAAGTTCATTTGAAACTGGAACTTAGTAGGGATAATCAGAATTTTTTTTAAATACAAGAAGACATCTATCAGATATTAGTACATATTAAAACTGCAATAACAAAAATTGCTTACATCTTGTTAAACACATGACAAGGATATCAAAGGATGAAAGGGATTATAAATACATACTGGTATCTACTTTGACTCAGCAGTTTGAATTTCTAGGAACTTATGCTATAGAAAGTTCATATGAGTATGGATGCATAGATACTAAGATGTTCACTGCAGTGGTATTATTTTAAAAATAAACTCAAGGGGCCCGCAGGTGGTGTGGTGGTCAAGGGTGCTGGACTCCCACATGGCGGACTGTGGTTCAAGTCTCGGACCTGGCAGCTTGCTTTTTCACTTTTCTTCTCTCTCTCTTGCTCACTCTTGCTCTCGCTCTGTCCCTCTCTGATCAAATTAAAATAAATAAGTAAATAAACAATAAAGTTAAATAAAATAATTCTAAAAAATTAAATAAATTCATACTTTAATTCCTTTTTTCACAAACTTTTTCATTTCCTTAATTAAAAAAATTTTTAATCGCCAGAGGGAGCATGTACTCATGCTCACGTGAGAGCACACCTGGATGGGGTGTGGTCACAATCCTTTTTTCCTCTATTTTGTCAACTCTAGGAATTTCTTGGACGTGGGCCAATTGTGTATTTCAAGCAGGCCACAGGGTTGGCCTTGAGGGATAGGCTTCGGAGGCACCCGGGGCCCTGCAGTCACTTATAATATATAAAACTACCAACTCCAAGAATACTGTGTATTCATATGCAGAGATCCCAGGAGTAAAACACAAAGGAAAAACAGGTTCAAAATTCTCAAAGTGAAAACAAAAATGTAAAATGATAGTAACAGTAGAAATCCTTTTCTCCCCTTACCCCCTAAAACAAGTTAGCAGGCACTCTTTTTCCATAAACCTGTTACCTAGGTTATGTTCCTGGCCCTAAGATGGACCCCAGACAAGGAAAAGGCTATTCATCCATAAGAAATGGAAATATCTAAAAAATTTCTCCACTGACACCCGGAGTTCATCTGCCAGAGCTTCTTAGAGGGTTCGGTTCCGGAGCCTCTGCCCCTCCGCTGTCCGCACTGTGCTCCTGCGTTGGCAGAAGGTAGTCGGAGTCCCACAGACGGCTCCGCCATCAAAGGGAGGAAACGAAACCAACCGGGTCCGAGTTTCCAGGAACTCAGACTGTGGGGGCGCCCGCCTCGCCCCAGTTCTCCAACTCTGTCCAGGAATCCGAGGCAGCCACCACCCCGCCACCTCCCGGCCCGCGCCGGGGTCCACCCCAGGCTCACCGTCGTTCCTCGGGGACGTGCGTCCGTTCTGCCCCAACCGTGCAGTTCCAGGAAGATCCTCCTCTGGCCTCTCCGACTACTGCCTTCCGCCCGGGGGAGAAGTCGGGTCTATATGCCTGGGAAGCTCCTGCGCCCCAAGTCCCCCGCGCGGTCCCCGGGAGCCCCGCCCTCTTGCGCCCGCGCGGGTAGGCGGGGTGGGACTCGGCGCTGGCCTGGCGGCCTCTGGGCGGTCCGTTTGCTTCGGAAGCGAAAGCCGGGCTAGTCGGGCTACGCCTGAACAGCGCCCTTCGGTTCGGCCTCTTGGACTGCTATTTCTGCTCCGGGATGTCTGCAGAGAGGGCGGACACCTGCCTGCTTGAGGCTTCCGACGTGGACCCTGCTGCAGGCCACCCGGCCCACGGTGCCCTGGCTGCCTCGATGCCCCTCCAGGCAGCTCGGAACCAAAGCCCCTTCCTGCCCCCTGGTATCCTCCTGCAGCCTTCCTCACCTCCCATCAAACCACACAGAAACTATCAATAGTGATAGTGTCCACCAGGGCCCAGCTCTCTGCTGGGGGCTGCGGGATTCCAAAAAGAATCCGGTCCCAGGGAACTAGATAATCGGGACAGGAAGGGCCGAGGATTGAGCACGGGAAGTCCATGTGTCTGCTTCACTGTGCTGGGTAATACGGGCTGGGGTGGAGGGAGTGAGGGAAGAAGCACACCCAAGTGGGAAACGGTTTCAGGGACTCGAAGAGCGGGCACAGGAAACACGTAGGGCACATGGCGGATACCCAATAGCTAACGGGCTGGGGACTGAAAAACAGATCGGGCGTGATCGGGCCCTGTGGAGGGTGTCTCTCTCTCTCTGTTTCTACTCCCATCTACACACAGGTGCTCTAACATCAATTTTCTAAAAATTTGAGCCAGCCAGGTGGTGTGGTGGTGAAGGCTGCTGGACCCCACCTAGCCGACTGTGTGATTGGAGTTGTGGACTCTGGGCTTGGAAAAACACACCCAGTGCATGCCTGTGCACCCCCGCTCCCCCCAAAATCCCCAGAGGAGAGTGGAGAAGGGATTGCTGTGTGGTCATGCTCCCTGGTGGATGCTTTCTCATGTTTTCTCCTTCTGGCTCTCTCCTGCACGTGCATGCACCCTGTAGTAAGCAAACAAAAAATTTAAAATTTTGGGACCAGCAGTTAGCAAAATGGCTATGTCGCTGAACTCCCATGTAGCTGACTGCAGTTCGAGTCCTGGACCCGGTGGCTTAAACTCACGCTGGCGTGTGTGCATGCACACGCCCTATAGCAAAAACCTCTCCAAAAAAAAAAAAGAAAAAAAAGAAAACGTAAAATGTTAATAACAAATGGAAAACCGGAAAATTTATGAATATGTAGAAATTAAACATGCTCTTTTTAACAAAGAATTAATTTCATTTGTTTTTTAATTTGCTATATGGCATGCATGCTGGGGGGGAGTAGTAGCAGGCAGAGGGCAGAGGAGGCAGGGCTCAGAAGGAAGTTGTTTGTTTTTTTGATAGATTTGTGTTATAGAGCATATGGCTTTTTCAGAGAGAGAGAGAGAGAGAGAGAGAGAGAAGAAAGTTTATAGCTGCAAACATCTACAATAAAAAAGAAGGAAGATGGGCCAGCTTGTGGCCTGGCAGTTGAGGTGGCTGGATCCCACAGGGCTGATGACGTAGTTTGAGTCCCAGACCTGGTGGCCTGAACAACGCGCTGAGCCTGTGTGTGTGTATGTGAGCCTCAGATCCTGAAAGCTGAAATGGAGAATATGGAATTGCTGCTTGATCATGGCCCGTGGTGGGTGCTTCCTCACTTTCCCCCTCTCTTTGTCTCTCTCCGGTGAGTGAACATGCCCTTTGGCAAATTAAAAAAATAAAAATAAAAAAAGGAAAAGATCAATAACTCACACCTTATGAAACCAGGAAAGAAGAGCAAACCAGACTAAAAGCTAGCAGAAGAGTTAACAGAGATAATCAACGAAACCAAAAGTTGTTTCTTTGAAAAACTAACAACAGTGACAAATCTTTTTATAAAAAGATTTATTTATTATTATTGTTAACATTATTTTTCACATGAGTTTTGCCAGAGAAAGACAGAGAGGGAGAGAGAGGGAGAAAGCAAGCTGCCAGGCCCAGGACTCAAACCATGGCCAGCCATGTGGGAATTCCAGCACCTTAACCACCATGCCACCTGCTGGCCCCAACATTGACAAATCTTTAACTAGACTGACTAAAGTAGAGAGAAGATGAAAATAATTAAAATCCAAAAGGAAGTAGGGGACCAGTAGATGGCATGGTGGTTAAAGTGCTGGACTCCCACGTGACCGACTGCAGTTTGAGCCCCAGACTGGACTCCCACGTGACCGACTGCAGTTTGAGCCCCAGACCTGGTAGCTTGTTTTCTCTCTCTCTCTCACTGAGTATCTCTCTCTCTGGTAAGCACAGGTGGCGTATAGCAAAACAAAATAATAATAGTAAATAAAATTAAATAAATTATTCTTAAAAAAAAGAAAAGGAAGTAGGGACTTTACTATCCATTTTACAGAAATCAAAAGGACTAAGAAAATACTGTGAGCCATTGTACGCTAAGAAATTGGGTAACCCAGATGAGATGGGCAAATTCCCGAATACGCAAACGCTCCTAACTGACCAAAAACGACGAAACAAAACAACCAAAACCCTGAGCATACCTGTAAAAAGGAAAAAGATCAAATCAGTTATCAAATGCCTGCCGTCAAAGTCTAAGCCAGATGGTTTCACTTGTGCAATTTATAAAACACTGAAAAAGGAATAAACAGAATCTTTCTCAAACTTTTCCAAAAATGCAAGAGGAAGAAACACTTCCTAACTCATTCTATAAATTTAGCATTACTCTGATACCAAGTCACACACAGACACACACAAAAAAGGAAAGTGTAGACTGATACACCTTAAGAATATAGATGTATAGGACGAGCAGATGGTGTAATGGCTATGTCGCTGGACTCCCCTGTAGTCAACTGAGGTCCTAGTCCTGGACCTGGTGGCTTAAACTCATGCCAGGTGTGTGTGTGAGTGCCCAAGATCCTGAGAGTAGAATGGAGGAGAAGGGACTGCGGTGTGGCCATCCCCCCTGGAGAGGGAGGTGATTTCTCGCTGTCTGTCTCTCTGTCTCTGTCTTTCTGGAGAGTGCACATGCTCTATAGCAAAAAATCTCTTAAAAAAACAAAACAAACATAAATAAAAAGCGTATAGATTTAAACATCAACATTATACTAGCAAATGGAGTCCAAGAGCATATTCAAGGATCATTCACCACGAACAAGTAGGATTTATTCCAGAAACTCAACGGTTTCAAGACCTGAAACCAGAGAATGTAATACAACACATTAACAGAACAAAGAGAGGCATGGTGATTAAGGCACTGAACTCCCACATGGTCGACCATGTTTGGCATTCTGGACCTAGCAGTTTGAAAATCACTCTGAGTGCATGTGTATGCGTGTCCAAAATCCCACTAGGAGAAGGGAGGAGAAGGGATCTTGTGTCATGACCACCGCCCCCCACCCCCCAGCGGGGGTGATTTCTCACTTTCCCTCTCATTGTCACTCTCTCTGGCTCTCTTTTGCCAATGCACACTCTCTATGATAAAAACCTTAAAAAAAAAAAAAAAAGAAAGAAAAGCCTCTTCTAACAAAACAGCTTAAAATAGAGATCAACAAGGATCTCTCTTGGGCAGAAAAAACAATGGATACCAATAACCATTCCATGTAGCAATCTTAAGAACTTATCAGAACACTTCTTGAAGGTTCAGTATCATGAGAACTTTTATTTAGAGGGAACTTTCTTTTGGTAAAAGGAACTCAAAAAGATTTTTATATGACTTGCATTTTAGAAAGATTTTTATGCCGTGTTGCCTTTGCCGGAAATCCCACCCCCCCCCCCAAAAAAAAAAAGAAGAGAAAAACCCCACATGATCATTTCAATAGATGCAAAAAAAAAAGTCATTGACAAAATTCAACACTGTTTTGTGATAAAAAGATGCAAACTAAAAAAAAAAAAGATGCAGCAAACTGAAAATATAAGGAACTTCCTCAACAGGATAAAGGGCACTTACCAGGAACCCACAGTTAAAGAGTCATACTTAATGAGGTAAAACTGAAAGCATGTTTCCTAAGATCAGGAACAAGATAAGCACACCCATTTCTCTATTGCTATCCAACATTGTATTGGAAATTTTATTTAGCCAGAGCAATTAGACAAGAAAAAAAATTAAGGACATATAAATTATGAGAGGTTAACCATCTCTACACATGGATGACATGACTCCATGTATAGAAAGCACAAAGAATCCTCCAAAACTTTGCTAGTTCTAATAAGTGATTTCAGTGAAGTTTCGGATACAAGTGTGACACCTATAAATCAAAAATTTGTTTTTGGTTTGTTTTTAGAGATTTTTGCTATAAGGTACATGTGCTCACCGGAAACACAGACAGAAAATGAGAAATCACCCTCCTGGGGGGATGGCCACACTGCAATCTCTTCTCCTTCGTTCCCCTCTTGGGATTTTGGACATGTATGCACACATGCCTGGCATGAGTTTTAAGCCTCCAGGTCCAGGACTCGAACGGTGGTTGACTACATGGGAGTCCAGCGACGTAATCATTATGCCATGGGTGGGTCCCCAAATCATGTATATTTCTATGCTGACAATTAAAAACGCAAAAGAGAAACTAAGAAAGAATACAATTTCCTGTATAATACCATCCAAAAGAATAAAATACTTAGGAATAAATGTAACCAAGTAGGTGAAAGCCTTGTACACTGAAAACTACAAAGCGTTGCTGGAAGAAAGTAAGGAGTTGTGAGAATAAACCTGGACTCCACTCCCCTCCATCCTGGCAGTCTCTTGCCAGTGTCCTATATTTGCAACCAGCACCAGTAGGCAAAGGGAAAGACTGATGTAATTCTGTAATTCTCACGTATCAGCCTCACAAGGTACTGAGCGAGATGGAGAAAGATGAAAGGGAGGTCTGGAAAATAAATGGAAGACATCGAGCATATCTCAGAATTCCAGTGTGGATAATTTCTGCTCTGTTTTCTTTTCTTTTCTTTTTTTTTTAATTGCCAGAGGGAGTGCACACTCACCAGCTAGAAGGCGAAAGCATCCCCCAATGTGGGGTGGTCATGCTGCAATCCCTTCTTCATTCTCAGTCCTGTTGAAATTTCAGGCATTGGCACCACTAGATGGTGCAATGGTTACATCACTGGACTCCCACGTAGTTGACTGCGGTTTGAATCCCAGACCTGATGGCTTACAACTCACGCCAGGCGTGTGTGCGTTCATGCCCAAAATACCAAGAGGAGAAGGGACTGCGATGTGGCCATCACCCTGGGGTGTGATTTCTCACTTTGTCTTCTGTCTCTCTCTGTCTCTCTAGTGAGAGACATTGATTTCAGCCATGGTTCTGGTAGGTAGACCAGAAGCTCACACTCGACTTGCACTGACAGCAACCCTGTGTACCCCATCTTGCTGCTTTTGTCCAAGGACCTTTGCCAGAGCCAGGGGACCTGCTTGGCTTGCATCCTGGGGCAGCCTGTAAGTGATGGGGTACTCAATGCCCTGGAAGCCAATCCTCACCAGGAAGGGCAGAAGTTAGCGACCCATGTCCCAGTCTCTCGTACCTCTGGTGGGCAGGCACGGCAGCGTTCCTTCTGCAGGCTATAGGCAAACTGCGCGCCATCCTCGTGCTGCTCCCATGGCTTTACCTTTAGAACCCTCCCCAGCCCCCGCTTATTTCTGCAATCACCTCCCGAATAGATGATCTGTATCCATGTTCTTGTTACTGGTTTTCCTTTTTAAGGAACCTAAATGAAGATAGGATCCCACCTTTATGTTTTTTCCAGAACAAGATTCTTCTATTCTTCCAATGTCTTTGTCTCTCCTATATGAGTCTAGAATGGCATGAGTGTGAGAGTTCTGACGTTTTCCAAATTTCACTTGACTTCATCCTGTGGCATCCTTTACATGTGAAAATTTGTTCACTGGGAAACTCGTAACCGTAAAGAAAACTAGTTAGAATTCTCCAGCCATCATAGCTTTTCAGAAAGTTATTATTGGAAAGTTCATAGACATAGTTTCAGCTTCCTTTGAAAAATGGTGGGTGAGGCACAAAAGTAAAAGAACAGGTAAAGTGGGAAAGTGCTGGAGTTTAAAAATCACAGTGTCTACTTCCAAAAACAGTCGCGGCTAAAGCAGTCATAAAATGGGGCAGGGCTGCATGCTGCCTCCAGGGGGCAGCAGAGGCCAGGGAACAGGTGGAAAAACAAAGACAAGATAATGTTACTGGCCGGTTATACGGTGGAGATCACACCAGAATTTATTGGGCCCTGTTACAAGTCGGTAGGTAGTTGTACTGATGTGTTAAGAAATTGCACAAAGTCTGGGGGCAGCAGGTGGCACGGTGGTTAAAGGCGCTGGATTCCTATATGGCAGACCACAGTTTGAGTCCCGGACCTAGTAGCTTGCTTTCTCACTTTCTGTCACTCTCTGGTCAAATTAAAAAAATAATAATAATGAATGAAATTAAATAAATAAATCTTTAAAAAAGAAGAAATTGTACAAAGTCCAAAGACAGAGGTCAGAGGCTAGAGCCAATGGAGAGGTGGAAGGGAGCAGATTGAGGAGGGCAGTTCTTTAGGTCAGCCAGGAAACACCCAGACCAAGCACAATACCAGAAACAAATACAATGGCTACTTGGCCAGGACAGCTGCTCATTGCGGAGAATCAGGTGAGGCAAACTGCTAGCATCGTCGAGGGTCAGTCTACCTGCATATTGGCTTTCTACTCATCAGACTTTGAACAGCCCTGAGCAAATATTTTATATATAAATTATATATAATATTAAATATAAATTACATATAATATATATATAATATACACATTATATAAAATTGCATATATAATATACACATAATATAATATACACATATAATTTTTTTTAATTGCAGAGGGCTTTTGCACTCAACACAGAGAGAGAAAGCCCTCAAGGGGCATGGCCATACTAGTCTTTCTCCTCCATCTCTCCATCCAATCTGGATTTGGGCGTGCACACATATATACCTGAGGTATTTTTCAAGCCCCGGGGCTGGGATTCAAACAGTGGTTTGCCATGTGGGATCTGGCTCCTTTAACCACTAGGCCAGAGGACATCATTAAACTTTCTGGATGGTTATGGTGTCTCCCACTACAGAGATAAGCACAATCACGTGCCGTAAATTCCAGATTGTTCCTATCATGTCAGCTATATTGGCATTTCATAATGCCCTGTGCTCGCACTGCCATCTAATCTTTGACTCTTTCACTTGATAAAACCCTCCAGCTCTTCCAGCTAGTCACAGGCTGGGATGCAGCCTGAGTGCCGACCCGCTTGAGGTGAAGGCCTCAGAGCCCCTCCTTTATCCATGTCTTCTTCTGTGCAGATGCACGTAAGCGCCTTAAAATATCAAGGCCCCCCTTGTAAAGTGGGGCTCATCCTCCTCCCTGTGGCCCTGAGGATTTTCCCAACCCCATTGAAAAGTTGTAACAGCCACAGCGGGGAGCCCTGGGGAAATTGGTCAGACTGAAGCTTTTATTCAAAGTTTGGCTTCGTATTTTCACTTTGCTGTTACTTTTCCCTGTATCTTCTCATGACCATGCCACAGACTCATTTACCAGTGTTATTTCACTTTTTTTTTTTAGAAAGACAATGTCTTACCATATTGTGGTCCTCCTGCCTCAGTTTCCCAAGTAACTGATGCTGAGACTTGTTATGCAAAAAGCGGGAGGAGACCCCCCACACACACCCCACCGAGTGGGATCGATGGTGGATCTTGGAAAGAACAATCACACAGACACAGAAGTACGCAAGTAGAGAGGAGTGGGGATCAGGCATCGAGCGGATCAGCCCAGACGTCTCTGGTGGAGAATGCCACACCCTGAGCCGCTCGCAGGTTGATTCTTTTATAGGCCATGGGGGAAGGGCGACATGGACAGTAAAGCCAGGTCCCCTCTATTATCAACTGCAGCTGTGGAGCATCTTGTGGTCCCGTGGTCTACATAAACCCCACCTGGCTTTTTCTGGCTGAAACACCGTTTCCTTTAACCTCTGCCGCCGGCTGCAAAGCATCAACTGAGAGAGGCTGTGCTTTGCTCGTCTTTCAAGGCCACTATTATTTAGCTCAGATTCAGCTGAGACTCGAGGCCACGCCACCACGCACTGCTCTTTTTCAGACAAGGTCTCACTGTGTTGCCCAGGCCAGCTTCAAGCTTACGATCCTGCTGCCTCAGCTTCCCTGAGTTGCAGAGATTACAGGTGTGTGCCCCCACACCTGGCCTTTAGATTGGACTAGGAATCAAACCTGAGCCTCTGATTGGCCCCAGACAGGGAGCACGGTATCTTAGCAGTATGCTAAGTGGGGTCTTAGCAGTATGCACAGTGGGACTTCATTAACTCATTTATTTATTTATTTATTTATTTATTTGTTTGTTTGTTTGTTTGCCAAAGGGCACGTGTGCATGAGAGAGCGAGAGCGAGCGAGCGAGAGCAAGGAAGGAAGAAAGAAATAGAGAACTTCCAGTGGCCATGGTCATGTCGCAATCCTTTTCCTCCACGTCTCCTTCCCATCACGATTTTGGGCACACACACCTGCTATGTTTCTAAAACCACTGGGACTGGGATTCCAATCGTGGTCAGCCATGTGGGACCCAGCTCCTAATACCCAGCACGTAACCATGTGCTCTGGGTCCAGCCTTATTTTACTCTTTTTTAAAGAGATTAAAACTTTTTTTTTCTTCACTAAAACATCTCAGCCTTTTCTCCGTGGGCTCGTGTGTTCGCTAGTCGTGGAGCTGGTCTTTGCTCCTCTGTGATTTCCCTCCCGCTCTGTCTGACACTCTGGGGGCAGAATTCCAGCGCTACCCAGTGAGTGCAGGTTGGGGTTTCTGCTGCCAGGATGGGACAGAGTCCAGAGGTTGCACCGAGGACCTTGACCACGGGTGGCTCTGACAGGTGCCATTACCTTCAGGCTGGCAGCTGCAGCAGGACTAGAGCTGGGAGAGGCTGCAGGGCCGGGCTCCCTCCCACAGCCCCGCCATCACTATCTCACTTCTGCCGCTGCTGAGTCCTTGTCCCTGGGCAGAATCCACTTCCCTTGGGCCTGGATGGGATTAGGCTCACGAGGCTTCGGGGCCGCACTTTGCCGGGCTCCCAAGTGGCGTTAACGCGGTGGCCGAGTTCTGAGAACTGTCCCACCCACACGGAGCTGGCTGGGAGTTCTCATTCCTGCCTTGGGCATTACTTTAGGAAAACCGACTGGAGTCACAGCGGGAGTCGGATAAATTTCTGGAGACTTCTCCCCAGAAGTGATTGGTGGGAGCGATCCCCCAGGTGTTAGGGCACAAAGGTAAGCGCTGTCTTCAGGGCACATGAAAACAATAATAAACCGAACACACACGTAAGAGTCCGCAGCGTTTTATCATTGCCACAGCGACTTTTTGAAGTTTATTTGCTTTTATTGCCAGAGGGTACATGTGCTCATCAGAGAGAGACAGAGAGGGAGAAAGCACCCCCTAGGGGCATAGTCATGCTATAATCTCTTCTCCATTTCTTTATCCTGCTGGGGTTTGCGGATTTGCGGCATGTGCTCGCAGGCACCTGGGCTTTCTTCCGAGCCGTGGGGGCCGAGAATCAAACCGCAGTCAGCCATGTGGGATTCAGCTCCTAAAACCACTAGGCTATGGGGCGGGCCTGGTTTATTTATATTTTTATTGATAGAGGATGTGTGCTAGAGACAGAAAGACAGAGAAAAACTTATATTTAAATAATTATTTAATTTTATTTATTATCATTTTTTTGGAGAGATTTTTGCTATAGAGTATGTGCCAGAGAGACAGAAAGTGAAAATCACTCCCCGGTGGGGAGGGGGTTATGGTCATGCTGCAATCCCTTCTCCTTTTTCCTCTCAGGATTTTGGGCACGCATGTACACATGCCTGGTGCGAGTTTCAAACCATCGGGTCCGGGACTTAAACCGTGGTTGACTATGGGGGAATCCAGCGACGTAACCACTATGCCATCTGCTGGTCCCTCATTTATTATTATGTTTTAATTTGGTGTAGATGCTCACCAGAGAGAGACAGAGAGAGAGAGAGATAGAGAAAGTGAGAAAGCAAGCCACCAGGGCTGGGACTTGAACCGTGGTTGGCCATGTGGGAGTCCAGCGCCTTAACCACCATGCCACCTGCTAGTCCTGAGAGACACACTCTTGACAGAGTCTCATCACAGCTCAGTCTCCTCTGTGTAGCCCTCCAGCTCCTCAGGACCTTGGGCACCCATTCATGCCCAGAGCATTCTCAAGCTGATCCAGGGATCTGACCCCATAGGTTAGCCATGTGACTTGCAGCCCCGCAGCTGGGTTTGCAACTGACTGCACCTGCGGCACCATACTGAGCTGCCCAGCAATTCTACACAACCAGATCTATACCTCTCCTCCCTCGGTAGCAGGTGGTGTGGTGGTTATGGACACTGGACTCCCACATGACCGACCACGGTTCAAGTCCAGGACCTGGCGGTTTCCTTTCCCACTTTCCCTCTCTCCCGCGTTCTCATTCTTGTTCTGTCCCTCTCTGGTCAAATTAAAAAACAAAGTTAAATAAAATAATTATTAAAAAAAAAAATCCTTCCCTCCCCACCACTGTCCCTTCCCCATTACAATGGGGTCCAACGAGTCACCCTCAACAAGCAGAGATGGCTCTTTGTTGGTTTCTTTTCCATGTTTTATTTTTCAAAATATACAATTTATTTACATCTTTATTTCACAACTGTAGTTTTGTATATTTATTCCAAAATCTTTAAATAGCTCTGCAGTAAACAGTACAAATCACAAGATCGGTCGAACCGCTTCTCTTCAGCCTTTGCTAAACTCATTGAGTTTTTAAAAAGTTTCAAGTAGTAATGGTTTGTGGGTGAGAAGGGAACAAAAACCGGATGAGACTGTTTTTTTTACATAAGCGCCACACATACGATTAGAAAGGGCCGTCTGGCCCACTGCTTGGTCTGGGGCCAGACTGAGGGCATTTACATTGTTTATAAATAAGACCCTCTTCAGAGCAGTGAGGGTTTTGGTTACAAGGAAGAGGGGTGGGAACCTCATCTGTTGGCTCTGGGGTAGGGGAAGGGGCGGGAAGCGGCAGGGAGAGAGATAAGGCACCATGTGAAGGCTCCTCTGGCTTCAGGAGGCACTGGATGGCAGGATCCTGGTGGGGGCCAAGAACCCCCAAGGATGGGGTGGGGCTCCCACCAATGGAGAGGTCTGTCAAGCCTCCCTTGGGGAGCAGCCTTGTGATTCAGAGGCCGGGGCGATGGCCGGAGCAGCTGGTGATCCCTAAAGAAAGGCCCAGGCTCCTTCCAGTCTGGAGGCCACGGTCGGCCACCCTTGCCCATGGGCACAGGCTGGTGAGGGCTAGCCACCAGAGCGCTGGATGTGCCCAGCCTTGGGGAGCTGGCCATGCTGCTGGCCTCTGCGGTTGGCAGGGGGCGGCCCTGGGATTGGGGTGGCCTATGAGAGGCATCACGCTGTCTCTCCATGGCGCAGCCCTTTGCCCACCTCAGAGCCCCTCCGCCTTCTCTGGAAGGGCAGGAGGAGGCAGACTCACCCCTTGCTGGCTCCACTGAGTGGGGCAGGTCCTAGGGAGCCCCAGGTCTGAGGCACAGGTGGGCACGGGCTAGGCCCAGGGGTCAGTTTCCTTCATTCCCCTTGGGGCTGCTCCTGCTGGCCGGATCTCATGCAGTCCTACAGCCGAAGTTCTGGGCAGGAAGGGTCCAGAAACGATCCAGCCCCTGAGGGCCATCTGGCCCAAGAGGGTGTGACCAGCAGAGCCGTCCTGCTGCAGGGTGCCCTTGGCAGCACGCTAAGCCCTGGGGGAGGGCGTAGATGGAGCCCATCCTGCTTGGCCACATCAACCTTCTTAGCAGGGTCCAGCTGGGGTGGGGGTAGGGGTGAAAATGGGGCGGGACAGGGGCCAGGGCCAGGCTGCGGGCAGGGCAAGGGGTCAGGAGTTGTCACTGCGTCTTCGGGTGAGGTTCCTCTGGGATGAGGGTATGGAAAAAGTAATCCCAGAATTTAGAGCTGATGCCAAATCCTGGAGAGGGAGACAGATGGGGAGAGATGAGGTGCTGTCAAGGCAGGGATGGACGTGAACGTGAGTGTGCGTGGGCGTGAAGCCAGCTCGTGCCAAAGGTTTCAGCATCTCGTGGCCCTTCTGGCAGAAGCCAAGGGCCGGGCTGGGGTCCCTAGGATGCTGGAGTAAACCCAAACTCTGTATCTGGCCTGAGAGCCCGGTACCCTGGGATACCTCGCCCCTGCGTCTTCCTCTGTCTCTCACCTCCAGCATCTCTGCCTCAGAGCCTTGTCCAGCTGCCCCTGGGACGCCCCTCCAGACACATGGACCTCAGCTCTATGACATCTCTGCAGTGACACCTTCCTGGGTCATTTTTTCTAGAGCTTTGCAGTTCAGCACAGTAGCCTCTAGCTGCTCGTGACTATTGAGTGTGGGGAAATTTCTCATTTCATTTCATTCTGATTGATTCAGATTTCCATGTAAAAATTGGTACTCGATTTAGTTATACATATATATACACATATACATATATATACACACACACATACATATATTATTTGTTTGTTTGTTTGTTTGTTTTGGTTAGAAGTGCTTGCCAGAGACAGAAATAGAAGGAGAGAGAGAGCGCACCCCCACGGGGGCACACTGCAATCTCTTTTCCTCCACTTCTCGACCCGCACACACACTTGGCATGTTTCTCAGGCCGCCGGAGATGGGACTCGAATCATGGCTGGCCGTGTAAGATGTGGCTCCTTTCAGCACTAGCATATAGGGCCAGCCTGTCACTGGCAAACTTTTAAAATTGTTTGGAGCAACTCATGAATGTGAATCTATTTTTTTTGACTGTGTATTTTTTTTTTTTTTTGAGAGGTTTTCGCTATAGGGCGTGTGCGCTCACCAGACAGAGAGAGACAGAGAGACAGAAAGCGAGAAATCACCCCCCAGGGGGGATGGTCATGCCACAATCCCTTCTTCATTCTCCTCTTGGGATCTTGGGCACACATGCACACGCACCCGGCATGAGTTTTAAGCCACCTGGTCCGGGACGCGAACCATGGTCGACTACGTGGGAGTCCAGCGACATAGCCATTACGCTAACTGCTGGTCCCTTGACTGCGTATTTTATAAAAATCTAGATATAAGGTAGTTTCAATGAAAGTATCCAAATTGAGATGTCAAAATATACCTTGAATTTCAGAAATTTAATATAGGAAAGAATGTTAGATAGCTTATGTATGATTTTTTAATGCTGATTAACTGGTGAAAGGATAATATTTTGGTTATATTGGGTTGAATGTATATGTATGTATATATATATATTATATAATATATATACACACATAAACACACACACACATATATATATATTTTTTCTTTTTAGAGAGAGATTTTTTTGCTATAGGGTATATGTGCTCCCTAAAGAGATAGAGAGAGGCAGAGAGACAGAAAGCAAGGAATCACCTCCCAGGGAGGATGGCTATGCCTCAATCCTTTCTCCTCCATTTTCTTCTTGGGATTTTGGGCACACATGCATACACATCTGGTGTGAGTTTTAAGCCGCCAGGTCTGGGACACAAACTGGGTTGACTATGTGGGAGTCCAGCGTAACCATTACACCATCTGCTGGTCCTGAGTAGACATATTATTAAAAGTCCTTTTGGGGCCAGCAGGTGGTGTGGTAGCTGGACTCCCACATGGCCAACCGCAGTTTGAGCCCTGAATTCTGTGGCTTGAGAATCATGCTGGGCACATGTGCGTGCATGCCTAAAATCCCTAGAGAAGAACAGAGGAGAAGGGATTGTGGTGTGGCTATCCACCCTGGGGAGTGATTTCTCAGTTTTCTTCTGTCTCTTTCTAAGAGTGCATGTGTCAGATGGAAAAAAATAAGAAAGTATTTTCATGTGCCTATTTTGCCTTTTGTTCCTTTGCTGGAGGTTGCATAAAATCACAGAGAGGGTGACAGAGACAAAGTGCCTTCGAAGTGCATTGTCAGGCTGCAGCCTCGTCTCCGTTTCTCCATACTGTCAGGATCTAGGGTATGCATGCACACAAGTTCAGCATTCTTCAAGCTGCCAGGGCCAGGATTCAAACTGCGTGGTTGGTCACATGGGATCTGTCTCCCTTAACCACAAGCCCCCAGGGCCAGCTCTGTTTTTGCTTTCTACGTGGCCAAAGTTCATGGAAAAATGAAATTACAGTATTATTTTGGTGCAGAAAAAATCTGAAATCCCTGGGCAGTTTTTTTTTTAATCATATGCATTTTCCATGAACTTTTGAAGACTCCCCTCACAGGCGGCCCACGCGGTGTGATATTTTTCTGGATGGTACTAGAGCCCTCCCCCACCTGTGTGGTTCCTGGGATAACCAGCCTGCTTACTTTTCTCCAGGCACTCAGCACTGTCTAGGAGTCCCTTCGCTATTGATGGAGTTCCTTGTCTGTCTGCGCAGCTGCCTGCCACAGCGAGTGGGTGGAAAGACCCCTCTGGGAAGGCCCAGTACTCGGGACAGTGCCTGGCCCTGGGCGGGGACTCGGTGGGAGATGTCCAACCAACGGCGAGGCCGGGAGGTGCCGGCGCGCTCACCTGACTTCTGGTGTGTGAAGTGGTGCTTCACGTGGTGCGCCTTCATGTTGTACAGGTAGGAGCCCTTGTGCGGCGAGCCGAAGTGCAGGTAGTAATGCGTCATGTCGTAGAGGATGTAGCCCAGGAGGCCCCCCGCAAACAACGAGCCCCCCACCGCCTCGGGCAGGATGAGCCGCAACAACACGTAGAAGGTGGCGATCACCAGAGAAGCTGGCACCGGGGGGAAGACCAGGCGGGAGTCATCGAAGGGTGCCTGTGGACAAAGAGTGTCAGGACACAGCTCCGGGGACTGTTGCTGTCACAACGTGCCTAGCCGGAGACGTTCCCTGTGGAAGATGGGGGCAGAGCAGCCCAGACATCCTGGTGAGGGCGCAGTGCCTGGCATGGGCAGGTGTGGCACTTGTGGTGACTTTGGGGTGGGCAGGTTCCCAGGCCTGGAAGACTTTACGGGATTGTCTTGCTCCCCATTTCCAAGCCAGGAGAGGACTGGCGAGTGGCCCAGGAATCTGGGATGGGCGTGATGTGAGACAAGGGGAAATCTAAGTTCAGTATCACCAGCGTGAGGACCTTGTTTTTACTTTGCAGCTTGTTTTGTTCTCATCTGAGCATGGGTCCTGAAGGCATTATGTCTGCCGCATTTTCTCTGATTTACACCGCATTTTCTTTGATTTAGGCTGGGCAGAGGACAGAGTGCGGGGGAACAGATGGAAATGTAAGGGCAGTCCAGAGCCTGGGTGCTCATTGGGTTCACCCTGGACAGGCCAAGAACAGCAGAGGGCAGGCACAGAGAGGCCACTGGGGGGACGTAGCATCCTTTGGGTAGACCTGCCTTCCCGCCCAGTTCTGGGATTGCCCTGCAGTCCTCGAAGAATCCAGGGTGGTGAGTGGTTGAGAGCACAGGCTCTGGAATCCTCAGAACACCCTGGGTGTGCTGGGTGTGACCTTGGGTGAGTTCCTTAGTTCCTTAATTTCCCCAAATCTCAGTTTCCTGCTCTGCGGAATGGGGAGAACCGTAGCACCATCCTCAGAGGGATGCTCTGGGAGGGTAAGGAGTTTTGTCTGTTTTGTTCTGCAAAGTCCAGAACAGTCCTTCGCACACAGTAGGTACTCAATGAACATTTGCTGAATGAATCAATGAATAAGTTGTGAAGAAGAAAAACAGTGCGAAGGGAGATGCAGAGAGCCCGGTATGAACGATGATGGCATGCACACGCGTGCTGGCTCTGTCCTGCCTGGCTCAGATGACGATACCTGACCCAACCACCCCTCTGAATAGAAGCAAATACGCTTGGGGCCCGCCACTCCCACGACCAGACGTGCAGGAGGATCTGGAGTTCCTGGGAGCTATTTCCGGCTGCACAGCCCCGGGATGGGCCACCCGCTCACCTTATGGTGTTGGCCGTGCATGATGAAGTGGAGCGTGATGAGGTAATAGCTGTCGCTGGGGGGCTTCATGTGGAACAGGAAGCGGTGGATGAGGTACTCGACCAGGCTCCAGAGCAACAGTCCCAGCATGAAGAGGCCAGGAAAGACAGATTCCGGCACCACCACCGAGTACTCTGCAGGGAGAGGGACAGCGGTGAGGCCAGGCTCCATGGCGCCAGTGCAGATTGCCTGGTGGCTCCAGATGGTTCCAGACATCCCTCCTCACTACCCTGTCAGTTCAGGAGATGCTACCCTCTGTCCAGCAGCTATAGGTGGGACCAGGCCACGCTGCTGGGGCCCTTGAGTCAAAATGGGATGAGGCTCCTTTACAAGAGTGGTAGGGCCCCCGGCCAGAGATCTTGTATTTTCTCAGAGGGACGGCAGGAGGAGCAGCGATGGCTGGAGCTGGACCTGTGCCTGGACCCTGCCTCAGTGGCAAGGAGGAGAAGAGGACAATCCCATTTAGAGCCAGGGAGTTGTGTGGAAGATGCCAACCACCATGGACTGTGGAGAGGGAAGGATAGGAAAAATCTAGAACAAATCTCAACAGACAGGATCTAAATCACAGCACCCGGGAAGCTTTGGAAGCTAGAGATGGGAGAGCTGCAACTGTCTTCAAGCAAGGGCCCCAGGAGCATCCCGCATGGCCTCAGCTTGCCAAGTAGCAGCATGGGCCAGCATGCACCGTTGTGGCTGGGCCTCTTCACTCCCTTACAAGGCTGAGTGATAGTCCACGTATGGCTACACCACATTTTATTTATCCATGCGCTAGCTATGATCAGCTTGGGTATTTCTAGTATTTTTTTGAATTGCTAAAGGGTGTGTGTACTTGCCAGAGAGAGCGAGAGAAAGAGGGAGAGATTACCCCTCAACAAGGTATGGTCATCCATCCATCCTTTTTCTTCTGTCTTGTCAGGATTTTGAGCATGCATGCACACATTAACATGTTTTTTTAAAAGAATTATTTAACTTTATTTATTCATTCATTTATTTTAATTTGATCAGAGAGAAACAGAGAGAGAGAGAGAGAAAGCCACCAGGTTTGCCCCGTGAACCGTGGTCCGTCATGCGGGAGTGTCCGGTGCCTTAACCACCACGCCACCTGCTGCTCCCATACCTTAACGTGTTTTACAAGCGGCTGGAACCAGGATCCAAACCACGGCTGGCCATGTGGGATCCAGCTCCCTATGCACACTGCTTAACCGCTGCACTCTAGGGATGGCCTGCACCTGGATGCGTTGTTAACCTGAGATGTATGACTATCGCAGGGGCCTAAGTTGTGCTGAAATGATAGAATCAATTATACCTCAGCGTGCATTTTTCTGGGAGAAAGTCCACAGCCTCTTAGACTCTCAAATGATTTGGGATCAGCAGGTTGAACACGCAGCTCCTCTCCTGCCTGCAGGAACACCCCACTTTTCTCCTCTCCTATGGATGACTCTTCACAGTTTCTGTTGTGGAAACTGCCTCTGTCCCCAGGATTGAAGCTTTGGCCCCATGCTCTCTGCTCATCCCTGACATCAACCACACCCCCAGGCTGCTGACTTGCAGATGTACACCTCCAACCCAGCCTGGAGGGTCCTGAGACTGGGCATCTCCACGTGGTTGCCCACAGGTCCCCAGGATTAACAGCTCCCCAGTCACTGAGGGGTACAGAGGGGTCAGATTCAAGTTATTCCTCTCCCCCATATCCAACCAGACTGCCCCATCAGCCTCACCTTCTTAATATCCCTCAGCAAAGAAAAAGAAGCCAGACACAAAAGGTCACATAATGTATGATTCCATTAGTATGAAGTGTCCAGAAGAGGTCCATTCATGGAGACCTAAAGCAGATTGGCGGTTGCCAGGGGCTGGGGGATGCTGGGAAATGGGAAGCAACTGTGCAGTAGGTACGGATTCCCTTTGGGACGACAATGCGTTGGAACCAGACAGAGGCGGCGGCTGTACTTTGTGTGTGTACTAAATGTTGCCAAATTGTCCACTTTGAAAGGGTTAATTTGGGGCTGGCCCCATAGCCTAGTGATTGGGGAGCTAGATCCCACAAGGCCAACCCTGCTTTGAGTCCTGGCCCTGGTGGCTTGAGGAACATGCCAGGCATATGTGTGCATACATGCCCCAAATCCTGACAGGATGGAGAGATGACGGGACTACGCCCCATTGGGGGTTACTTTTTCTCTCTCAAGTGCATGTTCCCCCTCATTGAAGGAAAAAAAAAAGGTTAATTTTACGTTTTGTGAATCTCATCTCAAGTAGAGAAAATATATGAGGGGGTCCTCAAGAAATTAATAGAAAATGCATATTATGAAATAAACATGGGCTGGCCCAGTAGTGCAGTGGTTGAGTGCTCTGCTCAGAGCACCAGGTCCCAGGTGGCTGACCGTGGTTCAAGTCCCAGCCCAGTGGCTTATGAAAATGGCATGCATGCCCCAAATCCTAATGAGAGGAAATGGAGGAAAAAGGACTGTGGTGTGACCATTCCCCACTGGAGGGCGCTTTCTCTTTCTGGTGAGTGCATGTACCTTCTAGCATTAAAAAAATATTTTTTTTGCACCAAAATAAACTCATACTTTAATTCTATTTTCTACAAACTGTTTGAAGCCCCCTGATCTTCTGTCTTTCTGTCTATCTATCTGGGGTCAGTTTGCTGTCTTTTTTTTTTGAGAGGTTTTTGGTATGGGGCGCGTGTGCTCGCCAGAAAGACAGAGAGACAGAAAGCAAGAAATCACCCCCTTGGGGGGGGGGATGGCCATGCTGCAATCCCTTCTCTTGGAATCTTGGGCACATATGCACATGCGTTCAGCGTGAGTTTAAGCCACTGGGTCTGGGACTTGAACCATAGTCAACTACATGGGAGTCCAGCAACAAAGCCATTATGCCAACTGCTGGTTCCCAGTTTACCACTCTTAATCTCCTTACCTTATCCCCTCTTGCCACCATGACAACACCAGCCTCTCACCCCAATGCCCTGCTTCCACACACTATTGAGGCACCTCCATGGTGCCTCATGGAGGCATCTCCCAGCAAAGTCCAAACCACACAGCCTGGCACTTTGGGTTTCTCACGGCTTGACTCTGCCAGCCACATCCTCGCCTCCTCTCCCTGTTGCCTGTACTGGGGCCAAACCAAACCACGTGTGGCTGTTTAGTGGGGCCACGTTCTCCCCCGGCTCCACACTTCGGCTCATGTTTCCTTCACTGGATTGCCACACCTCCCAAGCCCCACCTCCTCACCCTTGGACAGCTGGCCACAGAGGAAGCCAGGCTAGTGCCCTTCACCTCTCCCAGGGTGGCCTCTGGCTCCCGCACCACCCGCCCTATCACCCTTTATCACACGCTATCTTGCCTGTGCTTTGCTCGCTCGTCCCCTACTGTGTATGAGCATTTTATGTGCAAGATCTGGTCTTTCATTTTTTATTTTCTTTATCTTTTTACATACATAACATAGCAGGTGTTGAGGCTGCCTGAGAGAACAAGAATGGGGTAAAAGAAAGCTCCGAAGGGCCGTCTGGGGATGCGATGTGACGCTT
>NW_006159850.1:13394457-13395373 GCF_000334495.1 Tupaia belangeri chinensis | reverse complement strand
AGATAGAGGCAGCTTTGGGTTTGGTTGAGGAGGAGCTTCTGAAGGGCTGATGCTGTCTGCAGGACTAGTGTGCTTGTGGGAGGCCACAGGAGGCTGCCGAGGGGGACAGGACATTCCAGCTCTTTCTACCAGATTCTCAGTCAAGCCCCTTCTGACACATGGTTTCAAATGTACCTCCATGCGGTGAAAAGCTTTTTCACAGCTCACCTGGGAACTAACATGTACAGCCAGGATCTCTCTCTCTTTCTCTTAATTATCAGAGGATGCATGGGCTTGGCAGAGACAGAGAGCAAGAGCGAAGAAAGCACCCCCCCCCCATAGGGCATGGTCATGCTGCAATCCCTTCTCCATTTCTCCATCCTGTAAGGAGTTTGGGCATACATGGACATGTACCTGGTGTGTTTTTCAAGCTGCCAGGACTAGGATTTGAACTGGGTATTACCATGTGAGATTCAGCTTCCTTAACAATTAGGCTATAGAACCAAACAGATCCATCTCTCTTAAATCAGCAGCCTCGCCTGCAAGCAGACATTTGGCCTTCGCTGGGTTGCGCTGGCTGGTAAGAGGCTCCCCTTCCACGGGAGATCTGACCCCTTTGGAATCCTTTAAATCATACTGGTGAAGTTGAGAGCAAGGGGCTCTGAATTTGCAGGTCTGGGTTCAGATTCTAACTCTGCACCATCTCCATCGCATAGTTTTCTCAATAGTAAAATCTCTTATTCATCTTGAAGGGCTTTGATAGGATGGAAGCAGTGTAATGATTATATAATGAGTATATTCATTATATAATAAGAATAATGTATCATTATACATTAAGACTCATAATATTTCTCTCAATATTAAACTATACTATATATAGTATATACTATACTATATATTTACTATATACTGTATATATACTATGTATTATATACTA
>NW_006159850.1:13381495-13394049 GCF_000334495.1 Tupaia belangeri chinensis | reverse complement strand
ATATATTAATACTTACATAAATATTATATAATACATGGTATATATAGTATACTCTATAGTGTATATGTGTACATATTTTATATAGAGAGAAATACATGTGTATATATAATAGAGACATACACACACATATATATGTGTATATGTGTATATATACACATACACACACACACACACACACATATACATACATACATATCTTTATCCATAAGGTGCATTCTCTTGCCAGAGAAACAGCAAGAGAGACCAAGAGAGAAAAGTGAGAAGCCAGTCCAGGTGGATGGCCACATCTATTCAGCTTCTAGAATTTGGGACATACATGCACACGTATACAGCATGATTTTCAAGCTACCAGGTCTGGGACTCTCACCGTGGTCGGCCAAGTGGGAGTCCTTAACCACCACACGACCTGCTGGCCCCTGCTACAATAATTTTTTTTTTTGAGAGATTTTTGCTATAGGGTGCCTGTGTTCTCTGAGAGAGGCAGAGAGAGACAGAAAGCAAGAAATTACCCCCCAGGGGGGATGACCTTGCCACAGTCCCTTCTCCTCCATTCTCCTTTTGGCGTTTTGGACATGCACATGCATGCCCAGCATGAGTTTTTTTTTTTTTTTTTTTAAGCCGCCAGGTCTGGGACTCGAACCATGGTCAACTATGTGGGAATCCACTGACATCACCATTATGTCATCTGCTGGTCCGAATAATTTTTATTTATAATGAGTAAAAAGACATCAAAGTCCCAACTGGCAATCCTATTTTTGAGTCTCCTCTTGAGTCTCCTGGCAGAGCTCTAGAGGGTCCCCAGTTGAAAGGGGTGCCCTAGGGCCTCTCTCCTGCCCAGGTCAGCCCTCTGGTCAGCAGGGAAAGCACTGGACACCCAGGAGTGCTCCCTGGTGGCGGACTTTGGTCTTGGCCTTGGCCAGGGTTCCCAGAACACCCTCAATCAGGATGCGGCTGAGCAATGGGTGGGCTGGCACTCGCTCTCACCTGCTCTCAGGGGCTCCTCTGAATGTGTAGGACCCCTTCGGCTTTTCCAAGTATTTTGGAAAGTATCTTCAGCATTTACCCTGGCATGGCCTTGGTCCAGCAGCTGCACTGGAACCTCATCGAGTCTCTGTCACTATTTTCTCAGCCTGTGACTTGTGCCTGGCATGATGGGCTGGCGGAGAGGGAGGCGTGAGGGGATGCGTCTCTCATGCCACTATCACTTGCCTCGTGGTTACTGGTGGTTACGAGCCCTCCACACTGGGTCTTTATTAGACAGGCACATTTGAGCTCTCTGCAGAGGCCTGTGGTGCTCAGGAGCCCCCCAATCTCCCTCCCTGCTTGCAGGAAGTCTGCTCCGATAGGTCAGGCCTCCGCCCGCCTCCTCACCCCAGCATCACCCCTGTCTGCCCATCCGGCCGGAGCTGGTACTGAGTGGCATCTCTGGAGGAATCCAGCAGAGGGACCTGAGCCAAAGCTTCAGTGTCCCCTTCCCCCTCAGGCCCGCCAGCCCTGGCGGCCCTGCCACTGTTGGTGATTGTTAGGGGAGCGCCGGGCGGACAGTGGGCGATTCAGTGAGCCGGCCTTCTGAGCAACAAGCCCTGTGCTGTGCCTGAGCTATTCAGCGTGGGCAGAAGAGGGTAACCTTAGCTTGTGGGGGTGCACACAGTACCCCTCGGTGGCCGGGAGCAGCTCTGGGCTGGGTTGGGCTGCGCTGACTTCCTGTGGCTTGTTCATCTTCCATCCCATTCCGGGTCAAGAGGATAAACTGAGCCTCCCAACGTTGCAGTCCTGGCCCCTGTCATCTAGACCATGAGGCTCTCGACTTGCCACTCCTGGGAGAGGCAGAACAGTCTCCTGTGTGCGGAAGAGAAGGCTGCACCTGGCGGGGCGAGAAGGACTCGGAGGCCCAGATCCAGGGATGTGTGGTACCAGAGACGCCCATCTGACAGGCACCTAACTCCCAGCACCGCCCCGAGGCAGGGCAGACCACAGTGACAGACACGTGGGCAGTGGCATGGACCTGGAAGCCCAGGAAAAGCAGGGTGCCTGGGAGGCAGGCTGGCGGAACGGCTGCATCAGAAACACAGGCCCTGCGTGTCACCCCATGCCAGCCCTTCTCTGTCCCCTCTGCCCTGCTAGAAGCGGGGGCACCTGGTATCTACTGGCTGGCCACATGACCCTGAATCACTCACTTCAATCTCTGGGGCTCCATCTCATTCTCTCTTTTTTATTTGGAGAGGTTTTTGCTATAGGGCGCGTGCGCTCGCCAGCCAGACAGAGAGAGCAGAGAGATAGAAAGCAAGAAATCACCCCCCAGGGGGGATGGCCACACCACAATCCCTTCTCCTCCATTCTCCTCTCGGGATCATGGGCATGCACGCACACACGACTGGCATGAGTTTAAGCCACCGGGTCCGGGACTTGAACCACAGTCGACTACGTGGGAGTCCAGCGACATAGCCATTATACCAACTGCTGGTCCCTCCATCTCATCATCTCTAACCAGAAAGAACGACAGCCCCTTTCTCACGGGGCTGCTGGGCAGTCCCCGGGAGCACATGGCCTGGCGCGTGGTAAGTGTGCAGAGAGCTCAGTGGTTGCTGTCCCCAGTCTGGGTTCTGCTGCACAGCCCTCTGTCTGGAAGACACTCTGGGACACTGCTGGGCCTTTCTCTCCAGGTTTCCTGCCATCCAAGCTACAGACAAGGACTAGGCCCAGGCCTAGCCCAGCTCTCAGATGTGCCGCCTGACAAAGCCATTTCGTTTAGTCTCCTGACAAGGACTCCCGAGTCATATACTTTCTTTTTACTTTTCTTTTTTCATTATTACCAGAGGGTGATGTACTCGCCAGAGAGACACTGAGACACAGAGATAGGGAGAGGGAGAAGACACCCCTGCAATGGGGCATGGACATGCTGCAAATCCCCTTTCCTTCATTTCTCCAACGTGCTGGAATCTGGGGCAAGCACACACAGGTGCCCAGCATGTTTTCAAGCCACTGGGGCCAGGACTCAAACCACATGGTCGATCATGTGGGATCTGGCTCCCTTAACCAGCAGGCTATGGGGCTGACCCCCTAGGTCATACATTTTCTGGTATTAAGCTCAGCCAGAAGCACACCTTTTTAAATTGCCATAGTACCTAATTTCATTTGGTTTCTGCTGATGTGTTGCCGGGTTTTGTACTCTTTGGGGAAGGTTCTTAAGAGCCAGATAACATTTTTCTTTGGAAGGCTACAGACAGGCCTCACTTAAAAACGTTTGTACGGACCAGTTGTGGTGGCCCAGGCAGTAGAGGTGCAGCTGTGGGATGCTGGAGATCACATTGGAAGGCTCTGGGTTTGCATCCCAGGTCTGCCTGAACATGCTGAGTGCACCCCAAACTTGGCTGGCTGCTGGGCTGGGTGTGGGGAATGGGAATGTGGTGGGAAAATTCTGTCAAGGGTTGTGTTCTCTCTCTGTGGGAAAATTCTGTCAAGGGTTGTGTTCTCTTTTTCAATAGATAGATAGATAGATAGATAGATAGACAGACAGACAGACAGACAATTTATTTATGAGAGATTTTTGCCATAGGGTGTGTGTACTTGCCAGGGAGAAAGAGAAAGACAGAGACAGTGAGAGGGAAACTGAGAAATCACCTCCCCAAGGGGGATAGCCACACCACAACTCTTTCTCCTCCATTCTCCTCCGGGGATCCTGGGTATGCATGCATATGCGCCTGGCATGATTTTGAAGCCACCGTGTCTGGGATTCAAACCTCAGTTGACCATATGGGAGCCTAGTGACACAACTGCTATGCCATCTGCTGGCCCCAATAAATATATTTCAAGGAGGGAAAAAAAAAATAAACACTTTAAGAGGAAAAAGTCTGTGATGTGGTTTGGGGTGCTGTGTGCTCAGCAACTCAGGACCAGGGAGAGCATTAGCGTTTCCAGTCTCCAGGATCCATGGGAACAAGTGAGGAAGGCTCCTTACCTGTTGTGAATGACGTGAAGAGTCGGACGTTGCCCTGGGCGAGCGTTCGGTAGTAGGACCAGCTGAGGTACAGCATCAGGGGCATCCAGACGATAGGGACACTGTACCTGCAGAAGGGTCATCAGGGTGAGAGCGAGACATGCACAAGGGTTCAACAGACTTGCTTCCCTAGAGACACGTATTTTGACCAGGGGTGGGGAGCACAGGAAGTATATGGAGCACAGAAAGCAATTGGGGTCAAAGGACACTGGTGGGAGGGAGAGACGAGAGAAGACAGGCTATGAGTCCATCTGCCCCTGTCTCTGAGATAATTTACTGCTAGAAAAGAACTGCATCCCCAGGGCCAGCAGGTGGCATGGTGGTTAAGGGGTTAGATTCCCACATGGCCCACCATGGTTCAGATCCCAGCCCCGATGACTTGAAAATTATGCTGGGTATGTGTAGATGCAAGGCTGAAATCCAGAGAGGAGAATTTAGGAGAAGAGATTATGGCCTGGCCAACCCCCCAGAGGATGATTTCTCACTTTCCCTCTTGATGTTTCTCTGGCTAGTGCATATGCCCTATGGCAAAAACCTGGGGGGGGGGACTCAAAACTGGATTGCCATGTTACTCTCTACAGCTGGATAAATGGTGACCTCTTGAGGCACAGGAGCTAATTGCGAGCAAAATTGTTCCCATGGGACATTAGTGACTGAGGAAACCCCTCACAGGAGTCTGGAATGGACCAGGGATAGAATTCGAAGGGCTTTCTGGCTACATGATGGGTTGCCACCCATTAGCAGACATAACCATGCATAAAAATGGATTTTATCTATGTCATGGTCCACCTTTCCCAAGAGCTTGCAACACAGCTCTGGGCTCTGGAGAGGAGCCCAATTGCCCCTTCCCCTTCCATATCTGATTTGCACCATCAGGAAAGATGGACAGGTTATAGGCTCAGATCAAGGCTCACCAGACAGTCTTGGAGAGGGCCTCGATGAGGTCTGAGTGGAAGAGACGGATGGGTCTGGTCACTGGCTGGTGAACCCACTCATCATACTTTTCCCCCAAGTGGCCCACCTGCCACAGCAGAGGCTTTTTCCAGTCTACCAGGTCCTGTAAGAGACAAAGTCAAGTGGCTACTGATATTCATGCCTTCTCACACTCATTTTTCTGTCTTCTGGCTAAGGTATCTCAATCTCCACCTGCACCTCAGTTCATGTGGTCTGTGTAGGGCTACCCACCTTTGTGCTTCAGTGGCCCAGAGCTGATAGAGCTGCTCATCCCAGCCCACAGCCACAGCAGTGATATCAAGAACAGGCCTATGACCTAAGCTTGTGCAATGAATTGTCAACTACCCTTTCCTCCTGCTGGAGTAGCTAAGCTGGCAGGATATGAGCCTGGAGTTGTTAGCAGAGACTGTCTAGGGACTCAGCTAATCCAGACAATGGCCACACCATTGGAGCCCCTCAGTTCTCTTATCTGTGACAGTAGCAGGGAGGATGCAGTGGCTGCATGCTCAGTTCCCAATGCATGAGAGTTAGGTGGCCACTGCAGGTAGGAGAATGGCAGTGAAGGGCAATAAAAGGTGAGGAGCAAGGGCTGTGAGTGGAGAAGGTGGCAAACCTGGAGAAAGAGACAATAGTGACTCTGGCAACCTGCCTTGCCATGGCCCTGGCTGGAATACCACTCCTGTAACAGGACTCCCACCAAAGCTGGTTCAGCCCCAGCGGGTCTCCAGGAAGCAGCCCTCACAAACTCCTAGCCCCTCTGTAGTAAAGCATCTTGGGAGAAGGGGTGTGGAGTCCTAGAGCAGGCAGACAAGGTCACTAGGCATTCTCCCCCTCCTGTGATCTAGAGAAAAGGCCCAAAGAAGGTTTTAGCTTCTGACATGCAAACTGTCAGGTGCCAGGTACTGGCTACCTTCCTGCAGCAAGGGGTCATTTCCTGCTTCTCAGGCTTGAAGATGACCCAGGTCAGACTAGAGCCATCTCGCCCTGGCACTGGCTCAATAGGCAATCCTTCAAACTCCACCTCGTTTCTGCACTCTTCCTAACCCCAGTCTCCTTGACCTTGAACCTTGGGTCTAGCAGCAAAAAGAGTCATTAGATGCATGCTGTCTCATTGCTGCCACTCCTCTGCCCTAGTTCTCTACACATGCACACACCACACCATCACACCACCACCGCCAGGGAAAAAAAAAAAAAAAGAAAAAAAACAGGAAGCACAACCACCATTTGATTATGTACAACCCAAATGGGAGGAGCTTAGTGTGGATTCCCAAGGCTTGCTTTCTGCAAAGTTCATGACAAAGGACACCATCACACCACCCCCCCATCACACCCCCACCGCCAGGGAAAAAAAAAAAAAAAGAAAAAAAACTGGAGGAACCAGCTAGTGGCCTGTGTTTACACCTTATCTTGTAGCAGCCTGCAAAACCCCACCTCAGAAGAAGCTGGGCCAGGGTCACAGCTTGAGGCTTTGTCCTGACTGTAGTAACACTGAGAGCTAATACAAGCATGGTTCTATAGACTTCACACTCTTAAATCATTTCAACCTAAACACACCCCTAACCAGGCAGCTATTAAAATGGCTGTTGCCCAAGGTCAGCCCAGTTATGTCTTCATGGCTAAGACATTTGTCATTGGGAAATGGCCATCTTGATTTTTGGTAATGCTCCTTGTCCTAAAGTCTGCTTTGATATTAAAATCACATGAGCCTTCCTAAAGCACGGCATTTGCATGGTCTATCTTTCTCCACTCTTATTTCCAACCTGTGTATGTCTTCATATTTAAGTTGCATCTCTTACAGACCGCATATAGTTGGATCTTTTTATTTTTTTAATCTGTGAGACAATCTCTACCTTTTCATTGGAATGCTTAGTCTATTTATATTTAATGTTGGCATAAGTCTACCCGCTTGCCATTTTCTATTTGTCTCCTCTGTTCTTCCTTTCTTATCTTGTTTGCATAAATTAAGTATTTAAAGACATTTTCCAGGGGCCAGTAAATGGTGTAGTGGTTACATCACTGAACTCTCACATGGCCAATCATGGTTCAAATCCTGGACCCAGTGGCTTGAAAAATCACTCTGGGTGTATGTGTGTGTATGCCCGAAATTACAAGTGAAGAATGGAGGAGAAGGGATTGCAGTGTGGCCATTTCCCCTTGAGAGTGATTTCTCACTTTCCCTCTCATTGTTTCTAGCTCTCTCTTCTCTCTTCTCTCTTCAATGAGCACATGTGCAACAATCACTAAAAACTAAAAAAAAAATTTTCTATTATTTCTGCTATTGGTTTTTTTAGCTATGCTTTTAAAATTTTATTTTGATTTATTTTATAATTTATTTACATTTAGTTGTTGTACATCTTTGTGAGATACAATATGGGTTTTTAAAGCATACATGAGGTAAGCCCTGTATGTCTTTTTATTTTTTTTTTCAAGCTGCTGGCTCTGGGACTCAAACCACACAGTTGGCCACGTGTGATCCAAGTTCCTGACCTCCACTATTCTCCAAAGATGACAATATGCATCTACCTCAAATGAAACCCTTGGTTTTCATATGTTCCACTTTTACAAGTTACATATGAGACCCCTAATGCCTGTGTTTTATTTATATACTTAATTCAGACTTAGTTATCTCAGAAAGTGACTATTTCTAGCTCTAGCATAGGATTGTGGCCAGGTAGCTCTCTTTCTCAGATTAGCAGTGGACTGGGCAAATTTCTCCCTGTTGATCCATTTTGCCCTTATTTTGCAAAGCAAGTAGAAAAACAGCATAGGATTCATAGTTTGGTTTAGCTGTCTAGGTGAGCAGGAGTTCCACTGGAATCATACACCCTCTAGTGAAAGAGATGAAACCAAAGGACAGAGCATGCGTGGGAAGCTAGAGCTAGACTGTTGAAGAGATGCTTCCAAGTGTGACGAGGATGGAGCCCCCGGACATGAGGGGTCTGTTCTTTGATGTCAGTTACTTTCTGGGTAGACCAGCAGGCAGTGGCCACTGGTTCAAATGACAGGCTTGCTGTCTAGGGTTAATCCCAAGGCTGCCTCTGGCCTGCCCAGGGCCTTGGAAGACCTCAAAGCTGAGCTCGCCACCTGGCCCACATATCTCTGTGAGGTAGTCCACCTCAGTGCCCAGGGAGGGCAACTTCACTCTGGAGGCTGAAGGACCTGGAAGAATCTCAAGAAGGCCTTCCCCTCCTGACTGCAAACATCCCCTTTAGTCGTCAAAGGCCAACACCAGTCTTCCTACCACTGGGGCCTCAGTCTAGCTATTCAGGGGAAGTGAAGAGAACCTTCCATACAAGTACAGAAATCCAGGCCTGCTGACCTCTGTCCCATTTTATGGACGAGGATACTGAGACCCAAGAGTAGTGCCTCTTATGATGGGACTGGTTGCTTCTGGGATGGGAACCTCCCTCCTTTCAGCTTCATAACACCGGTCATACAATTTCTCCCATGTGCTCGACTTCAATTTAGATGGTACATGCACCAACAGGGTGTTCTTTCTCAGTTCTCTTCCAGTCCTAATCACTGAAGGAGAACGTTTCAAGTGGGAGCCACTAGGTTCAAGGCTCCTCACTTGCTGGTTATTTCCAACATGGCAGCCAGCTGGGAATTGGTTTTGAGAAGAGAGGGTGGCAGGCATGGACTGCTCAGGATCTACTGAGCGAGAAGGGACTGAAGATAAAACTCACTTCCTACTCTGTGTGGTCAAGAACCCCTCAGCCCCTCCTCCCAGATGGAGCTGGTCCTAGTCCCTCCTACCCCTTGCTTCCAAGGCCTGGGGAACACGGGGAAGGCACTGGCAAAGGGGGATGGAGGGGAAACCAGGTTGCCCATCGAGCCTCCAGTTTCAGGTACCTGGGGGCTTCCTTGGCTACCCTCACAACAAATCCTCCTTTTACAGCTGTGGAATTCAATGCTTGGATAGCGCAAGTACAGCTCAGGGTCACCCAGCTAAAGCCGACCTGTGAGGACGAGGGTGAGGACACACCAAGCAACTGCTGCAGGGTGGGCAGTTTGTTGGGAGTGGAGGGGCGCCTTGGCGCTGCCAAGACCTGAGCCATAGGCCAGGCCCAGTAAGGAATTGCAAGCCCCAGTGGGCCTGGCAAAGCACCGTGTGCTGACTCTGTGTGCCCCTGTCTGCCCCCAGATCTGCCCCTGCCCCAGTGAGAAGGAGGAGAGCTTCTCTGGGCTATGCTAGGAATGCAGTATGCAACAGCAGCAGGAGTAAAGGGCAGCCGCTGCCCAGGGGGTGGGCGGGAGGGCATGCTGCCAGGGTGAGGAGAGGCCTCCTCTGCCCGCCCCTAAACCTTCCCAGCCCCCCCTCACCTGGGAAGCACCAGGCCAGGGAGCACAGGACACTTCCCTGGTGCGACCAGGAGCCGTGAGCCCTGAGTCTGCTTCTCCCCAGCAGGGCACATGTGGGCAGAGTGGGCATCTGCTCGCTGCCAGCTGCTCCTCCCACCACCAGAACCATGAGCCCAGACAATTGTTTAAGGACATGCCCGCCCCCAGCCCAGAGCACATAGCTCCAGGCGGTTTTCCGAGTGGAGCAGCGGGGGCCAGTGGGATGGGACAAGGACAAAAGGCAGGACAAGAATCCCGCCACCACAGTCTGCACCCTTGTCACAGACCAGCCTAGGCTTGGGCCTCTGTCCATCTTTTGTGAGCCTTAATTTCTGAGAGATGGGGACTGAAACCACCCCGGTTACAGAGAAGCCCCAGGCCAGGTGCTCAGCTGGAGATGCTGCGGCAGGGCTCGATCCAGGTGCCCAGCTCAGACCCAGGCTCTTACCTGGCCAGGAGACCTCCCACCAGCTGAGTCAGGGCCCCAGGCAGCCATGAGTTCGGCACAGAGGCTGGGGGCAATGTGGGCACTGGGTCTAGGGCAGTAGGCAGTGGCGGGGCAAGCCAGGCTCATGGCCCTGCTGGCTTCAGGTCTGTCCTGAGCAGTCTAATGGCCGAGCTCCATTCACAGATGTGGTTCTGGACTACCCTGGGCCCTATGGGCCTCTTCTTATCCAGGGGGCATGGGCTGTGGAGGTGGCCTTTGGCTCACTCCCTAGGAAGATGAAAAGGGACAGGTTGTGGGAGTAGAAGAGGCCAGAGACACAGAAAGAGGAGGGGCAGCCTGAGTACTGAGCAGGCTGAAGGCCAGCAAAGGGGACCTGCCCATGGCCCCATTCCAAAGCCAGGGAGTGCAGCCTTTAGGGCAGCCTTTCATTTGCTGCCTACTTTGGCACCTGTGTATGTGCCCACCAGATCCTTCCAACAGCCCCACACAATGGGAAGGTGGAGGGAGTAATTTCTTCCTTCTTACCGACTGACGTGGAAATAGACCCGGAGCTGTAGACAGACATTCCATGGTCTTCCACCTCCAGCCTGCCCTGTCCACTGCCCACCCAGGACTCCCCTGAGAACTAGGGCTTCACAGGGCAGTGTCCAGCCCACCCCATGGCCCGCACTGGGGTATTTTCTGAGCACCACTGAGCTCTTCTAAAGAGCAGCCAGGACCCTGGGCCAGGAGAGAGGAGGCTCAGGAATCCCCCTACACTGGCTGAAGACAGCCTTGGGGGAGTCCTGGGGATCTATCCAGGAAGCTGGACCCTTCAGACCCCTACTCCAGGGGCAGGGGGTTCAGGGTAAATGCAGGTACAGGGGAGCCCAAGGCAAATGAAGAGCTGGGGAGCTGGGGAGCTGGGGCACTGAGCCCGTCTTGTTGCGCTGCAGAGGTCCTTCCCCAGAGATGGCGTTGCCTTGTTCTGACCCAGGTGCCATTTTTCTGAATTCTTAGGGTCTTATCCAAGTGTCCCCACGTGGCCATCATCAACACCTTCGCCAAGCTCTGGGGACCGTCAGAGCAGCCCCTGATGTCAAGGGTTCTATGTGTATGTGTTGGGCTGGGGTCGGGGGGACAGGGGCAGGGATTTGGGGGAGCTGCCTCCTGCATGTTGTTTTGTGAAGCAACGGGCCAGATGGTCCTACCGCGTCTGGAGGGCCCACACCCACAGACAGGTCTGGTGGAGCTAGAGGGAAGCCGGTTCAGCTGGAACTGGCTTAGCCCGAGGCAAGATGGGCCGAGGAGGCAGCCAGGCTTTGGAGGTGCCTTGGGTGCCTGTCAGCCTCTCCCCCCCTTCTGCTACTGCCACACCCATTATGGGCCCCAGAGTCTTATTCTTGGCCAGCTGGGAGGGCGGAAGGGTTGCAGGACAGATGCAGGGGTAGCACAGGGGTGGGGCGGGAGAGTCCAGGGGCTGGGCGGCAGCCACCAGCCAGACCGCCAACCTGCCATGGTGACGCTGGGCAGGAGACCTGAGCTGTTCTTTATCAGTGAGATCAGGATTGTTATAATCCTATCTCCCACTGGTCGTGGGATGGAACCAGTTAGCAGGGAATATATTTGAAGCACCTTATGCCTGCACTGAGGCTGCCACGCAGAAGAGCTCGATGGCAGAAGTGTTCACGTGGTGCTAACCACACCCAGAGGGAGCTGGCCAGGGACCTGCACACCTCTAGCCACACCTGTTCCATCAGGCTCCAAGAGGCTGGTGGGAAAAATAGATGCCCACGAGCCAAGAACAACGGGCAGCGCTGGCAACCTGGGCCGGCTGGGTTCCAGAAAACAGAGGGAGACTGTGGGTGAGGAGCTACAATCTGCTTTCTTATCCCACAAGGAAGCCTGGGTCCCACCTGGTGGGTGGCAGATGGTGTAGAAATCATTCTGGCAAAATTCCATGCAGAGCCCCAAAAGTCAGACCAGACCGCACCTCTGAGCGGGACGGGGCACCGGGGTCTGCTACTTGGCTCTTGCTGCGGTGGGTTCGAATCCTCTACCGTCTGTCCCAGCACCCTAGCTCAGGCTCCCTCTCTCTGTCTCCCAGCTTTTTGGGCTGGGGAGGCTGGGCCCTGGGAGCTCTTGACTCCCTCCCTCAGCAGTACTCAGCAGGCTTGCCTGGGGTAACTGAAGGGGAGCCTTTGGCAAGGCCTTTGTAAATCTGCCCAGCCCCCAGCCAAGACAAAACTGCTGCCTCTTGGCCTCTCCCTCTGCCTCAAGGCCTGGGTCCCCACCCAAAGCACCCAGCCACGTTCCCTGGCTCAGGCCAGAGGCAGATACGGAGCTGTGGTTAGTTGGGCACTTGTGGGCTCTCGGCCTCTCTGTGCTCTCCCAAGGGCTTAGGACTGACCACATGGCACAGAAACTAGGAGAGCTCGCTCCTGGAAAGTCAAAAAAGAAAAATACAGCTATGCTCCCTGGAAGCCCAGCTCCCTTTGCCCGTGGATGGTGGTTCCCTGCCAAGGGGGTCTGTACACCCCGTCCTGGGTCGGCCCTGGCCCTCGGCCCCCAGCCCAGGGAACAGGAGAAAGGGACGGAAGAGAGAAAGCGTGTTGTGAAAGAGGACGAGAGTCGGGAAGGTGAGCCAGCGCCGAGGCTGGCCGAGGGCCAAGCAGGAAGCAGGTGTCAACCTTGAACCACCCAGGGAGACTGAGGGAAGGAGCTTCCCCAGAGCAGGGCCGGCAATGTGGGGTCTGCCTGTCCCCAGCCAGCCGACCAAGCCCCTGCCCCGACACTGGATGGTCTGTCCCTGCCACTCGGCCCCAGGCCTGCCCA
>NW_006159850.1:13376026-13380104 GCF_000334495.1 Tupaia belangeri chinensis | reverse complement strand
CCCCCTGCCACTCGGCCCGAGGCCTGCCCACATGCATACAGCCCTGGTCAGCTCTCTCTGGAGTGTTTTCTTCTGAACATTCCAGCCCTAAGCCAAGCTCCAGATGCTGGCCCCTCAGGACCCCACGCAGCTTCTGTCAGCCCCATCCCTCGGTCACCCACAGCCCTGCCTGGCACACACTGAAGCTCCCTCTCTGGTCCTCTCCCCAGACTCCTCTTCCCTCCCTCCAAAGCTCCTCCTGTTCTATAGTGAGGTCCTGACTCCCCTGGCCCTCGCGGTCCTTCTCCCATTTGGGCTGGGTGGCTCCCCTTCCATCCTGCCCGCGTGCAGAGCAAGCCCAAAGTCCTGCACACTTCCAGAGAAGCCTGCCATTTGTACCAAGACCCCATCTCAGCCCCTAGCCTGGGCATCATTCACACTCAGACTGGCCATCAGCAATCGTGGCCAAGCCAGGGTTTAAGGCCAGGAAGCCAGGCTACGGCCAGTGGAGGGAGGCCTGCTGTGTGGTCCCGGCAAGTCCTTCCTCCGGCTGGCCCGGCCCCTCCGGAGGGACAGGGCATAGAACAATTTCTCTGGCCTCTCTAGTTGGGCACCATCCTGTGCCCTTGCCACAGGATGATGACAGTCCCATGGGATAGATGCCAGCTCAAGAGTTCCTGGGGTCAGGCCTCAGGAATTCTGGTCAGAGGGTCGAACCAAGCGCCAGCTTTGTGGAGTCCTTCAGTCCCCCCTCTTGGCCACCTGAGTTCTTTGGGATCCCCCACATCTCCTCGGGTTGAAACAGCTGCCTATGGGGTGGGGAGGGCAGATTGTGAGCACCAAGGCACGGGGGGCTGTCTGGGTTGGTCTGCGTCTCTGGTGCCCAGGGTAGGCAGAGGGACACAGGCAGAGAGACAGAGAGACACAGGCAGAGAGACACAGGCTGGGCAGTTATGGACATGTACACTTGCCCATTTCAAGAAGAAATGGAACAAGGCTTTGGAGCAGTCCTGGGCCCAAGCTGGAGGGACAGGGCCCCCAAGCCTCATTCCCTCCAGAAGCCCCTAGGGTCCTCCCCTCCTAAGGGGCTCCATTTCCACCTGTGGGCACTCGGTTCTCAGGGGCTGCCTGGTCGCAGCAAGGCGCTGGCCTCTAAGCACCGAGAGTGTTGGCATAGGGCCCGGCAGGCTCTGTCAACTTCCCACAAACACTCCCCTGGCCTCTGCAGGACCAGCAGTGGCTCTCCTGACGGAGCACGGGCTCGTGGGCAACCTGCCCTGCACACTGGTCAAACAAGGCCCATCCAACCCCTGCAGGGTGCGTCTGGGGGCTGCTCTGTGCAGATGGGGACTCCCTAGGGGAGCTTTCCCTCAGCTTTCCCCCCACCAAGGAGGCATCATCCCAACCTCGGCCTGGGCTGCTGCCCCAGGTCCCACTCGGGAGCCACGGGCACCTGTTTGCCAGTCCTCATCTCTCCGGACACGCGTCAGGAACACCACGGCCTCCGGCTCCACACACGCCCCCCTCGCCCGGCGGCCCCCACCACCCCCTCCATCCTTCGCTACCTTGTCCCAGTCTACCACTTTGAACTTCGGTTCCATAGCGGGGTCTGTCTTCTGAGTTTCCACTGAGGCTACAGCCCCATTCTCCACGGAACCCTGGAGAGAGAAGATATGAGGGGATTACTGACGGGGGGACCAGGGAAGAAATGGAGCCCGAGCTGCCCTGCGACGCAGCAGCCAGCGTGGAGAGAGCCCCACGGGTAGGGCAGGGTAGGCGGAGATCAGGGACACCAAGCGCTCGAAAACACGGATGCCAGTGGGGGTTATTATTCTCTGTACTCTCCTTCTTCCTTAAAAATAAATCTGCAAGAACAAAAGTGGCAGAAAGATCTGGAAGAGAAGCTGGCTGAGACTGTGGGAAATGGAGTGGCTGGTGGGAAAGCCCTGGGAGGGGGTACCCGCTAGTCTTCCTCCAGGTCTCTGGCAGGTGTCTGGCAGAGGGACTCACAGGGGTGGCAGGCACCCAGAGCCCTGCTGGGACTCATCGTGCCACGCCCAGTGGCTACCCCACCACCCTTCCTGGTTATTCAACAGAACCATGAGTCACAGGCTGGGGCTTCTAGAAATAAAGGAAGCAGGGAGCTAACGAGACTGTCCCTGAGCAGCCCCACGTGTCGGTCGGAGCCACACACAGGGTGGGATTGGCAGAGTGCCCAAGTGTGCTCAAGGTTAAATCAAACTGGCAAAGAGGTAAAGTCAGAAGTAACTGGAATGTGCTCGGCAAACCGACAGCCCCGGCGTGCTCTGACATCACCGGAGCGAGGCCAGAGAACAGACTGGAGGAAGGGCGGGGACGCGCTTGCCAGCAGGACCTTTCCTGAGTTCCTGTGACGACAGGAAACTGCGATTGTCGTGGCCAGGAGGGGTCTCTGGAAGCTGGGTACCAGCAAGAGGCTGAGGAGACCATCAGGCAGCCACGGGGTTTCTATTGTCATAATTCTTACATTTTTGTCTCCAAATGAGCCCATGAGAATGTGATGGTGACAGTGACTGTGGTGGCCTTTTCTGGGGGGAAACCCCTATTAAAGTGGGCTTATCCAAGGGTCCCCAAAGAGCATAAAACCCACGTGGCCATCATGAACACCACGTACCTCAGAACAGCTAGTCTGTGTCAGCAAACTAATACCTGAATTTTGGGGGGAGATTTTTCTTTTGCAATAGGACGTGTGCTTGCAGAGAGACAGAGAAAGTGAGAAGTCACACCCCACGGGGAGATGGCCACACCATAATCCCTTCTCCTCCATTCACCTCTCAGGATTTTGGACATACACATACACACATGCATCTGATGTGAGTTTCAAGTTGCTGTGTCTGGGACTTGAACTACAGTCAGCCATGTGGGAGTCCAGCGCCTCAACCACGGCACCACTTGCTGGTCCTGATTTCTAAAATATTTAACAAGTGTCTCATGCTCCCTTGAGGACAAAGAAAAGTGGATTGTATAGCACATTATATCCTGAAACTCCCTAAATATCTGACATAAATGTCTTTTCTCTTCCCAGGTCAGTAGCTTGATAATTTCATTTCTAATTCTGTTTCTATCTTTAAAATACCCAGAGTGCCCTGAGTCATTGAGCTACTGACTCCCCTCCTACCTGCATAATTGTTTTCTCCTGGTCACTCCAAGTTCTTTCTTGCACAGAATGATCTACCCCTTCTTGGAATACCTAACACCACCTGTTGCAATCCCTTCTGCCTCTCTCAACAAAACAAAAGGACCCTTGGCAGAGGAAGGGTTACCCTACATACATTTAACTTGAAGAGTTCATTGAACGTTTTTATCTGTGCTATACGTTCTCGGCATCCCAGAGGAGCAGGTGCAAATCTGTTCTGGGCACATCTAGCTTAAGGAAGGTCTCTGTCTCATCACCTCTTAGCACTGGAAGTGAGCCCTGATCTATCCAGCTCTTAGGAAGGTCTCTCCTATGCTCAGTCTCCAGATTTCAGGTACCACTCCAGGTTCTTCCCCTCTATGGTTGCGCCGCTCCTTTTTCTTTCCCCTGGCAAGCCTGGAATAAATAGTTGAGAACAGCCAACGCTCCGACATCTGCTTTTCCCCAGGACCCTCCTGGAACACGTGATGGGGCCAGTGCAGAACTCTTGCATGGAACCTATTTCTAGTCATGAGAATTGAGCAGACATTGGCTCTTTCGGTTACCACCATGTTTTTCTTCCTAATCATTCTAGCCAGATATGATCTCTTCATTTTCCAACTTCAAAAAAAAAAATTTTTTTTTGTATTTCAGTAACTTTATTGAAAGGCATATCCCTTAGTACCAAAATGTAATGATGGTTGTTTAGGTTATATCTACCAACTCGAAAGGAACACTGATGTATTCAAAATACTGAAATATAGCAACCTTTTGGGAAAACTGAAACGTTGTCCATAAAACAAGGGTTACAAAAGCTGAGATATATTGTGGTTCTTGGGTTTATTTCTCAGTGCTTGCTTATCAACAGCCAGTCAAAGTTGGATAGAGCCTTCTGGGTGACCTCAGGCTACACTCTGCACTGAGGAACGGTGTACAGCACTGTAA
>NW_006159850.1:13366137-13375571 GCF_000334495.1 Tupaia belangeri chinensis | reverse complement strand
ATCGGGCCACGCCCAGTGGCTACCCCACCACCCTTCCTGGTTATTCAACAGAACCATGAGTCACAGGCTGGGGCTTCTAGAAATAAAGGAAGCAGGGAGCTAACGAGACTGTCCCTGAGCAGCCCCACGTGTCGGTCGGAGCCACACACAGGGTGGGATTGGCAGAGTGCCCAAGTGTGCTCAAGGTTAAATCAAACTGGCAAAGAGGTAAAGTCAGAAGTAACTGGAATGTGCTCGGCAAACCGACAGCCCCGGCGTGCTCTGACATCACCGGAGCGAGGCCAGAGAACAGACTGGAGGAAGGGCGGGGACGCGCTTGCCAGCAGGACCTTTCCTGAGTTCCTGTGACGACAGGAAACTGCGATTGTCGTGGCCAGGAGGGGTCTCTGGAAGCTGGGTACCAGCAAGAGGCTGAGGAGACCATCAGGCAGCCACGGGGTTTCTATTGTCATAATTCTTACATTTTTGTCTCCAAATGAGCCCATGAGAATGTGATGGTGACAGTGACTGTGGTGGCCTTTTCTGGGGGGAAACCCCTATTAAAGTGGGCTTATCCAAGGGTCCCCAAAGAGCATAAAACCCACGTGGCCATCATGAACACCACGTACCTCAGAACAGCTAGTCTGTGTCAGCAAACTAATACCTGAATTTTGGGGGGAGATTTTTCTTTTGCAATAGGACGTGTGCTTGCAGAGAGACAGAGAAAGTGAGAAGTCACACCCCACGGGGAGATGGCCACACCATAATCCCTTCTCCTCCATTCACCTCTCAGGATTTTGGACATACACATACACACATGCATCTGATGTGAGTTTCAAGTTGCTGTGTCTGGGACTTGAACTACAGTCAGCCATGTGGGAGTCCAGCGCCTCAACCACGGCACCACTTGCTGGTCCTGATTTCTAAAATATTTAACAAGTGTCTCATGCTCCCTTGAGGACAAAGAAAAGTGGATTGTATAGCACATTATATCCTGAAACTCCCTAAATATCTGACATAAATGTCTTTTCTCTTCCCAGGTCAGTAGCTTGATAATTTCATTTCTAATTCTGTTTCTATCTTTAAAATACCCAGAGTGCCCTGAGTCATTGAGCTACTGACTCCCCTCCTACCTGCATAATTGTTTTCTCCTGGTCACTCCAAGTTCTTTCTTGCACAGAATGATCTACCCCTTCTTGGAATACCTAACACCACCTGTTGCAATCCCTTCTGCCTCTCTCAACAAAACAAAAGGACCCTTGGCAGAGGAAGGGTTACCCTACATACATTTAACTTGAAGAGTTCATTGAACGTTTTTATCTGTGCTATACGTTCTCGGCATCCCAGAGGAGCAGGTGCAAATCTGTTCTGGGCACATCTAGCTTAAGGAAGGTCTCTGTCTCATCACCTCTTAGCACTGGAAGTGAGCCCTGATCTATCCAGCTCTTAGGAAGGTCTCTCCTATGCTCAGTCTCCAGATTTCAGGTACCACTCCAGGTTCTTCCCCTCTATGGTTGCGCCGCTCCTTTTTCTTTCCCCTGGCAAGCCTGGAATAAATAGTTGAGAACAGCCAACGCTCCGACATCTGCTTTTCCCCAGGACCCTCCTGGAACACGTGATGGGGCCAGTGCAGAACTCTTGCATGGAACCTATTTCTAGTCATGAGAATTGAGCAGACATTGGCTCTTTCGGTTACCACCATGTTTTTCTTCCTAATCATTCTAGCCAGATATGATCTCTTCATTTTCCAACTTCAAAAAAAAAAATTTTTTTTTGTATTTCAGTAACTTTATTGAAAGGCATATCCCTTAGTACCAAAATGTAATGATGGTTGTTTAGGTTATATCTACCAACTCGAAAGGAACACTGATGTATTCAAAATACTGAAATATAGCAACCTTTTGGGAAAACTGAAACGTTGTCCATAAAACAAGGGTTACAAAAGCTGAGATATATTGTGGTTCTTGGGTTTATTTCTCAGTGCTTGCTTATCAACAGCCAGTCAAAGTTGGATAGAGCCTTCTGGGTGACCTCAGGCTACACTCTGCACTGAGGAACGGTGTACAGCACTGTAATCCCCTTTCAGCCGCGGCCTGACACTGAAACTCCTGAACACAACCACAGTGACCTCCCAACTGTGAGGATGCCCACATACTTTTCCTAAACCTTTGTTTTGACGTACTAGGGACATTAGTGAAAGTACATTATTTTTTTTTTTAAAGAGGTTTTTTGCTGTAGGGTGTGTGTGCTTGCCAGAAAGACAGAGAGAGATGGTAAGTGAGAAAGCTCCCCCCAGGGGGATGGCCATGCCACAATCCCTTCTCCTCCATTCTCCTCTTGAGATCTTGGGCATGCACACACACGTGCCCGGCGTGAGTTTAAGCCACCAGGTCCGGGACTTGAACCGTGGTCAACTACATGGGAGTTCAGTGACATAGCCATTACGCCATCTGCTGGTCCATTAAATAGTTATTTTATTTCACTTTATTTATTTAATTTATTTGTTTTAATTTGAACAGAAAGGGACCGAGTGTGTGAAAGAGAGAAAGAGAAAGAGGGAAAGTGAGAAAGCAAGCTACCTCGTCTGGGACTCGAAGCACAGTCAGCCATGTAGAAGTTCAACACCCTTAACCACCACACCACCTGCTGGCCCCCTCCAGTGCAATAATAGACAATGCCAACACAGAAGGCTTTGCTTTAGAAAACCTGACCCTGCAGTGACACGCCTTAAGTTGAGCTTCTAGTCTTTCAAAATTAAAGCTGTTTCTCCTTTCAAATGGCAAGTTCTCTTGAATGAGTGAATAAGAGAGTTGCGGAAACTGAAAGGCAGTAGTGGCTTTGACTTTCCAATATCTCTTCTTCAGTACAATACAGTCTTTTCCATGCTCGTTAAATAGGAAACCGTGAACCTAGTGACCAATTTGGATCAAGTCAGTTGCCAGTGGGACATTCCTCTTATCCTCTATGGATTTTACAGCCAAATAGAAGCAACTCAGTCCAACGCACCCAAGGTGCTTGGGTTGTACCTTCGCTTTAGACACGAATCTGTCCAGTGAATTCACAGCTAGAGAGAATGTCTCCATGTCAAAGCCAAAGAACTAAGTTAGAGTAAGGAGACCTTTTACTTCAAAGTTCCTCAGCCTTGCGGTCATTCTGAGGCCATTACCGGGTGCAGACTCAATTAGTCTCAACCCACAGACCTTCGGTTGACAGCTAGACTTCTGTTCCAACAGGGCATTCAGCTGGTGTAGCAGTTTCTGAGAGCCAGTTGTTGTCAATACCTCTAGAAGGAAAAAGCAACCCTAATGGGTTGTGGTCATACTATAGTTCTTTCTCCATCTGGTCAGGATTTGGGGTTTTTTTTTTTTTTTTCAGGCTGTTGGAAATGGGGTTGGAGATGCAGTTGGCTGTGTGGGATTCAGCTCCCTTAACCACAATGCCACAGGGCCAGCCCTGCAATTGGAAATTTTGACATTGCTGCTAAGAGTGTAAAATGCCAAAAGTGCCTTAAAGATCTCTTTGACACTTTTTTACAAAGTTAAATATTCATTGTTATCAGTCAGCCATTCTACTCCTAAGCATTTACCAAAGAGAAATAAAAGACTTATACAGATCGTCATTGCAGCTTTTCTTTTCTTTTTTCTTGTATTGGCAGAGAGCATATGTGTGTGTGGGAGAGAGAGAGAGAGAGAGAGAAAGCAAGCCACCAGGTCCAGGATGCAAACTGCGATTGGCCATGCGGGAGTCCAGTGCCCTTAGCCACCGCTCCACCTGCCGGCCCCAATACCTCTGTCATCTTGATAGCGAGTGCAGCTCCTCAGCGGTAATCACCCTCCCCGGCCTGCTCTCACCTCATCCCCCATATCAGAACCAGAGAGTCCTGTAAGACCAGGGGGCTTGGAGGTGAGAAGGGAGTGGCCAGGGGAGGGTGAGCTGTTCTGGCTGGGGGTCTCCACAGCGCCGCCCAGATGACACTGCCCCAACCAGGGTCAGCTTGGAGCCCTCCAACTTAAAATTTTTAAGAATTATTTAATTTCTTCTCCGTCTTATTTTAATTCACCAGAAAGAGACAGAGAGGACTCAAACTACAATCAGCTATGTGGGAGTCCAGTGCCTTAACTCCCATACCACCTGCTGGTCCCCCCAATTTTTTTCTAGAAGGCACATTTGCTCACTGGAGAGACACAGGTTGGGAGGATGGTGGTTGCAGTGAAAAAAGCACCCCCATGGAGGATGGTCATGCCATAAGCTGTTCTCTTCCACTTCTCCTTTGGAAATTTTGGTCACCCACGAGCCTGTGTCTAGCATGTTTCTCAAGCTACTGTGTCTGGAATTACAGTCAGCTATGTGGGATCCAGCAGCCTTTACCGCCACACTACTGGCTGGTCCTCTGTTGCAATTTACAAAAAAATCATATTTACTACTGGACTATTAGATGGTCTAGTAGTTACGTCCCTGGACTCCCACATGGCTGACCATGGTTTGAGTCCCCGACTTGGTAGCTTAAAACTCATGTCAGGTGCATGTGCATGTGTGCCCAAGATTCCAAGAGAAGATTAGAGAGGAAGGGATTATGGTGGGGTCAACCCCCCCCAGGGGGTGATTTCTCGCTCTCTGTCTCTCTGGTGACTGTGTAAGTACTATAGCAAAAATCTCTTTCTCTAAAAGAAAAAAAATTTACCATGAATGTAAATACCCACTGCCACCCTTGGTATTTATAATTTCTTGCTTGTTGTTTTCAAATGTCTTGTTTGCCCAGTGGTGTTTTAGGTTCCAACTGGGCAGGGACCTTGTGGAACAGGACCTGCTTCCTGTTTCTCCATGTGCATAGAATGGCCTCTTGCAAATACTAGATGCTTTACCCACATTCTCTCAGTGGGCCAGGCTGCCACGCTATGTCTCCACAAGGTAGCCAAAGCCTCCTGGGACTCCCGTGATGGGCCTGGCTGCTAGGGCTGGAGCTCTGAAGCTCTGAGGACTTTGCCTCTTGGAAGCAGGAAATGGATGAAGCAGGTACACCTGCTGACTGTCTCTACACGATGCAGGGCACGGCTGACTGCCAGAGAGGATGGTCCAGGATGCCAAGCACTGCATCTCGGAGAGCCATGCAGGGCTGGACAGGACAGTGCCCAGATCCAAGGATCACAGTCCCAGCAGTCTAGACCACAGTCCTCAGTGCCCTTTGGCTGAGTATATAGGACAGGCATGAACAGAACCACAGGTGCACAAGACTGAAACAAGATCACCAGCATTTTATTTTGCCAAATAAATTTTTTTAAAAGAGAGAGATTATTGCTATAGGGTGTGTGTGCTCGCTGGAGAGACAGAGAGAAATCAGCCCCCCGGGGCAGGGGATGACCATGCTGCAACCCCTTCTCCACTCTCCTCCTGGGATTCTGGGAACACATACACATGCATCGAGCATGAGTTTCAAGTCTCTGGGTCTGGGGCTTGCACTGTAGTCAGCCATATGGGAGTCCAGCACTTTAACCTCCTGCTGACTCCAAAATAAAAATATTAAAAAGAAAATACTCTCAGTAACACTCCCTATACAAGAGGACATTTCAATGCAAATATATAGAAAACACATGTTTTTCAGAATTAAAGTTTCTTCTCAAGAAAAGGCAGTGGGCAACCTTATACTGACATTCATAAACACACACACACACACACACACACACACACACACATAATTCTATTTAAAAATATTAATGCAGAGGTCAGAAGGTGGCATGCTGGTTAAGGCACTGGACTCCTACAGGACTCCCACTGTGGTTTGAATCCTGTACCCAGTGGCCTGAAAATCACGCTGGGCATGCGCACATGTATGTGTATACCCACGACCCTGAGAGAAGAATGGAGAAGGGATTGCAGTGTGGCCATCCCTCCGGGGGTGATTTCTCGCTTTCCCTTGTCTTTCTCTGAAGAGTATACACACGCCCCATGGCAAAACCTAAAAACAAACAAACAAAAAAGTACTGATCCCATAGTGGATTAGAAACTAAAAATAAAAAAACAAAAATGAAGAAGACTTTACAACCTAAAATCTCGTTTCAGGAGCATTCAGAACGCGTTTTCTTGCTGTGAGCTGGTCGACGGATGAAGAACTGCCACGGGGAGTGGATCAGCTGTTCCCTGTGTCCTCGTTTCGAGGTTTTCCTTAGTAAAACTGCAGAAATGCAGTTTGACCGAGAGATGTTGGTTACAGTGGGCATAGGACTTGCGAGGCTTCTCCGTTCAGTTGGAAATACTCTGAAATGGGGGAGGTGGAGGGGCTGCTGCCCCGCGGTTCTCTGCCTCCCTCCTGAGAGAAGGAAGGGGTGTGGCTCACTCCCAGAGGGGGCTCACCAGCTTGCACCCCCTGCACCCCTGCAGCCAGGGATTCTCTCTAGGGAGTTCCTCTGTATCATGGCACAGACCAGTCTCAGGGCTGGCATTGAGGGCGCCCTGCCCATGGAGGATGAGGAAAAGAGGGGCAAAGGGGAAGGGAGCAGGTGCGACTCTTCCTGTCCCCCTCCTTCTTCCTGCTGCTGCCCCAGTGCGATCATGCTCAGGGGTCTGGGGTCACAGGGAGTAATGTCCTGGGTGATAGGCGTTTGACAAATAAATCCTGGACTAAGCATGGAAACAGTGCTTTCTGGGTGGCCTCCTCGGGACCGCACCCCTCCCTGGCAGAAGGCCAGGTTTTTATCGCCAGATTGGACACACCTCCGACACTGGCGGGGACCGCCAAGCAAGCCCTGGCCGGCGTCCTGCCGGCATCACCCGGAGCAGGAACGTCTGGGGCGCAGGGACGTGCCCTGTGGTGCGTCTTTCATTCACTCATTTTCTCAAGTCAGTTGTGACACATCTTCTCTGCATGTGGACAGGCAAAGACTCCCTGGAGAAGAGGGTCTCCCAGGCCCACTCTGGGGGCTCCAGGGACGCCACATGGGCTGATCTGGGCCACGTTTTCCAGACTCCCGTGGCCCTGGGTTGATTTTATAGTTGAGCTGGGCTCACCCTTGAATTCCATAGGCAAGCGCCATCCGTGAATCAGAAGTGTGTAAAGGTCATTTCTGGGAGCTAGGGTACAACTCAAACTTTAAAAGGCTATTACAAAAAAGTTTCTTGAAAATTTCCACAGTACATTATTCAAAAGACTCTCCAGATCCTGAAAGGAAGCCAAGGGGAACTTTAAAAACCCAAGAGTCCCCAGTGTGGAGAACGCCTGTGTTCTTTGCAGTACTTGGTCACCGTTGTAGGTGACGCCTTTGGGTTGCGTACATTTCACTCTTTGATAAGGAAATTGAGTAATTTCGTGTCAGACTTGTACCAGAATAATCAGTGCACGTGGATGATGGGAGTGTCCAACCCCTCTGTGCCCACCTCAGGGACACAAGACTGTCCTGGGTGACAAGAACAGCACTAAAGACCAAAACTCTCATCTGGCCCCCTCCCAGCCCCCTCACTCTGGAAAGGCAGGCAGGAGGAACAGCCAGAAGCCACTCTGCAGGCAGGCCCAGAGTCAGCCGGGCGGTGCTCATGGCTGAATGCAGCTCGCTTCTCCTTCTGGCGTGTTCACCTGTTGACCGTCTCCCAAGCTATGAAGATCCCCAAGGATCAAGACCCTGCTTGTCTTGCTCACGCCCACGTGGGCTGACTGGTGCATTCACGAGTAGAGGGCTGGCCTGTTCAGGATCTGAGAGCCCAGACCTGGAAAGGCCACCAACGTGTGGGCGGTCCAGCAGGAAGAGCCCACCCTGAAGCCTTCCATGACTGGTCTCCTTGGAGGGAGGACAGGCATGAGGAGTGGCCAGTGTGCTCTGCCGAGGGGCTGGGGTAGGCAGGCTCTGAGCGCTGAGAGCCACTGGACACCCTGGGCAACATGGTAGGGTGGGGGTGGGGAGGGCATTCTGACCTCAGAGCCTTCCAGCTGCAGTCTGAGGCCACATGAGCGAGAAGCCTGGGGGAGAGTCACACCGACCTGAGCTTCAATCAGCACAGTGCCCGTTCCTGGCCAGTCATGCGGTGTGAGCTCCTCTCCTTCTGTGCCCTTCCCCTGGGCTCTGTCCTCTGCCCAGCTCTCTGGCACCGAGCTCCGCACCCCAAACCCACATGCACAGTGCACCCAGAAGTTGCTCCCTGCCAGCTCCCTGAGGTTCCCAGACAGGTCTCCCAACATGCTTGTCTCTTGGAGGTAGTGGAGATGAACCTGGGGTGGGGAGAAGCCAAGGCCAGGGGTCTAGTGCTAGACCCTCCATACTCAGCTCTAGGCGAAGCTCCAGACCACACTCCTCACCTACGCATGGGTGACCTTAAGATCTTCCTCTTGGAACAGAAGTCACTTCTCTCTGGCAAGGACACCCCAGTTCCTGTGCTGTCCTCAGATGCCAGGCTAGCCACCCCCTCATTCTACACATCCATTTTGTTTGCATATTAAACGTGGAGGAATCATACTTCTACAAAGGAAGATGCTCAACTCAAATTCCCCTTAGACCATGAGGCACCAAGAAGGCAAAATCAAACGAAGCCATGAGGTGTGCTTTGGCTAGAGGCACAGTAGGGAGAAAAAAGGGCAGCCACTGGGCAGTGCTGAGAGTCACTGCCACCTGGTCACTAGCAGGGGGGCCATGGTGGATGGAGTTGGTGACGTTAAGTGGAGGGGCCAAGACTGTTGTAAGAGACAGCCCTGACAGAGGTCCCGGCCATGGAAAGAGGGGGGCCCAGTGTTGTCAGACCTCCTGATTTTTAAGAAACACTAGAAAACTAGATTTTGAAGTGAAATCTTCAGATTTTAAAATCTGATTTGCATTTAAAACAGGCAAATGAGGGGACCAAGCCAAACTGTCTGGATATAGTGCAGGCCTTGAGGGGCAGTCTGAAACTCCTGGGCGAGCTGCAGGCCTCCTGCTCATGCAGGCGCCCTGCTCCTGGAGGATGATGGGTAGGTGGGACGGAGCCAGGATTTTGTTCCCTATCCCCAGTTCCCAAACCAGGGAATCTAGATGGAGAGTCTGGGCTGCACCACACGGGACAGGCCTGTGGTGTCAGCTGTACTCTGCGTGAGCAGGGTGACAGTTGACATCAGAGGAACCAGAGACTAGCACCGTCCTCTAACGTGGACCCTGGGCTTCCTTCCTCCTCCAGTCTAGGGTGGTGAGAATCGGCTTCAAGTGGGAGCCCTGGGACCAGCAGTTAGCGTAATGGCTATGTCACTCCCATGTAGCTGACCGCAGTTCGAGTCCCAGACCTGGTGGCTTAAACTCACACCAAACATGTGTGTGTGTGCCCAAGATCCCAAGAGGAGAATGGAGGAGAAGGGATTGCGGCGTGGCCATCCACCCTTGGAGGTGATTTCTCACTTTCTGTCTCTCTGTCTCTCTCTGTCTTTCTGGTGAGCGCACGTGCCCTATAGCAAAATCCTCCCCCCCCCAAAAAAAAAGAGGGCGCCCTGGGCTAGGAGGCAGAAAGGA
>NW_006159850.1:13362975-13365842 GCF_000334495.1 Tupaia belangeri chinensis | reverse complement strand
TCTCTGTGTCTGCCCAGTGGATCCGGGGCTGTGCCCTGAGGGTGTCCCTCCATGTCTCGCTCCCAGGCACAGGTCTGCTATGGGTTGAACCATGTCCTGCCCCCCTGTCTTCCAAAGTCACATGTGCAAAACCCCCAGTACTAACCCCCAGTACCTCGGAAGGCGACCTTGTTTGGAAACAGGGTTGACGTCGATATAATCAGTTAGGATGGGGCCCTTGGTGTGGCCCTGATCCAATGACTGGTGTCCTTATAGGGAGGAGAAACCTGCTCTCAGACATAGGAGAAAGCCATATGAAGAAGGGATGGATAGGGACAACGCGTCGACAAGGTGCCTCCTGGCTTTGTATGGCTTTTGTTTATCGGCACCTCATGTTATAAGAAAACTGTGAGTTAAGGATTGCCAGCAAACCCCAGTGGGTAGGGCCAGGTGTGGAGCAGAGCCCCTATCAGGGGCCTCAGAAGGCACCAGCCCTGCCAGCATCTGACCCCACACTTCCAGCCGCAGAACTGGGAGATGGTCAGTTGCAGTGGTTTAAACCATCTGGTTTGGGGAGGTTCGTGATGTAGCCCTAGAAACTCACACCGGGCCGGAACCAGTGTCCCTGGATGGAGACGGGCTGCAGGAGAGGGGACTCGACTGGGAGAGAACCACCGAGGGAGGCCCGAGGAGCTGGGAGCCAAGGGTGTGCACTGAGCGCCTTCCTCCTGCCCACAGTGCAGCCCACCCTTGGCGGTGGGGGCAATGTCGTGCACCCTTCCCAGCCTATGGGTGCTGCCTTGCAGGCAGGGAAGCCTTGCTCCCTTCCCCGTGGACCTGGGAAGTCCCTCCCAGTTTGCCCCACATGCAAGTGCTGTGTGGGAGGCAGGCGGCCCTGAGGCAGGTGTTAAGCAAACTGCCCCCCTCTTTAGTGCAAACCTTCTACCCGCACTGCCCCTAGCCCAATCTCTGTGGCACCAGGGACAGCCATGCTGCAGACGTGCACGCTCGATGAGGCCACCGTCCCACTGGGATGGACACAACTCTCCCCGAGAGACTGGCAGGTGGGGGAACCTGAGGCTCAGAGGGAGCAAGCTGCACATTCAGGATCTCCCAGACAGGAAGCCACTCTCAGTGCTTCAGGTTCAGGCACCTCCAGCCTTCGGACACCTTGAGGTGCCCCATGCACCCGGCCGTGGCCTCTGCCTTAGCCCCAGCCCTCCTTCAGTGCCCAGGCTCTGTCTTCCCTGGAGAGGGCTTGCTTGGAGGGTGCACAGGCCAGGCAGGGGAGAGAACAGAGAAGAACAACAGAAAGCCTGCGTGCTGCGGCAAACAAACAAGTCGGCCATAGAGGCGGCCTGAAAGGAGGCACTGTGCCCCGGCGGGGGCTGCCAGGGCGGGGGAGCCGGCATAAAGGAATGTTGTTCGCGAAAGCTGGGGCTGGGCACCGAGGGACGGACAGATGGCCTTTTATCCCGCAGCCCGGGTTTTGCCTGAAAACCCTTTCTCCGAATGAGATGGTATCCCCACCCTGCACAGGCCCAGAGAAGGCCAGGGCCCCAGGTGGCTCAGCACCTGGGAGCACATGGCCCAGGCAGGTAGGAAGGGGCAAGCCCGGGAGGAAGAGGACGGCACCAGGGCTGTCTGGGTTCGCATCTGCACCGAGAGCTTTGTTTTCGGTGAAGCCTTTTGGGCTAACAATCTCACTCCAGCCCCCGGGGGCAGCACCTTGGAGCCAGTTGTTTTTGGTAGCCAGAAACTTTCAGCAGGTCTGCTGGCCTCCATCTCCAGCAAGCTGTTCTCTACCTCGCGAGGGCCAATTCAGGAGCAGACTGAGCTCCGGCCACCCTCCCAGGGCCTAGGGAGCCACACTGGGCCGGTGACAAGCTGTAGAGTGCCCCAAGCTCACTACACCTCTCACCCTCGCTCTCCCTACAGTCGCCGCGGAGACTAGCTCTGCAGCCCCTATCCCCACATTCACATTTGTGGCAGGAGGAAGAAAGGAAAAAGGAAGACCAGCAGGAAGTGCGCCATGAGGAGTGACAAGGACGCGGGACAGCCCTGGCCCCCTGGTCCTGGACATGGACCTGGCATTGCTTCTGCTCATGAAATGTGCACCCTGGGAAGCCATTGTCAGCATCCTGCCACAAGAAGCAGAAGCCAGCACAGGTGGGCAATCCAGGACACGGAAAAGGCAGGCCAGGGCTCAAAAGTACTAAATCACCACTCAAGCGTTTGGGCTGTTAATTTGATTCCTGGCCAACCCTGACATACACTGTCAGCACCCACGGGGTCCTCTCCTCCCTGACCTCCGACCTCGGATTAGGACACTTCCAGGAATGCATGGAGTCAAGTGGACATGCGTTTTTCCCCAGAGATGCAGGCGAACATCCTACTGGGAGCATGAGGTGGGGACGTGATCGGGTTGGTCAGTGAACGGGGGAGCTTTCTGCGGCTCACCTTCTGGGCCCTTCCATACAAAGCTGCTTTGCCCTGCAGTGGTGGGTGGGATGACCCGGGGAGCACCGTCAGCAGTGGGCGGACGTGAGCGCCTCAAAGCCATCCCTTCGTAGACTTGATGAGACACTTGGTCTCTCAAGACTCAGGCCTTGTCCACAAGGCGAGCACATTTACGCTGTCTAGGATGTATTATCTCCTCGCTGACCCGAATTTCAGATCTCCCATCTGTAAGGACTGTCGGCATAATAAAGTATTTTGCTGTTTTTTAAAGGAGATACAAAACCACTGATTGATAAGGAACGTCACACATCACTATTTCAGAAACAACGTTCCTAAGTTTGTCTTTTGTCAACAAATGGTTTAAGGGCCCCGCGCCAAGGCTGCGACCGGCTGCAGGTCCTGAGTGCCCCCCCAACTCCCCCACCCCC
>NW_006159850.1:13335291-13359917 GCF_000334495.1 Tupaia belangeri chinensis | reverse complement strand
CCATTAGGGTAGCCCCCCAGACACGGCTTCCTCTCAAAATCTTTGCGAGGGAAGGGTCTCTGCCCATGCCGGCTCCCACCTGCTCTTCAGTGTCCGCTGCTAGGAAAGGGAGGAGAGGGACTTAGGCGGTTGGGACGCGGATTAGGTACTTCAGGACGTGCAGTGCTTTCACGTAATTCTTCCAGCTCTCTTAGGAGTTGCATTACCGAGCTCGTTTTAGATGAGGACGGCGACACAGAACCCGTGTGTTCTGAGCACACCACCCGGATGTAGCAGATCTAGAACGTGGACACCAAAGCTTGTGCTTCGCTTTATCCTTTCAGCACAGCGTGGATGGATGTGGAAGCCTGAGGGATGAAGAAAGCCAGAGGTGTTATCTTCCACTGATGAGAACATTCTAGAGATACGCACAATGTGGGGCCAGCAGGCGGCCTGGTGGTTAAGGTGCTGGACTCTCACATGGCCAATCAAGGGTCAGACCTGGTGGCTTGCTTTCTCACTTTCCCTCTCTCTCTGTCTCTGTCTCTCTCTCTGGTGAGCACATATGCCCTATAGAAAACTTAATAAAGAAAGAAAAAAAATTTAAAAAAGGAAGAAAAATAAAGTCAACCCTGTGGCCTAAGTGGATGAGGGAGCTGAGCCCATGTGACCAGTTTCACAGGTCAAATCCTAGACCCAGTGGCTTGAAAATCCTGCTGTGCATGTGTACTCAACATCCCGAAAGCACGGAGAAATGGAGAGGACCGGCGAGACCATGCCCCCTGCGGGGTGCTTTCTCTTTCTCTCTTTGTCTCTTTCTGGCAAGTGCACACACCCTCTGGTAAATTTTTTAAAAGGAAGAGAAACAATTGTTTACAAAATGTCAAGTTATTATTAAAAAAAATAGTCACCGAACTGTTTCCTAAAGCACAAAAACAAAAACCCAAATGACAACCACCTCCTCAGGCTTACTATTTCCTGTTGACTCCAACACTCCCCCATCCCGTTCGGCCACACAGTCCCTTCTCATTACAGAGGAGAACACTTATGCTTCGAGGCGCTGGCTGGATCTGGTGAGGCGGCATGCTTAATTCTAGAACTCGAGCCTATCGGATTCGAGACTCTGTCCTCGTTTCCACTCTCATTTAACCTGACAACTTCCAAAGCCACTGTACCTTTCTTGAATTGGCCAAGTACTCAGTGAGCCCAGAACTGGTGACAATGGGTGACTCCACCAAGTTTCATACTTGTCACTTGGTGCGTCAGCCCCAGGGATGACCTCCTTGAACACTCCTTGGGCATATTGTCCTTTGGGGTAGTCTCTGCTGTCTGATATGGCCACTGGTGAGGGACATCACTGAATATTCCAGTGTGGTCACAGAGAGGGCAAGAAGGAGCCATTTGTGAATGACACAGGGACCATCTCAGAGCAGGACCACCAGGGCAGGGTGCCATTATCCCAGAGAGAGAGAGATGCCTGCGGCTCTGGGCCGCAGTGCTAGACCAGCACTGCCCAGCAGAACTTTCTGCAGAGATGAAAATGTTCTGTATCTGTGCTGCCCATCATGGAGCCACTGGCCACAGGAGTCTACCAGACACTGGAAATGGGACCCATGTGACTGACCTTTTAATCCAATCAATCAACCTATTATTATTATTACTATTTTAGGTTTTTGCCATGGGGTGTGTACACTTGCTGGAGAGAGACAGAGACAGACAGTGAGAGAGAAAGTGAGAAATGACCCCTGTGGGGGATGGCCATGCTACAACCCCTTCTCCTCCTGAGATTCTGGGCATGCATACACATGCACCCGGTGTGATTTTTCAAGTCACTGTGTCTGAGACTTGAATTGCAGTTGGCCACATGAGAGTCCAGTGCCTTACCCACCACCTGCTGGCCCCTCTGATTCATTAGTTTTTATTTGGCTACAGGGTGTGTGTGCTTGCCAGAGACAGAGAGAAAATGAAAATGAAAAATCACCCCCCAGGGAGTCTGACCACTCCACAACCCCTACTCCTGTTCTCCTCTCAGGGTTTTGGGCATACACGCATGTGTGCCTGGTTTTTTTTTTAAGCCACCAAGTCCAGGACTTGAACCACAAAGTTGGCCGTGTGGAGTCCAGCTGCCTTAACCACCACACCACCTGGTGGCCTGATTTGATTTTAGCGAATGTAAATGTAAATGGCCACATGTGGCTAGAAGCTACAGCACTGGCCAGCCCAGCTCTGGATTTCTGTATTCGATGATCTGAAGTCTTTGCGTGGGCGTTTCCTTAATATCATCAACCCAAGGGCCCCAGTGGATTTGACTGCCCCGTCCCAAACTAGGCCCACTCTGGTATTACTCATTTCTCTAAGCCAAAGCACCTCGTTGCTCTGGGCAACAGCCTGGCATCTCCTCAGCGCTTCCTTTTCCTCACAGCTGCCATTCCATCAGCAAGTCCCAGTGGGCCTATGTCCGGGATAAGTCCAGATTCTGCTCACTTCTCTCATCTCAGGGCACCCACTCCAGGCCACTCCCTCTCCCACCTGGACGACGATGGCCTCTCAGCGCTCTTCCTGCTCCTACTTCTGACACCCCTCAATCTACTGTCCCCATGGCAGCCAGAACTATCTACAGCCTAACTTTGTCAGTCCTCTGCTTAAATCCCTCCAGGGGCTCCCACTGTTCTTAGAAGAGCACATGAATCCTTGATGACCCACAAGCCCCACCAAGACAGGGCTCCTCCTCCCACTTCACTTCCCACCATGCTCCTCCCGCCCACCGTACCCCCGCAACACCAGCGCCTCCCTTCAGTCATACCTCAGGGAACCTGCTGACCTATGACAGCTTCTTTTTATCCATCACATAGCTCCTTAGAGTGGCCTTCCATAGACACCCCCATTCAGAGCTGTGGCTGCCACTCTATCCTCTGTCAGCTTTCATTTAAAAGCATATGGTCTAGGGGGCCGGCAGGTGGCGTGGCAGATAAAGGAGCTGCATTCCCACATGGTCAACAGTGGTTCAAGTCCCAGACCAGGCAGCTTCCTTTCTCGCTTTCTCTTTTTCTCTCTGTCTTTCTCTGGTCAAATTAAAAAATAATAACAACAATGGAATTAAATAAAGAAATAATACTTAGAAAAAAAGTATGATCTAGGGACCAGCATTTGGTGTGGTGGTTAAAGTGCTGGACTCCAACATGCCCGAATACAGTTTGAGTTCCAGACCCAGCGGCTTTAACATCACACTCGGTGTGTGTGTGTGTGTGTGTGTGTGTGTGTGCCCAAAATCCCCAGAGGAGAAGGAATTGCAGTGTGATCATCCCCCCTACAGGGGGATGTTTTTTTCACTTTCCTTCTCTCTGTCTCTGTCTCTCTCTGTCTCTCTCTCTAGTGAGTACCGAATCCTATGGCAAAAAATTCTTTTAAAAAAGTATGCTCTCTTCTGTTACATATTATATACATATGCAATATAGTATATTTGAGGGGTATTCAAAAAGTTCACGGAAAATGTGTATTATGAGAAAGCTATGCATGGATTTCAAAATTTTTTGTATCAAAATAAATGGATGATTTAATTCCATTTTTCCACAAGTCCCTCCATATATACGATATCTTTATATCATTATATTTCACATGGTACAGACTGACATATAAGCAGAATATACATATGAAATGCTTTTGCCCTCACTCTTAATCCTGCCCTCTGCCTTCCTCTAAAGGCAGTACTCCTTGCGAGGGCAGTGACCCACTGTCCTTTGTCCCCAGCACCAAGCATAGTGCCAGGCACAGGAGGAGTCCACTGTGTTTGCGGTCATACGGAGGAAGGAATGGTGGGAGGGGAGGCAGTCCTGGGTGTGTGTGTGTGTGTGTGTGTGTGTGTGTGCCCAAAATCCCCAGAGGAGAAGGAATTGCAGTGTGATCATCCCCCCTACAGGGGGATGTTTTTTTCACTTTCCTTCTCTCTGTCTCTGTCTCTCTCTGTCTCTCTCTCTAGTGAGTACCGAATCCTATGGCAAAAAATTCTTTTAAAAAAGTATGCTCTCTTCTGTTACATATTATATACATATGCAATATAGTATATTTGAGGGGTATTCAAAAAGTTCACGGAAAATGTGTATTATGAGAAAGCTATGCATGGATTTCAAAATTTTTTGTATCAAAATAAATGGATGATTTAATTCCATTTTTCCACAAGTCCCTCCATATATACGATATCTTTATATCATTATATTTCACATGGTACAGACTGACATATAAGCAGAATATACATATGAAATGCTTTTGCCCTCACTCTTAATCCTGCCCTCTGCCTTCCTCTAAAGGCAGTACTCCTTGCGAGGGCAGTGACCCACTGTCCTTTGTCCCCAGCACCAAGCATAGTGCCAGGCACAGGAGGAGTCCACTGTGTTTGCGGTCATACGGAGGAAGGAATGGTGGGAGGGGAGGCAGTCCTGGACCACCTGGAGCCTTGGCCAGCCCTGTCTCCCCTGGCCAGGGTGAGAATCCCAGACTGGTGCTGCAGCTGCACAGGTGGAGGTAGCACAAGGGCAGTAGGCTGGTGCAGCCCCTGCAGGCCCTGGCCAGGGGAAGGGGCAGCTCACGAGACCAGAATGTTGTCACTCTCGAGCTCCTCCAGAGGGTGGATGGTCTTGTCCAGGAGGCTCCATGCACAAAACAACTCGGGTTCTGAAAGCACCCACCCCTCCCCACCTGGTGACACCTGCCCCTTCTCAGCAGAAGCTGGAGCTGAAGGGACTCCACTGCCCTATTTCATCGTGTGCTGTTTTACAGATCTCATGAGATCTCACTGTAGCCATGTAGAGTCCCGGAGGGAGGGCACGGCATAAGGGGACCAAGGCTTCTGGGGGTTCAATGACTTGCTCAGAGCCCCTTGGTCCCAAGGTGCAAGCCAGGACATGAGGAGTCTTTGGGTTCTAGATCACAGACCCTCTGCTGTCCCAGAATCTGCAGCCTGGTTCACGTCTCAGTGCCAAGCTCCATGCTGGGAGCTTGAGGGTGCTGGTTCTCTCGTGAGCCCCGAGATCTGCCTGGCCAGCCACTTCCGGTGCCTCCAGCCTTTTCATCTCCACTTCTCTCCTGCCTTCAGCCTTCTAGAATAAGGGACTCCAAACTTCCTGGTGCTTCTGAGCCACACACGGTACTAGTTAAAAGTACAGATGTCTGGGGTCTTGCCCTCCGAGATTCTAATTTTGTAGGTTTGGGGGTGGTCTGAGAGTCTATTCCCCCCCCCCCTTTATGAGGGCGAGAGAAGGAAAAGGAAAGAGACAGAGAGGCATTTTTGACAGGGTCTCCCATGTCACGTTTCTCCTGTCCCAGCTTCCCAGTTAGCTAGGGTCACCGGTGCACACAATCCCACCCAGCACATTTGCCTTGTGTCCTTCCGTGTGTCCTTCAGCCTCCCACATGGTGCTGCTACTTGTGCACCACGGTGGCTGGGCCAGGATCTTTTCTGGGCATCACCTTACGCTAATCAGTTCTTTAATTTAGTTACACTTTTTTTTTCCTACTCAAGTGAAGCATCAAAGTTTTCACAGGAACCTTTCGCATTGGCGCGTCTGTCGCTCCTGGAGTCCTTTTTCTGAAATACTGGAGTCACTTCTCCAGGGAGCACTGAATTCACTTCCATCGAAGTGGTTCCAGCAGCAGACGCTGCTTAGTGATGACAGCTTAGGAAGAATAGTGCCCCAGTGTCTCCAGCGCACGTCACCCAGAACTTGGGAACGTGACTTTACTTGGAAATAGGGTCTTAGCTGGAATCGGTTCATACAGGCTGAGGGAGGGCTCCAACGTCAGGATGACCGGTGTCCTCGCGTAGAGAGAGAAATCTGGAGGCACAGACGCAGGGTCCCAGGGAAAAGCACTTCACAGAAATGGAGGCCGAGATGGCAGTGATGTAGCGACAAGTCTAGGAGACCGAGGGTGACCGCCCCACCAGACAGTGGGGAAGAGGCTCAGGACAGACTCCGCGTCTCCAGGCAGGCCCCGTCCTGCGGATACCTCGATGTCAGATGCCTGGCCCGTGAGAGAATAACTGTGGCGCTTTTCGATGCAGCGCCAGGAAACTAACATGATCACACCGGAAATGAGATCCTTTGATGCCTATAACCATTACACGCTGTTATTTTATTTCCCCACGGACCCTTTAAGAACGTATCTGTGCGCCCAGCCTTAGGGGTCCAGTTGGTGTCCTAACCTACTGAACTGCAGTGCCAGAGCTACATGGCCAACCACAGGTTCAAGTGTCCAGGCTGACCTGAACCATGCCCGGTGTGTGTGCAAGTGCCCAAGGTCCTGACCAGCTGGAGTGGGGGAGGTAGGACCCCGTGGAGGACGCGCTCTCTCGTGTACGTGTGCACACATTATCATGAATAAAATGAACGAACTTTAGAAGAGGAACATGTCTGTGAGTGTACCTATCTGTGAGTACTACTTACTGGGTAGTATCCAAGACCCAGGAGTATCTTTTAAAGTATTTTCGTAGGAAAATTTTCAACTAGGCAGCAAAGTTGGGAGAATCTCACTGCCAACACCTGCACCTGCTCTTCCTGGCTTTCACTGTTCACATTTTACTATTTCTTTTTGAAAGCAATATTTTTTTTTAAGAAATATTTATCTAATTTTTTTATTCGATCATTTGTTTTAATTTGATGAGAGAGAGAGAGAAAGCGAAAAAGTAAGCCACCAGGTCAGGGACTCAAACCATGGTCAGCCATATGGAAGTGTCCACCACCTTAACCACCACACCACCTGCTGGTCTCATTGAAAGAAATCTTTAAAATGGGGACCAGCAGTTAGCTTAATGGCTATGTCGTTGGACTCCCACATAGTCGACCGCGGTTCGCGTCCTGGACCCGGTGACTTAAACTCACGCCGGATGTGTGTGCGTGCGTGCCCAAGATCCCGAGAGGAGAATGGAGGAGAAGGGATTGTGGCGTGGCCATCCCCCCTGGGGGGTGATTTCTCACTTTCTATCTCTCTGTCTCTCTCTGTCTGTCTGGTGAGCGCACGCGCCCTATAGCAAAAACCTCTTCAAAAAAAAAAGAAAGAAAGAAAGAAGGCTTGTGTGTCATGACATCTAACTTTTGGATTTGTGAGGTCAGTCTTAGGAGTAAGTATGAAAATCTGCATTAAATTTATTTGCTCCCCCCCTTTTTCTCCACTGAATAATTAATTTTCATATGATTAAAAACGCTTAAGGGTATAATTTGATAAGTTTTGATGATTATATGCTTTCTTAGAGCCAATATTAAAATCAAGCTATAAAGTATTTTTATCATGCCAGAAAGTCCCAGGAATCTGTTTTGTTTTGTTTTGTTTTGTTTTTGTGTTCCTAGCTTCTATAGGGCCCATTTGACAGAGAGAGACAGAGAGACAGTGAAAGGGAAAGTGAGAAGTCAGCCCTTAGAGGGGATGGCCACGCCACAATCCCCTCTTCTCCATTCTCCTCTCAGGAGTTGGGCACACACGCACATGCTCCTGATGTGATTTTCAAGCCACTGAGTCCAGACTCAAACCATAGTCGGCCATGTGGGAATCCAGTGCCTTAACCACTACCCCAACTGCTGGACCAGGAATCTATTTTTAATAAGCTCCTCATGCAATTCTTTTTTTCCCTAGCTTTTCATATGATTTTATTTTCCCCCTTCAACCATGATAATAAGATACCCAAATTTTGTCTGAACTGGTGGGTCTGTCGACACAGGCTTATCCATCCCACTGCCCGGCAAGGCAAACGCTGCTTCTTGAAATGGTCCCACCAGGGACCCTCTGGCCACCCAACCCCAGTCGCCCCCTTGCCTGGCTTTACCTTCACTATACTGTGTGGCCACTTCATTGAATCTCACTCCAGACTTTACTTTTCCGTACTTCCATAATTTTGCTGTGTTTTTCACACAGAATGTGTCTGACCTTTACTGCACTGCCACCACCTTTGGGGCCCTGTGACTTCTTGTCAGCACTATCCCTCCCAGACGCTGCTCCCCCTTGACCCCCTTTTCTAGAACCACTTTTTCCTTTGGGTGGCATCTTCAAGACTTGCCGATGAGCAGTCCTATAAGCTCCTCATGCAATTCTGATGAAAGGAACAGGGAGGAGGTGGACAAGGGGGGTGGCCGGAGGGACAAGAAATGTGTGATCTATAGGACTCTCCAGGAGAGGGGCCAGGCTCCCTGCTACAAGCATGACTGCCCCCTGTTCTCCTGGCCTCTGACCTTGCACATACATGTATGATTCAACCTGCCGGCTTTGCCTCCAACCACCAGCTGCAGACGCAAAGCAGGAAAGCTGCGAAGGACCCACCTACAGGCTGAGTTCCAAGGCTGCTTCCGTAGGCCCCTTTCATCAACCCTCCTATCCCTGCATTCACTGACCAGAATCACTGCCCTTCTATGGCTGCTTGGCCAGACCCCCATTTTGGACCCCTCAGGGGCTTGCTGACTAGGGCCCATCCATCTGGTGGTTTTTCCCAAAGTGGCTTCCTCTCTGCTCCAGTTGCATGGCCTCAGGGCCTGGGGTAAGCTGGGAAACCCCAGCCTCTTCAAGTCAGACCCCGCTGTGTTCCCCAAGGTGGACAATGTGGTCCACAAGGACTCTCAGCTCCTATCCTGCCCTTTGCTGTCTCTAATGGAGCAGAGCCTTGGCTGGAATGGAGGAAAAGGAAGTGACAAATGAATGGCTAAAATCTAATTTAAAAAAGAGTGATTTCATTGGTACAGAACAGGGTCCAAAATCACATCTATATCTACGTATGGAAATGATTGCTAGGTGGAAAAGGTGGTTTGTCTTCAATCTGTGGGAAAGGATAGATTATTCCATAAATCTACTGAGACAACCAATCAGTTGGAAAAACAAACACCTAAAATAATCCCTTTCTTATTTCTTACACACACACACACACACACACACACACACACACACACACACACAATCTTCAGGGAAGAAAACATTTAAGCAAAAACAAACAACAAGAAAAACACATTAAGCATAAAATATTAGCATGATACCAAAAATATTTTTGTTTTTATGTTATCTTCTTTTTTTTTTTCTTGAAAGAGGTTTTTGCTATAGGGCGTGTGCACTCGCCAGAAAGACAGACAGAGACAGAGAGACAGAAAGCGAGAAATCACCCCCCAGCGGGGATGGTCACGCCACAGTCCCTTCTCCTCCATTCTCCTCTCGGGATCTTGGGCATGCACGCACACGCGCCCGGCATTGAGTTTAAGTCGCCAGGTCCAGGATTTGAACCATGGTCGATTACATGGGAGTCCAGCGACATAGCCATTACACCAATGACTGGTCCCTGTTTTTCTATAACTTTATAAAATCTTAAAGTAGGCAAGGTTTTTTCAAGAATGATGAAACTGGGGAACCAGCAGTTAGCGTAATGGCTATGTCGCTGGACTCCCACGTAGTCGACCGTGGTTCACGTCCCGGACCCGGTGGCTTAAAACTCACGCCGGGCGCGTGTGCGTGTGTGCCCAAGATCCCGAGAGGAGAATGGAGGAGAAGGGATTGCGGCGTGACCATCCCCCCGGGGGTGATTTCTCGCTTTCTGTCTCTATGTCTCTCTCTGTCTGTCTGGCGAGTGCACGCGCCCTACAGTGAAAATCTCTCCAAAAAAAAAAAAAAAAAGAATGATGAAACTGGTATCTTTTACTATCTGGAAAATTTAAAGCTTTTATATGGAGGCGTTAAAAGTCGAAGACAAATGAAAAGAGGAGGAAAAATAGTAATACAGATGGTGGAAAATGGGCTAATGTCCTTTCTATCTAAGGAGAGATTAGAAATCAGTAAGAGAAAGGCCAACTATCTAAGAGAGAGAACGGCCAGAGGGTGTAGAAAGGCAGGTCACTAAAATCGGGCCCACATTGATCGTTTAGAACCACATGAAGACACTGAATCTCTTTCTTACTTCAAGTAAGTAAAAATAAACAGGGAGCAACTTCTTTTTTTTGAGAGTGTTCCTATAGGATGTATGCGCTTGCCTGAGAGACGGAAAGCAAGAAATCACCTCCCAGGGCCATGGTCACACCACAATCCCTTCTCCTCCATTCTCCTCTCAGGATTTAGGGCATGCATGCACCCGTGTCCAGCGTGAGTTTAAGCCACCAGGTCCAGGACTCAAACCATGGTTGACTGTGTGAGACTCCAGCACCTTAACCACTATACCGCCTGCTGGCCCCCTTTTTAAAAATGTTTTTTGCTAAAGGGTGAATATGCTCTCTCTCTCTCAAAAGAGAGAGAGAGAGACAGAGAAGAAGAGAGAGAGAGGGACAGTGAGAAAGCACCACCCCAGGAGGGATGGGCATGCCACAATCCCGTCTCCACTTCTCCCCCCTTTCACGATTTTGGGCACACTTATGCACACACCCAGGAGGTTTCTCGAGCCCCTACTTTGAGTCTGGGACTCGAACTGCACAGTTGGCCCTGTGGGATCCAGCTGACTCAACCCTACGCCAGCTGCTGGCCCCACAGAGCAAATCTTTCCAACCATTGACAAAGATGACAACTAGGAACAAGACCAGTGCTGGTGAGACTGGAGAAGCAGGTTTTCTCACCTGAGTTTGGAGGGAGTTTAAACTGGTCCAACAGTGTGAGAACACGAGTTGGCAGCAGGCATCGGAACACAAAATGAAGATTTTGATCCAGAAATTCCAAACTGAGTAGTCTCTATGACAAATCTATTCTACATCTATGCAAAGTGATTGCAGAAGGACACTTAGGGTGGGAGCAGACATGATAGGAAAAAGCATCCCCAGGAACAGCTATTACAAAGAATGAATAAAACCCACCCTGCTGGTCCGGAAGCAGACAGACTAGATCATTAGGTTATAAGGCAGGAGGTTGCTAAGCAGTGAGGGTCTTAGGACTCCTTTCTGTGGGACATGAAAAGAGAATAATATTTGTGTGTGATGCACAGAAGAATTTTCTGAGCGCACATGAGAAATCGTTGATAGTATTCATAGAGGGACTAGAGTAAAAAGGGCACTCAACTTTTTTTGCCCATTCTTTTTAACTATTTAAATCTTTGTGAACTATGCTCATATGTAATGATAATGATAGAGAAAAGCCCACAGTTTAATTTTTTAAAGTTGCCAGAGGGCACACGTGCTTGCGAGAGAGAGAGAGAGAGAGAGAGGAAGAAAGCACCCCCCCCCATGCCCAGTGGAGAATTGTCATGCCACAATCAACCCCTTCTCCATTTCTCCACCCTGTCAGAATTTGGGGCATGCACACACAAGTGCCTGGCATGTTTTCTAAGCCTCTGAGGCCAGGATTTGAACTGCAGTTAGCCATGTGGAATTTGTCTTCCCTTAACCATGAGACTACAGGCCCAGTCCTACAATATAATTTTTAAAAATTATTTTACTTCAATTGAGATGAGCCCCTGCCAAGGAAAGGCGTGTTATTGAGGGCTCTCGGTCTGGTTGCAGAGATGGGCTTTTCCTGGTGAGGAGGAAGCAACATGCCATTGGCTGATTGGCTGAGATCAACTCTATCCAGGGTGCAAGGTGAGCTCGAGAGATGCCCACTCCATTTCCCCCTCTTCCTGCTAAAGACTGCTTGGGAACCTGTTGGATGAACTCAAATGTGTCACTGGCCCGTACTTCAGTGATGTTAGAAGGGACTCTGAAAATTCTCTCGCTTCCTCTTGGAGGATCACCTCTGCCAGCGTGGCGTTCCAGAGACAGCCACAGCTGTGGATGGCAGAGAGCAAGCTGAGCATCACCACACGCTGGCCTGGGCCTCTGTAGGACCACGGGCTGTGGTCTGGTAGAGTGGCTGGGCCCCTGGCTAGGAGAGCTCTGTCTCACCTGGATGGACTTGCATCTTGGTGTGGAGACGCAGCAGCCAAGAGGTGTTCTCTCTTCCTTCCTAAAGGCTTGCTGGACACTGAGACATGACGTATGGCCTCCATGCTGACTCAGCCCTCATGGGTATGCAGCAGAAAGGCTGAGTACCCAGAGCCTTAGCTCAGGGAAGGAGACGAGGGCTGACAACGTCAGGTGACCCTGAACACCGCCTCTGAGATGCGTGGTACAAAGCAGACGAGAACTTAGCTGAGCAGCTGGCATCTGGACCTAGCAACCCCCCTTCTCCATATAATGGGAGAGGCAGAACTGTCCCTTCCTCAGGACCTCCCCTGCTCCTCCACCACAGCTTAGGCTGAACACGAATGACCTCCTCGCCAATCACACTCAGCCCCAGGTTAGGCCCTTGGGGAGCCTGCTAGGGGACATGGACCATTATTTCAGGTTCGGGGTGTGTCACAGCCCTATTGCTCATAAAGGTAATGCTTTTCTGGCCTGCACTCAAGTGGTCTACACCAAAGACTCCTGGGGTACAGCTGCAAACACGGGGCCCTCACAGTGCCTGTGATTGCCGATGAACCACAGCTGACCTCAGCCTCTCGCCCTGTGCGAGGGCCAGCAGCTGCCAGGGGGTCAGAGTGTCTGAGTCACTGAGTAATCAGTAACTGAGCATGCAGCGAGCGAGACGTGTCCGGGAGGGTGTGCCTCTTCCCCTCTGGAAACCATCCTCACATGAGCACACACATCACCACATGTTACCTCACAAGGCAAACGGAGTTTATCAGGTCCAGAAGGCCAACAGGCTTGGCCTAAGGATCTTTCTTCCTGTCTTTCTCTCTCTTATTTTTCCCCCAGAGGGCATGTGCACTCCTGAGAGAGAGAGAGAGAGGGGAAGAGAGAGAGAGAGATCCTTCCAGTGAGGTGTGGTCGTGGAACCTTCCAACGAGGCATGGTCATGTAGTAATCCCTTCTCCATTTCTCTATCTGATCAGGATTTTTGTCTCACATGCACATACACCCCAAGTGTTTATTAAGCCACTGGAGCTGGGATTCCAATCACAGTCGGCCATGTGGGGTGTGGCTCCCTTTGTCAGCAGGGCACAGGGCCGGCCCTTCCTGTTGTTAAAGGTCTGACTTCAGCCCAGTCCAAAGGACCAGATAGGACCCTAAATTGCACCTTATCTCTCCTAGCTCCAAAAGAAATCCATTTGTTCTCCATGGGCTTAATATGCCTAAGATCCAGCCCTAATAGGTATGAAATGGTAATACTGAGCACCCAGAGACCCATCTCCAGGATCCCTCTGGGCTACAGGTTGCCATGTTGGCCTATCTACTTGAAGAGTTCAAATGAAAATCTATGGAAAATATTTTGAAAAATAGAAATCGCAATACACTTAAGGTGTGTTACTATTAGTTTTTCAGGAATCAGTATTTCCAAGTTTTTTCTAGTCCTTGAAGATTCATCTTGCAAGGGCAGCAAAAATCATCTTAACACACAAATACTCACGAGTCAGTTGATAAGTCATAAACTTAGTCCTTGCTCAAACACTGACCGCCTCCTCCTCTAACTTTGCCCAGATGTTTAAGCAAAACGTTCTCACTTTGGTGATGGGATATTGCTATACAAGGTAACAAAATGTGAAGTGCAATTGAAAATCAACACAAAAATAAGAAAATGTCATGAAGTCAACACAAAAAGTTTCATCAAGTCAATGAAAGTGATAAAGAGCTATTGGGCTCACAACTCCATTGCCAAATTAGGTTCCAGTGGTTGGGTCAGTTAACATGGAAAGAAAGGCAGTCAACAAGGAACAAGACCCTTCAGAAGAGACTGACCTGTTCTTCAAGGCATCTAGCGAGACCCTTGTTCTTTAAATACTCTTGTTAAAATGACCCTCATTCATGCTGTGACTGTCCCAAGTGGAAGTTAGTATGTTACACTGTGCTCTAGCGCAGGTTTGTCAGAAAGACCACACCTATCCACAAAATGCTACTTGACTCATTTGTTCAATTTAAGAATCAGCATATTTATGATATTTATTTTGAACATTTTTCCTTTTTTTTTTTTAAAGAAATAATCCATTTTCTCCAAACCTCCTATCCCATTGGTTACAAAATTTTGGTCTTCATTTAGTGTAGAGTCAATTTAAGTAGCCTTGTATCCTAGGATTCTTGGAATCTTCTACTTGGGTCCAAAGAGCCACTGAAAATTTTCAGCACTCTGTCTCCAACCAACAGAGGCTGTTAGTCTCTCTCTCTCTCTTTAAAAAAAATTTTTTTTTAAATTTTTTTTTAGTTTTGTTATAGGGCACATGTGCTTGCCAGAGAGACAGAGAGATATAGAGGGAAAGTGAGAAAACACCCCTCAGGAGGGATGGCCATGCCGCCATCCCCTCTCCTTCATTCTCTTCTCAGGATTTTGGACATGAATGCACACACCCCCCACGTGTTTTTCAAGCCTCTGGGTCCAGGACTCGAACTGCACAGTCAGCCATGTGGGATCCAGTGCCTTAACTTCTGTGCCACCTACTGGCCTAGAAGCTCTTACTGTTGGTACCAAAGAACCTTACCTAGGACAAGAGAAAGCTGAACCAAGTCAGCCTGCCTGGCCTCTTTCCTGATTTGGGGTGACAGGGAGTTCCAGAAACTAGCTATTCAGCCAAATGCAGGTGCTCTTTGTTATCTAGAACAGCAAGTCTCAAAGTGCAGCCCTTGAACTGACTTACAGATAGGAGGTCTTCCTTCTACCTCTGAGAATGAGTAACACCCCATTTCACAGACTCATTATTACCTCAACTCAGAACTTCTATGAGCAACCAAGTGTGTTATGAGTTATTAACATTTAGAATTCATCAACGAAAACCAGTCACTCCTAGAGATCTCAAAAATCTCTGGTTCTCTTTTCCATTAGGAAACCTAACCATGGAATGCTCGGCACCACTGGGAAGCTCCCACAGGACACAGCAGGATGTAGGGAACTAGGATTTCACTCTTCCTTTTACAGGAGAGATGATGACTAATGCACGTAGGCAATTATCAACTACGTTGTAAACAATATGGTTCACTAAGTATGCGGGGCCTTCCAAAAGTTCATGGGAAAAGTGTATGATGGAAAAACTCTCGATGGATTTGGATTTTTTTTTTACACCAAGATAAACCCCTACTTTAATTCTGTTTTCCATGAACTTTTTTTGTTTTGTTTTGCTAGAGGACAGGTGGGCTCACCAGAGACAAAAAGAGGGAGAGAAGAAAACACTCCCCATGGGGAATGGACACCCCACAATCTCTTCTCCTCATTTCTCCCTCCTTTTAGGATTTTGGACACCTACACACATGTACCCAGTGTGCTTCTCTCTCTCTCTCTCTTTTTGCTACAGGGTGCATATGCTTGCCAGAGAGAGAGAAAGTGAGAAATTAGCCCCCAGGGGGATGGCCATGCCACAATCCCTTCTCCTCCAGTCTCCTCTTGAGATTTCAGGCATACATGCAAATACACCCGGCGTGATTTTCAAGGTGCCAGGTTTGAGACTCGAACCGTGGTGGGACTTTAGTACCTTAACCACTACACCACCTGCTGACCCCACCCAGTGTGTTTCTCAAGCTACTGGGTCTGGGACTTGAACTGTGTGATCAGTTATGTAGGATGTGGCTGCCTTAATCAACAAGCCCTCCATAAACTTTTTGATGTCCCCCCATATTTAATCACATGTACTTGCATCAGCCAGATAGCTGACTGTTAGTTTTTCTATAACAAGACTTTAAGACATTTTAATAATGCATTTGTATGCATCAAATGCCTGGCAACATACCCCCAAGGTAAGAAACCAAAGTTTTTGGATAACTATGTTTTGTGGCAATGTTTTGCAATATAAAATCCTGAGTACAAGGCTTCTCGGTTAGAAGCTTTGTGAGTGTCAACAGCATCAAGACTTTTGTTCTTCAACTTTATTTTCATGACATCACTCTTCCTATCAGGGAGAAAGAGCAGGTGGGTGGAGGAGTAGGTAGAGTCTTCTACTCAACCTAAATGAGCAGCAATTAGAGAAGACTGAGAATCAGCCTTCTGAGACTACATGAATTAGAGAAGTTTGCCTGAGAAGATACAGGAAAGAGTAGATAGGACTGAAAATCCAGGCCACCTGGGTCAGGCCTGTGCACGTCATCCAAGCACGGACAGCCACACAGGGACTGTCCCAGCCCTGGAAGCAACGTGGGCTCTCGGTCGGTGTTTGCTAAAGTTCACGTCACTCCCAGCCCTTGTAGGGGACTCATGGGAAGGGTGAACTGCAGGAGCCTGGTCTGAAAGGTGTTTTGCTGACTCTCTGGCTGTACATAACTGAGAGCAAAGGCAGAGATCAGTGAGTCACGTGATAGCCCTCAAGCCTCTCCATCAACTCCCAACCCTTCTAGTCAACAAAGAGGAAACAGGAAAGAGAGGCTTAAACAAAATTTAATTCTCGAAGTGTCCACATATGCTGACATTATTACCTTCCTTTTCCATTATGCACACCCTTCAGCCTCCCAAGAGCTCATGCATTCACTGATTTAAACATTCATTAGCTGATGTTGGCATGCACCGCCATGGCATGTGTCCTAGAGAAACCCAGATGAATCAGAGTTCCAGTCCACAGGGAGTTACAAGATAAGATAAGGGAAGTAGACAAGAAATAGAGAACAGAAGATGCACGGTGACAATGCGTTAGACAAGGAAGAACACTGTGAATGCTATAAAGTGTTATAGCATTGGTATAAAGTGTTGTCAGAGTTTGAGGGAAGGAAAAAGAATAGTAATAAATAAGGAGATAAAAGAATCCGTGGAAGAAAAAGCATCTGACCTAAAGGCCGTGGCAATGGGAGCCACTGAAGACTTAAGAGCACGGCTGTAATACAGCCCATTTCTCTGGGGAAGGTTCACAGGCAGTGGGGTGTGGGGAGAGACCTGCCCAGGACATTCCTGCAGTAATGATCCAGCAGGACTCTGGCCAATGGAAGATAGTGGAAGAGATGTTCCAAAAGGAAGCCTAGCAAGGTTCCCGAGGGTCAGTGTGTATCAGTATCAGTCTGTCCACGACGTTGGCTCTTCTTTTCTCAGTTGCTCCCCTTCTTTTTCCTGTTAATGGCCTACAGACTCCCCAAGAAAGAGTGGCAATGGAGACAGTCGCTGTTAAGAGTAAGGAAAACATGGGGCCAGCAGGTGGGGTGGTGGTTAAGGCACTGGATTCCCACATGGCTGACTGTAGTTTGAGTTCTGGAACTGGCAGCATGAAAATCATCCCAGGCACGTGTGCGAGTGTGCCCAAAATCCTGAGAGGAGAATGGAGGATCAGAGAATGCGGCATGGTCATCCCCTCTGGGCGTGGAGGGTGGGGTGGTTTCTTACTTTCTCTCTCTGTGTCTTTCTCTGCCTGTCTCTGTCTAGAGCATGCACCCTATGGCACACACTTAAAAAAAAAACGCTGACAGGTGGCATTGTGGTTGAGGTGCTGAACTCCCACATGGCTGTTCACAGTTTAAGTCCTGGACTTGGCAGTTTGCTTTCTTACTCTCCTTCTCTCTCACTCTCTTGTCTCTCTGGTCAAATTGAATAATAAATAAAAAGGGCTGGTCCCATAACTTAGTAGTTAAGGGAGCCAAATCTCACATAGTAGACCACAGTTCAAATCCCTACCCAGCAGCTTGGAAAACACTCTGGGCACGTGTGCATGCATGCACCAAATCCTGACAGGATGGAGAAATGAAGGAGAGGAGACTGAAGTGCGACCATGTCCCATCCACCAATGCTTTCTCCTCCTCCCTCTCTCTCCCTCTCTCTCTCTCCATCCCTGGCAAGCACACACACACACACACCCCAGCTAACAATTAAAAAAAAGTAAGAAAACACCATTGATCTGTGCATAAGCCCAAGTGAAAGAAGCTGCCCAGGTGAGGGAGTGATTCTATTTACATAAAGTTCAGAGACAGGCAAAACCGTCCCACCCACCGTGAAAGAGCCAGGGGCGGCGGCTGCCTCTGAGGCACGGTTGAATGGGAGAAGGTGGAGCCTGGCACAGGTGAAGGAGGAATTCTACGTCTTGGCTGAGTGGCGGCCACAGGGCTGCTTACCTAAGGGGAAACCCCTGCACTGCACGCCACCGAAGCTTTGTGTGCTCTTCTGGGGAAGGGAAAGTGAGAGAAACTAGCCCTGGAGGCTGAGACATTATGACAGGGGTAGAGGTGGTATGGCAGGCAGGATGGGGCTCCCCTCCACATCTGCGCCCCAACACTTGGAACCTGGAACCATTACCTTACTTGTCAAAAGGGACTTCGCAGATGAGACTTAGTTAAGGATCTTTTTTTAAGAAAAAATTATTCCATTTACTTAATTTTATGTTTTATTATTATTTTTAAAAATTTGACCAGAAAGAGACAGAGAGAGAAAGGGAAAGTGAGAAAGCAAGCCTCCGGGTCTGGGACTTGAACCGTGGTCAATCACATGAGATTCCAGTGCCTTAATCACCACCCTACCTCCTGGCCCTGAGATTTAGTTAAGAATCTTAAAATGGGGGAAAAAAAAGTAAGGGACCAGCAGTTGGTGTAATGGCTATGTCGCTGGACTCCCATATAGTCAATCGTGGTTCAAGTCCTGGACCCAGTGGCTTAAACTCACACCGGGCACGTGTGCGTCCGTGCCCAACATCTTGAGAGGAGAATGGAGGAGAAGGGATTGCAGCGTGGTCATCCCCCCAGGGGGTGATTTCTCGCTTTCTGCATCTCTGTCTCTCTTTTTCTGGCAAATGCACACCCCCCATAGCAAAAACCTCTCAAAAAAAAAAAAATGAATCTTAAGATGGGGAGATTAGGCTACACCATCCGATGGGCCCAATGTACTCTCAAGGATCCTTATAAGTGGAGAAGGGAGGCAGCAGGTCAGAGAGGAGACTCAGTGTGGAAGTGGAAGCTGGAGCCATGAGATCCAAGACAGACAGGCAGGCCCCAGGCCCTGCGCAGGCAAGAAAGCAGATTCTCCCCACGTACCCATGGGAAAGGCTGCTCCCTGAGCTCCTTGCTGACTTCTGACCGCCACCGCTGCGGGAGGATATATTTGTGCGTTAGGTCACGACGTGTGTGCGAGCTTGTTCGAGCTAGAAACCGAGCAGCCTGGTATCCGGAGGCCGGGTGAAGGCGTGTCAAGGAGCGAGGAGAGATCGATGTCGAGAGCAGCTGCCAGGCCAGGGAAGCTGGGTGGGCCTTGACCACCAGGTGTAGCGGGGGCAAGGGCCCGGTGACCCTGGCAAGGACTGTTGGAGTGCGTGGTGGGTTTCGGTGGGTGTCGCTTGTCACCTGGCTAAGAACTGGAGGCTACTGTAGGCCGATGGCGAGCGTGTGTCACGGACAAATCTATGTGGGAAGGGAAGGCTTCCGAGGAGGCTCAGGCACTGCTCTGGGTGATTTCCCGGGAATATTTCCAAAGATGATTACTCACAAGTGTTTCTAGGATTCCTGTCTGGGAGTGTTTTGTGTGTTTTTTTTTTTTAATCTCCTCCTAGAGGCTTCTAACTTCTGACCTTCCCACCAGCTCGGGGTCTCCAAGCCTGTCGTTCACTGAATTCTGGGGGAACACCAGGGAGCACTCCTGGAGCTGGTCCCTTGGTGCCTTTCCCTGGGGCCTGGAGCCCTAGTGATGACCCCAGGGCACTCCATCTCTGGCACCACTGCAGGCCAGAGCTTGGAAGTCCCTGGCAGGGAGTGAAGGATGGCCACTACTGACTGGCCAGGCAGCCTCCCTTGCCACCCTCTGTTAGGTTAAGTGGATCTCAACCCCCTTCAGTTAGCTGACTAATAGTCCACTCGGCTCTGCAGGCAGGGGCAGTTCAGAAGTTCCCCAAGCTTCGGCTTTGATCCGAGTGCTCTGCTCGGACTGGCTCGCTGAGTTGGGCTGTGCTCAAATGTGCTGGCTGGGGTGGGAGCCCCCAAACTTCCTACGCTAGGATTCTCTCCCTCTTGTCTATCCTCACTTAACTGTGCAAGCTCTGAAGCACTAAGTGGCCAGACCCCAAAGCCTGGCAGAACTCGTGCGTGGCAGAACCTGGAGTCTTGCCAGTTGCTCAGAGACAGGGACACACCCACAGGCGTTCAGAGGTCTGGCTCTCCCCAGTACCAGTGGCTGGGAAGTCAAGCTTGCCTCCCTCCAGAGTCTTCTCCAACACAGGGCTTTACCCTGCGGGCACAGGCAGCTGTGTGCTCACGGGAAAACCTCTCGAGGCCCATCCACGCCAAGCACAGGGCGTGCAGACCGTTCTCTGAGAGTCATTATTCCCTCGGGGGCAGGTTTGGGGCCGAAGAAGTAGTGCAGTTGGACTGTGATGAAAGCTCTAACTCTCTGACCTGAAAAATGCACGGTCACACGTTTTTCACACACAATTTCATCTTTCACCAGTCCCAGACAATGACCCGCAGAACTCCGGATTAAGAAGCCCTGCTTGGCATAGTTCCGAAAGTGTGATACACACTTCACTACAAGTTCCCAAGATGATCTTAGGGGACAGTTATTTTGTTTTGTTTTTTTAAATTTTCTGTAGGGCATGTGCACTTTCTAGGGAGAGACAGAGAGAAAGAGAAAGTGAAAAAGCACCCCACCTCTCCAGGGGGAATGGCTATTCCTCAGGACCCTCTCCTCCACTCTCCTCTCGGGATTTTGGGCATGCACGCAGATACACCCTGCATGTTTCTTAAGCTGCCAGCTATGGAACTTGAACGGGGAGGTGGTGAGGGGTGGTGTTGGTCATATGGGGTCCAGCTACCTTCACCGCCATGCCACTGGTTGGCCCAAGGAATAGCATTTTTTTATTTTAATCGTTCTACATTTATTTTTAAAGTGCATGTAAGCTCACTGTGTGATTTCCACTGCGATGACTGCCTTAGGGTGAGTGAACAGTAAAACGAAAAGTGAGCACCAGCAGTTGGAGTAGTGGTTAAGGTGCCAACCAGACAGCCAACCACAGCTTGAATCTTGAACCTAGGAGCTTGAAAATCATGCCAGGCTCATGTGTGTGCTCAAAATCCCAAGAGGAGGATGAAAGACAAGGGACTGTGGCGCGGCCATCCCCCCTGGGGTGAGCACACACTTTCCCCTCTCTCTGTCTCTCTCTGGTGAGCACACAAGTCCTATGGTACAAAAACTAAAAAAAAAAAAAAAAAAAAGAGAGAGAGAGAGAGAGAAAAGGAGAGTCGATGTAAAGGTAAGAATGAAATAGAAAAGTACAGTGGGATACTGACTTGGGTGGGACGCCCCCCCCCACCTCAGCACATCTGAGCCCAGCCCAACCTGGGGAGGCAGTCAGCAGGGGTAACTCAGGTGGGAAAACACAGATGGCTTTGGAAGCAGGTTTAGACCCAAAATCTTTTCCTTGTCTATTTTATTTTTGGAAAATGCTTCTCAGCTCAATAAAAGGACTTCACGTCCCACTATTGTGTCACCATGAAGATCACTGCTCTTACCTGGGCTTGGAATGAGGAGCCAACCCCGCTGGTCCCTGAGCACCAGGGACAAGAAGAAGGCCTGCCCCTCCTGCTCAGCTGTGGCTCCTAGCACTGGCTCAGGGTGGGCAGTTCAGCTTCCCCACGTCCAAAGCCACGGCCACGGCAGCCCTGGTCACAGCCCCCCATGGTATGCTGGGTTGAACAAGTTTGACTTGTTTCGTGCCTTCCTGCAAGTGTGAATGTGTGTAAGTGTGTACACAAAGCGGGTGTGGCAACATGGGGGACAGGGAAACAAATGGGGTGGGCCTTCTCCCTGGAAGAAGACCCAGGAGGCTCCCATTCATGGACTAAGCCAGGGAAGATGTCCCCGGGAGGGGCTCCATTCAGAAACGAGGCCTGACAACTGGAGCTGGTCCATGCACTCCCCTTCCCCTGTGCCCCACCTCACGCCTCACCCTGCAGGAGCTAGTCCTGACCTCCTTGGGGACGGGCATCCTTGGTCAGCAGGAGGAGAGGGAGAGAAGGAGCTGCTCTAAGGGCCTGGCTGAAGAGAACGAAAATGTTGTCTTGATCCAGGCTTCTCTCTGAAAGGATATCCCACCCAAGACTTCTCCTCTGACTCCTCTCTTTCCCAACTTAGAAAAAAGGCTGTACGGGACCAGCAATTGGCGTAAGGGCTATGTCGCTGGACTCCCATGTAGTCGACTGCAGTTTGAGTCCCAGACCCAGTAACTTAAACTCACGCTGGGCGCGTGTGCGTACGTACTCAAGATCCCAAGAGGAGAACGGAGGAGAAGGGATTGCGGCATGGCCATCCCCCTGCGGGGTGATTTCTTGCTTTCTATCTCTCTGTCTCTGTCTTTCTGGAGAGCACAGATAATTATAGCACGTGCCCTATAACAAAAAACCTCTCAGAAAAGAAAAAATAAATCAAGAAAAAAAAAAAAAAGAAAGAAAAGAAAAGAAAAAGCCTGTACCCGTTTATAGTGAAAAATCTGTAGCCAGAAGCCAAGAGGCACCTGGAGGGCTGAGCCAGTCTGGCCATTGGTTAAGTCTGGGCTGAGGGTTTGTAGAGACTTGTTAGCTTTCACTGTTTTCACATCCTCAGGCTGGGGCACATTAATAAGAACACCTGCAACGTGGCCACACAGGGCTGTGGAAGTAGCAGGTAGGAAGCCAAGGTGGACTCGGCACCCTCCCTGAGTTCCCTGGAGTCAGGTGAGGCAAGGCAAAGAAAAGTAAAACCAAATCAGACCAGAGGTGGGACCGCTGGGGGCAGCTGGCCAGAAGTGACACTCAGAGTGGTGCTGGGAGAAGCTACACCCTAAGGCCCCTATTTCTAGGACATGGTTACAACATAGGGCAAGCCCCCGGGGCCTTCACGAGCCTGGCGGTCTCTAGCATCTACTCCCAACCTCCCTCCTTTCCTATACTCAGGTTTTTCTTGTCTCTGCTGCTAAACTTTCTGTCCCGCTAGCACAACCAGCCATGGTTGGTTGAGATTCGGCTGGGCTCCCACGCAGAAGACCAAGTCCTGGCATCTTCTCTAAGAAATCTCCCCCATTATTCCCCTCTGTCCCCTCAGCCACAGATATGAACAATCTCCCTTCTCCTCCCCATTAGCCAGTGCAAGCTACACGACAGCCTCACACCCACACGGACTCTCTGCACTCCTTCTTGGAACGCAGCCAGGGTGCTCTTCCAAATATGCAAAACTGGCCTTGCCACACCCCTGCTTGAAGCCTTCCCTAGCTTCAAGCTGTTCTTCGAATCAAAGTCTCAAGTCCCGAGTACAACCTGTGTGATCTGTCCTCCTCCCACATCCCCATCCTGGTCCACCAGCCTCTGGTCACATCGGTTCGGTTCCTGCCCCCTGACCATGTTAAGTCCTTCCTCTTCAGCACCTTCGCACATGCTCTTCCTCTGTCTGGAACGTGCTGGCCAACGACCTGGCTCAGCCATATCCCCGTGTGAGCTCTCACATAACTGTCATTCCCTTCAGAAAGTGCTCCTCGCCCTTCCGCTCCAGACCCACGGGAACACCATGTAATCAGGTACTTATCATGTGATTAGAGTGTCCCCTCCCCTCCTCCCCTCCCCACTACCTTAGGCCAATGAACATAGGAGCCCTATTGATCTCATTCATTGGTGCTTCCCCGTGCCAAAGAGTCACAGAGTGGCCCAGGACACTCCCATCCAAGCACCCCTTCTGAGTGACTGAAGAGTTAGGAGAGCCAGCCCAGTGAGGGGCCACCTGGAACAGCGACGGCACAGTCATTTCACCCAAAGATCTCAAAGCACTTGCTGGATTCATCTTGAACACAAAAACTAGAGCAGGGACAACTGTTGGTTTATACTGGAGCATGGTGGCCCCACTGTCACATTGCTACGGTCAAGCCTGGCAAATGCCCAAGGAGTCTGTTTGCCTCTGGCCTGAGCCTGCCTGGAGTCCTGCGCACGCACGGGGCCTGTCTCCCTGCCCCAGGACCCTCGCCAGGAGATATCACTGAGTTTGGAGTGGCCGACACTTGGCATTCTCACTAACTCGCTGTCCGGCCTGGACACATGGAGAGCCTCTCTAAGCCCGTTTCCACGCTCTTAATGGAGATGACAAAATCCGCCCCAGGCTCAGGCATAACTGCCGGCACCACCCGGCTGTGTTCAGCTTGGTTCTCAATCTGGGATCAAAGTGCTAATCCTTTTCCTCTGCAAACCCGGCTTCTGCCTTTCATTTCACTCTTCTGGGTCGGGAGTCAGGGTGTGGGACAGAAAATAAAGGCAGGTCTGAGGAGCTGGAGGACAGTCTGCCTGGGACACTGCCCAGACCTTCTCCAACTCAGAGGCCCCGCAAGCCTTGGAGCCACCAGGATAAATATGCTTCTCTCCATCCTGAGAGAAGCAGAGGTCTGGGGCTCTGGGAAGCAGAAGTGAGGTGGGATGGGAGGGCAGGACAGGTGAGCCTTGGAACCTACCATCCAAACAGAAACGGAGAGCGGTTTCAAAGAGGGACTGGCCAATAAGGGAAGAGGAAGGAAGAGTCTTTCCTTCCTGAAGGGAGCTGGGACCACAGATGAGGATCCAAGCGGTCGGAGGCAAGGGGGTGACTCGGCAAGTGGGGGAACGGCGGATGAGGCGTGTCACGAGTGAAGCTGGAAGGAGTGAGAGGAAAGGGCAGCGACCTTTTCCCTGGAGACAAGAGAGGAGAGGGGAGGGAGGGAAGGGCCGGGGCTGGGGTCCTCTTAGAAGGCCAGGTGAACGGGGCTCGGCCGGGAGTGCAAGCTGGGGGAGGGGTGTGCGAGAGCGAGCGGGGTGTGCCCGGCCCGGCTGTACCTGCGGGTCCCCTCGCAGCTCGCCCACGTAGTACTGCTCCAGCCA
>NW_006159850.1:13330016-13335098 GCF_000334495.1 Tupaia belangeri chinensis | reverse complement strand
GGCCAGCCCCCACCGCACCTGCTCATTTGCATGCCGCCTTCCCATTGGTCGCTCCGCGGGACGCGGCCCGAGGCCGGACCGGCCACCCTCTCCATTGGCCGGCAGGAAGCCCGGGCGACACGAGTGGGGCGGGCCAGGCGCTGAGTGCTGCCCACCAGGTGACCCTGGGCAGGTAGAGGGCGCGCCAGCCAGGTGTGTCCCGTCGTAAGAGGGCTGGCGGATGCAGGCGGAGCAAGTCTTCCCGTCGCTGGTGGACATCCTTGGTGTCCTGATGGCCACGAGCATCAGTAAACGCTTCTCCTGCTACTTTAAAGGGAGAATCGGTAGTAGTGAGTCCTCCGACTTCAGTAGAATCCCGTGGGAGGGGCAGCAACGGGACTAGCATGAGGCTGGTGTAGCGTTCGCCTTGGGCGCAAAATTTAAGGTCGCACCTGCAAACTCAGGAGTCATAATATCTAATATTTGATGTAATATTTTTTAAAAGCATATCTTTGAAGTGTGGACGTATACTTAATGCTGCTGAACTCCACACTTAGAACGTTTGCAATGGTTTGTTTATATTTTGTATATTTTACTGCAATAAAAAATATACATAACAGGGCCACCTGGTAGCCTAGTGCCTAGGGAGCTGGATTCCACATGGCCTACCATGTTTCGAGTTCCAGTCCCCAGGCTCGAAAAACTCCGGCAGGTAATATGTGTTTGCCCAAAGTTCCATAGGATGGAGAAATGGAGGAAAAGGGATTGCAACATGACCGTGCCCCATGGAGAGTACATTCTCTCTCTCTCTCTCTCTCTCTCTCTCTCTCTCTCTCTAAATGTGTTTGTTCTAAATGTCCCAATGTGCACAACCCGAGGAGGTGAATTCATGGATTGTATAACTCAATATTAAGACCTCAGTCCTTCTCAATTGATCTAAAGATTCGGCATAATTCCGGTCATAGTCCCACTGGATTTGCATGGTGGTTGAGGCACTAGACTTCCACATGGTCAACTGTGGTTCAAATCCCAAACCTGGAGGCCTGCTTTTTTGCTTTCTCTCTTTGTCTCTCTCTCTCTAGTGAGTATATGTGCCTTGTAGCAAATAATGATAATAATAAACTAACCAATTTTTTTCTTAAAAAGAAAAGAAACTGATAACTTGTTTCTAAAATTTTGGTGGAAAAGTAAAAGACCTAGAATATCCAAAGCAATTTTGAAAAAGAACACAATTTCAGGACTTAACCCTGATTTCAAGACTTAACTACAAAGCTATATATTCAAGACAGTGTAGCATTCACATAATAATCAACAGATACATCAATGGAACAAAACAGAACAAAAATCAATCTGGACAGATAAGGCCAGTTGGTTCTTTTATTGAGAACGTATAATAAGGCTTGGCCTTTTGGGCATACAATTATATGAGTTTGGGGCATCTTCTTTACCTGAGGGCAGGTTTGCATCCCCCTTTGCTAGTGCCACATGGTCTTTATTTTTATAGCTTTATAATAAATCTTGATATCTGGTAGGTCTACTGTCCATAGCTTTTTCTCTTTAAAGAGTGTCTTGGTTTACACTTGGATTTTTCTTATGTTCATGTCAATTTTAGATTCATTTTGTTAATGTTCATAAAGAAGCTTACTGGGATTGTGAAAGGGATTGTGTTGCATCTATAGTTTAATTTGGAAGGAATGAACATGTTTGCAATATGAAGTCTTCCTATTTATAAACCTGAGCTGTAGCTCTACTTCTTCAGGTTATATGTTTTCCATTGCCATAAAATTTAAAGCTTCTTCATAGAGCACTTGCTTATGTGTGGTGCATCAATTCCTAAATATCCTACAGAACTTTTTTCTATCATAAATGCTTTCTTCATTTTATTTATTGGAAGATGACACCCATAGGGAAAAATACACAAATCGTAAGTGTTCGGCTTAATGATTTTTCACAAAGTGAATGTACACATCTCAGGAAATAGAACACTAACAACCCCACTGAAGTCCCCTTCAAGCCTTTTTCACAGTTACTACCTCATCTCTTTTCCAAGGACAGCTGTCATATTGATTTTAAATACCATACATCATGGGGACTAGCAAGTGGCGTGGTGGCTAAGGTGCTGGACACTCCCTAATGGCTGACTTGAACAGGGTTCAAGTCCCGGACCTGGTGGGTTGCTTTCTTACTTTCTCTCTCTCTATGTCTCTCTCTGGTCAAGTTAAAAAATAAATGAATGAATGAATAAATAAATAAATCTTTAAAAAAATACCATACATTAGTTTGGTCTGCTTTTGAATTTTATATACACTGACTCATACAGTGTACGCTATTTATTTATTTATTTAGAGGATTTTTGCCTTAGGGTACGTGCTCTTTCTGGAGAGAGAAACAGATACGATGAGAGGGAAAGTGAGAAATCACGCCCTGGAGGATGGACACACCACAATCCCTTTGCCTCCATTCTTCTCCTGGGATCTTGGGATGTACGTACATGCACCTGATGTGAGTTTCAAGTCACTGGGTCTGGACTTGAACCGTGGTCATCCATGTGGGAGTCCAGTGATGTGACCGCTTATATGCTGTCCCCAGTGTATATGCTCTTTTAAAATCTGCCTTGTGGGGCCAGCAGGTGGTGTGGTGGTTAAGGTGCTAGATGCCCATATGGACAACCATGGTTCAAGCCCTGGATCTGGAGGTTTGAGAATCACATTGGGTGCATGTGTGTGCCCAAAATCTAAGGAGGAGAATGGAGGAGAAGGGATTGCGGTGCGGCCATCTGCCCTGACAGTGATTTCTCACTTTCCCTCTCACTGTCTCTCTGTCTTGCTCTCTCTCTGGTGAGCACATGTGCCCTACAACAAAAACCTTAAAACAAAATCTGCCTCTCACTCACTATTATGATCATTTGTGAGATTTATCATGTTGTTTGGTATAGCAATACTTTATACATTCTTTAATTTTCCCAGATAGGGCATGCACTTGCTGGAAAGAGACAGGGACAGAGAGAGAACTTAAGAAAGCACCCTCCACGGGGCATGGTCACATCTTAATTCCTTCTCGATTTTTCCCTCCTTCCAGGATTTTGGGTGCCCATGCACACACACACACACCACGCTTCTCAAACCACTAGATCTTGGACTCGAACCACATGGTCAGCCATGTGGGATCCAGCTGCCCTCATCACCAGGCCACAGACTAGCCCTATATGTTCTTATTTCTGTATCATATTTTACTACATATATGTGCTACTTTTTAAAAAAATAATTATTTTTATTTAACTTTATTTATTTTAATTTGACCAGAGAGGGACAGAAAGAGAGAGAGAAAGTGAGGAAGCAAGCCACCAGGTCCGGGACTTGAACCACAGTCGACCATGTGGGAGTCCAGTGCTCTTAACCACCACACCACCTGCCAGCCCCTATATATGCTACTCTTAATTTATCCATTTAATTATTGGTGAACATTTAGGTTGTTTTCAAGTTGGGGCTACTGGAGCTATTGTACATTTAGTTGTTGATCGATACAAATACTTGAATGCATCCATGTCCGGGGATAACCAGAAGTAGCCGAGTATGTGCTGGGCTTCAGTACACAGTGAGCCAAATTCTGCTCCCACCACCAGCACTGGGAGCCCCGGCTGAGCTGCATCCTTGCCACACCTGGTACCATTTCAGTCTTAGTTTTCTTTCTCCACATTCTTATGGCTGCACAGCGGTACTTCTTGTGATTTAAATATGCATTTCTGCAGTTAGTAATGAGATTGAATTCTTTTACCATTTGGTGTCTGTTGCTCATTTTTGAATCAGGTTTAAGATTTATGCCCATATCAATTTTTACAAGTTTCTTCTCTTCCAAATATGCGTTCTTTGTCAGTCATGTGTAATTGCAAATATTACTAAAAATCACAAAACAGAGCTTACCTGTCTCTCTCTCTCCTCTTTCTTTCTTTCTTTCTTCCTTTCCTTCCCTTTCCCTTCCCTTTCCTTTCCCTTTTCTTTCCTTCCTTCCTTCTTTTTTTCTTTCTTTCTTTCTTTCTTTCTTTCTTTCTTTCTTTCTTTCTTTCTTTCTTTCTTTCTTTCTTTCTTTCTTTCTTTCTTTCTTTCTTTCTACCACAGACCACGTGTGCTTGTTGGAGAGAGAACTCACCCCCCAGGAGGGTTAGCCATGCCACAATCCCTTCTCCTCCATTCTCCTCCTGGGATTGTGGGCACACGCACACAGGCTTGGCATGACTTTCAAGCTGCCGGGTCTGAGCTCAGACTGTGAAGCCAGTCGCGTGGGACCCAGCCTACTTAACTTCCACACCACCTGCGGGCCTACTTTTTCCCCTCTTAATGATATCTTTTGAGGAACATTAAAAAAATATTTGCTATTATTATTATTTATTTTTAAATTTGACTAGAGAGAGACAGAGAGAGATAAAGGGAAAGTGAGAAAGCAAGCCTGGTCCAGGACTTGAACTGCAGAGGAGGAACTTTTTAAAAAAAATAATGATTTGATTTTATGCATTATTATTATTTTTAAATTTGCTATAGGGCACATGTGCTCACGAGAGAGAGAGAGAGAGAGAGAAACTGAGAAAACAAGCCACCAAGTTTCAAACCATGGTTGGCCATGTGAGAGTTCAACGCCTTTAACCACCACACCACTTGCTAGCCCCTTGAGAAACTTTTAAAAAAATAAAGTAATGTGGTAATCTTATTTTATGACACATCATTAGCACCCTAAACTGGATTGCTTTTTAATTTCCAAATTAAATATTGGGAAGTTTACAAAGACAAAGGACAATTGAATTCAACTTTCCCTTCGTCAGTAGCCCCTCCCAGACGGCCCTGTTTCTGCTCGTGACACCGCTGCTTACCTGTCATCGATCACGCACCTCATTCAGCGTGGGACGGCTCCGGGCTTGCTTGTTTTGCAGGCTTTCATTTGTTGGCTCGTTAGTTTGTCATAAGGCAGCAGTGTGCAGTGAAGCCCTAAGTTATGAGTTAGAAGCCCAGAGTCTACCTAGGTCCTAATATTGACTCTGTGATTTCAGCCAGTTGTTTCCTCTCCTCCTCCTCCTCCCCTCCTCCTCCTCCTCTCTCCTCCTCCTCCTCTCTT
>NW_006159850.1:13328669-13329819 GCF_000334495.1 Tupaia belangeri chinensis | reverse complement strand
CTCCCTCTCCCCCCCTCCTCCTCTCCTCCCCTCCTCTCTTCCCCTCATCCCCCTCCTCTCTTCCCCTCATCCCCCTCCTCTCTTCCCCTCCTCCTCTCTTTCCTCCTCCTCTCTTCCCTCCTCCTCTCTCCTCCTTCTCTCTTCTCCTCCTCCTCCCCTTATCCTCCTCCTCTCTTCCCCTCCTCCCCTCCTCCTCCTTCCTTCCCCTCCTCCTCCTTCCTTCTCCTCCTCTTCCTTCTTCCTCCTCCTCTTCTTCCTGCTTCTCCTTCTTCGTCTTCCTCCTCCTCCTTCCTCCTTTTTCTTCCTTCTTTTTCTTCTTCTTCTTTTCTTCTTCTTCCTCTTCTTCTTTGAATTAACTTAAAGAGGATCCATTTTCTCCCCAAGAGTTGCAGTGTGGAAAGTTGTTTCCTCTGTTTTTTCAAATTGCAGCCACCTGGGTTTATACAAAGAAAGACAGATGTGTGAACTGATGGAAAAGGACAAATGAAATGGATCACTACTGCTATTACGAGCTCGCCCCTTCAGAGCTGTGAAGCTGCCCTGCCCTAGAAAACCAAAGCCACAAGTTCGGTGTTCAGATTCAGTGGAAAATGGAGCCATTATGGTTTCTCTTCCTGGAGTTGCATTTTTGTGGATGGATGCTAAAGAATGCTTGATGTCAGCTGGAGAAACAGTCTTAGCCAGAATTGAAAAGTTTATTAATATTCACCAAAACAAGTTTTTTGATTCTGTCTGCTGCCCTCCATGGACTTGAAGAATGGAAACTAATATTCAGGATTCAGTAGAGATTCCTGGGTAGCAACTTACGGATAACCCAGTACATAGCAGAGTAAATGCTATTAATCTGATGTGCACTGTAGCCAAGACTGCTTCCCAACCACAGAGAGCGCCTGCTACGGCACGTCACCGCCAAAGCGTACATCCTGAAGCAAAGTCCCGTTTGGAAAACACTTCAAAAGATAAAACTGAGACCAGCAGTTAGTGTAATGGCTCTGTCGCTGGACTCCCATGTAGTCGACCACAGTTTGAGTCCCAGACCCAGTGGCTTAAATTCATGCTGGGCGCGTGTGCGTGCGTGCCCAAGATCCCGAGAGGAGAATGGAGGAGAAGGGATTGCGGTGTGGCCATCCCCCCTGGGGGGTGATTTCTC
>NW_006159850.1:13309665-13328502 GCF_000334495.1 Tupaia belangeri chinensis | reverse complement strand
TCGCTTTCTGTCTCTATGTCTCTCTCTGTCTGTCTGGCGAGCGCATACGCCCTATCGCAAAAACCTCTCAAAAAAAAAAAAAAAAGATAAAACTGAGTGGTGACTTCGTTAACTCAGATTAACATATCAGTTACAAATGTTCTTTTTGGAAGGCTACTGAAATAATTAGGCCTATTAAATCACAAGATTCAAATAACATTTAAAGATTTTGACAAGAACATGTATTCAATTCAAATATTTATTTTAGAAAAAGAATTAATTTATTACTACTATTTTTAATTTGCTATAGGGTACGTGCATTCACCAGAGAGAGATGGAGAGAGGGAGAGAGAAACTAAGCCACCACCAGGTTTGGGACTTGAACTGTGGTTGGCCATGTGGGAGTCCAGCAACTTAACCATCATGCCCCCAGCCAGTTTATTTTTTTTTAATTGATTGATTGATTTTCTAATTTGACCAGAGAGGGACAGAGAGACACACAGAGAGAGAAAGAAAGAAAGCAAACCTCCAGGTCCGGGACTTGAGACTTGGTCAAGCCATGTGGGAGTCGGCACCCTTAACCACCATGCCACCTGCCAGCCCCAATCCAGCCAGTTTCTTAAGTCAGTGAACATCAGTGTGTTCCTTGCTTGTCCTTCCTTCCTTTCTTTTCTCTTCTCGCTTTCTTTTCCTCCCTCTCTCTCCTCTCCCTCCTGCTTTCCTCCCCACTCCTCCTCCCCTTCTCTCTCTCTCTTCTTTTTCTTACTGTCTGAGTGGTGCATGCAGTCACTGGAGAGAGGGAGACAAAGCACTCCATGTGGAGAGTGGAGAGTGGTCACAGTGGGGAGTAGTCACTCCATTCCTCCTTCCCGTAGGGATTTTGGCTGTGCACACCCACATACTTGGCATGTTTTCAAGCCACTGGGGCCAGGATTTGAACCACGGTCAACCATGTGGGATTTGGCTCCCAATGATCAGGGCTTAACTGCTGTGCTATGAGGCCGGACCTTCTTCTTTTTAAATTGAGCTAAAATTCACATAACATTCACCATTTTAACCATTTTAACATCTACAATGCAGTGGTATTAGTACATTCACAATGTGATGCAGTCGGCAGCTCCAGCAAAGTATCCCATCACCCCGATAGGAAAGTCATGCTCGTTAGCAGTTATTCCCCTCCTCCCCACCCCTGGCAGCCGAATCTGCTCTGCCTCTGTGGGTTGTCCAATTCTGAGTATTTCATATAAAAACACCACGCCACCTGTGACCTTTTGTGTCTGATTTCTTTGACTTAGTATGATGTTTTCAAAGTTCATCCACGCTGCAGCCTGTGTCAATAACCTCACTCCTTTTAATGTCTGAATACTATTTCATTGTATGGATATACCACAGTTTGTGTATCCATTCACTTCTTTATTTTTTTTTTTGGAGAGGTTTTTGCTATAGGGCGCGTGTGCTTGCCAGAGAGAGACAGAGAGACAGAAAGCAAGAAATCACCTCCTAGAGGGGATGGCCACACCACAATCCCTTCTCCTCCATTCTCCTCTTGGGATCTTGGGCACACACGCACACGGGCCCGGCATGAGTTTAAGCCACCGGTTCCGGGACTTGAACAGCAGTCGACTATGTGGGAGTCCAGAGACATAGCCATTATGCTAACTGCTGGTCCCTCCATTCACTTCTTGATAGACATTTGCATTATTTCTTTTTCCGATTATGAACAGCGCTGCTATGAACATCTGGTTTCTTTCAGCGGAAAGGAGTGTGGGAGATCCTGGCCTGGCAACGCAGCGGCTCTGTGAAACTCCTATGGCATGACGCGCAGGGAGTCCTTCCTGAGCCGCTCAGCCTGGCGCGTGTTGTGGGAGTTGGTGGCGATGTAATCATGGTTGTGATCTAATTATGGCTCTGGCTACCTGCCGGATCCCCTGTCCTGGCCACAGAAAGGGAGAGACAGGGTCCTCAACCGCAGCCCTCCTTGGGTGCCAGCCTGTCTCATGTTCAGTGTTGGTCCATCTTGTAGAGACCAGCTCCTCACAGCTGAGTGTAGACAGCAGCGCTCAGCCATTTCAGATAAGGTCTTCGGGATGAAGGGCCAATTATCTGCAAGGCAAATAACTGGATCTGGATTCTGTGTCATTACGTGCCCTTCCTGCCCACAGGCCTCAGTGATTACAGGTGGGCGGATACATTCTAAAGAAATTTGCTTAGACAGGTGGAAGAGGCAGGGGTTGGGGTTATCAGGAGACTCCTTGTGCTCCAGGCAGACAAAAGCACAGCGTGGGTAGTGGCATAAAAAAAGAAAGGACGGGATCTCACCTTATCACTCTGGAAGACTTCCAAACCACAAAGACGATCAACAATAGAGGACAAAGGAAACAAAACAACCAAGAAACAAGCAACGAAACAACAGGAGTAATTACACACACATCAGCAATAACCGGAAAGGTAAACGGATTAGGTTCCCCAATCCTGAAGATTCAGCCAGGGCCCGCACGGTGGGAAATGAGGCGCTCTGCGGGGACCGCACATAGGGAGGTCCCCGGTTCGTGTCTGAAGACGTCCCTGAGTGCACTGGGCACACTGCCTGCGACCCAGGGCTGGCCGATGGCCAGGGTGGATTGTGGCATCAAGACCTCATTGCCGGCATTGCCTTCCCCCACTCGAACTCATGGAAGAAATAGAGAAACGTCAAGAAAAATTTGAAAATTGGGCCAGGCTGGTGGTTAAGGCAGCTGGATCCCACATAGCTGACTGTGTGGCTGGAGTTACGGACTTGGAGACACGAGAAACACCGGCAGCTGCGCATGCATGCCCAAAATCCTGAAAGGAGGGAGAAGTGGAGGAGATGACATTGCAGTGTGACCATCCCGTGGAGGGTGTTTTCTTGCTTCTCGCCTCCCTCAGCCCAACATCCTCTCTCTCAGGTGAATGCACACACCCTCTGGCAAAATTTAAAAAGAAAAGAAAAGAAAAGAAAAGAAAGAAAAAATTTAGGAGCCAGCAGGTGGCATGGCAGTTAAATGCACTGGACTCCCACATGGCTGACCGTGGTTTGAGTCTTGGACCCAGTGACTTGCTTTCTCACTTTCCCTCTTTCTCTCTCTCTCTGTCCCTCTCTGGTCAAATTAAAATAGGTGAATAAATAAATAAAGTTAAATAAAAAATCATTCTTTAAAAATATTTAGACTGGCTGAATAGATAAAAACAAGTAACAACAAAACAAGGCCCCATTACATGCTAAGAAACTCACCTCATCTGTGAAGACATGTATAGACCAAGAATAAAGGGACAGAAAAAGCTACTCCATGCAAATGGAGCCCCAAACCAAGAAAAAGTCATAGCGATACACAAACAAAATAGACTTCAAGTCAAAATTTTTAAAGAGAGACAAAGGAGGGCCAGCAGGTGGCGTGGTGGTTGAGGCGCTGGACCCCTTCATGCTGAAAATGGTTTGAGTCCCAGACCTGGTGGTGTGTTTTCTCTGTTTCCCTCTCTCTCTCTCTCTCTCTCTCTGTCTCTCTCTCAGGTGAGTGTGCATGCCCTACAACAAATTTACATCATAATAATAATTAAATTAAATAAGTAATTCTTTAAAAAACTAAAAAGAGACAAAGGTCATTATATAGTGAGGAAGGGATCAATCAGTAAGAGGCTATAATAGCTGTGGTTATATTAGGTTATCGGGGAAGCCATGACGTATTCTTCTATGTTTTTCTGTGGGAAAATGCATTGTGACTTTCCTGACCACCCAGTATATGCACTCAAATATATAAAGCAAATACTGCTAGACTTAGAGGGAGAGAAAGATTCCAAAACAGGTATATAGTTGAGAATTTCAACACCCTACTCCCGACATGGGAAACCAGTAAAGAAATTAGAGGTGAACTGCACCAGAGCCCAGTAACCTGACTAACAGTTACGGAATATGTCATCCAGCTGCTGTGGAGTTCTCGTGTCTCTCATCAGAGCGGGGCACGTTCTCCAGGACAGGCCACATGGGAGGGCCTCGGAGGAAAATGAAAACGTGGTTAACAGACAAAAAATTGCAAGAGGCAAAGGGAAGAGATTCTAGAGGATTATAGTACAGTAGAGTAAGTACTCTGCTTGGTAACAATGTATTAGGGTGTCAGAATCCTCTTGTGTCTCCTCTCCCACAGGCCCCAACCAAATAGCTGCCAAACTGTGTGACTTCTACCTCTGAGACATCTCTCATGTTCACCCCACCTTCGCCGCCAAGGGCAGAGCCCCACCTCACTTCCTAGACCATAGCGCCTCTTGATATTTCATTCAATGCAGGACGTTTGAGGGCTGATTTCTTAGCCCGGTGGTTAAGGGAGCCAGATCCCACATGGCTGATCAGACCCAGCAGCTTGAAAAACATGCCAGGCACATATGTATGTGTGACCCAAATGCGAACAGGATGGAAATGGGGAGGAAAGGTCATTGCAGTGCCATCACGCCCACTGGGACATGCTTTCTCACCACCCACCCACCTGTCTTCCTGCCTCTCTCTGGCAAGCACACGCACCCTCTGGCAATTAAAAGACAATACAGAGTGTTTGGATAAGGAGTTTGCTACAATGAATTGAAGTATGTGAGACAGGCAGCTGAAGAGCAGGAAACACACAGTAGTGAGGTAGAGCTGCCTGGTTCTGCTGAAAAGCTCCTTGAGAAAGTTGGGAAAAAATACACCGAGGTGTTCCGGGAACTTCCCTTCCCTTTCTATACCTGTGTGTCCCGCTCCCTGTCTTCCTCCTCATGAGTAGAAAGCAACATCTTTAATCCGACAAAGGGTAGCTGTGAAAATCCTACAGCTAATACCAAGCTTAATGAATACTTTCCTGCTCGTATTAGAAAGAATGCAAGGATTCTATTTTCATTTAAGATTATTCTAAAGGTTATACCCAGTGTGAAAGGCGACGACAACTACAGGTATCCAGGTTGGAAGGGAAGAAGTCAAATTGGCTCCACTGGGACTTGGCATGCGTGCATCCATAGAAGATCCAACAAAACCTATGAAATAAAAACCAGAAGAAATAAGTGAGTTTAGCAAGGTTGTGGGGGACAAGATCAATTGATAGGAATCAAATACACTTTTATATAGAGTAGCAGTCAAAATGGAAATGAAAAAGCAATACCTTTGGACTGGCTCCATGGCCTGGTGGTTAAGGCAGCTGGATCCCACATGACTGACCCTGTGGCTCAAATCCCAGACCGTGTAGCTTGAGAAACATGCCAGGCTTGTGTGTACACAACATCCCATGGGAAAGGAGGAATGGAGGAGGAGGGATTGCGACATGACCGTCATTCCCCATCGGGGAGCTTTCTTCTCTCCCTCTCTTTTGGTCTCTCTGTCTCTCTTTGGTGAGAGCACACACACGGGGGGTGGGGGGGTGGGCGGAGGGTTATAATAGCATTAAAAAATGTGAACTGCTGAGGCCTGCCGGTGGTGTAGTGGTTAAAACACTGGACTCCCACCTGGCCAACCGCAGTTCCAGCCTCCTCTCCTTTGGACACACCTGTGGATCTGTCTTGACTAGAACAACCTGCAACCCCAAGGCCCAAATCCTGACACAAACCTCAGGGCAGGAGCCTGAAGAAGAATATTGGCCACATTTGTGTGCCATATGCCCAGAACCCAGCAGGGACCACTGGCCTGGCCCCTCCTGTCTGCCACCACCCCCTTCTCTGTAGCCTCCCTGGGCCTAGTCACAGAGAATCTGCCACTTATGCCCAGAACGCACCAAGTGGCTTTTCTGCTTCTGCCCAGTAAAGTGACTGCAGATCTGCTTTGGAGAAAGGAGAAATTCCTCCCAAATCAAATGTCCATTGCTGTAGAGCCTATGAATAACCCAACCAGAGCCAGGTCTGCGTTTCCAGGCCCTCGGGGATGCTGTTGCTAAGCCCTGAGAAGCACCTTAGAGCCAGGTCTGCGTTTCCAGGCCCTCGGGGGTGCTGTTTCTGAGCCCTGAGAAGCACCTGGGCTGGGCCTGGCCTTCCTCGGTTCATCCCAAAGTATTACTGTAATAATACTGAGTGCCATAGTAAGAACTTATTTCCTGTTTAGTTCCCCCCCCCAAGTCTTTCTGATGATGTCAGAGAGAAAGCCTTTGTTCGATGCCATGAACCTTCAACACCTTGCTGAACATGAGTCGTTGGCAACCCGCACCAGCTGGAATTAACTGACGTCGCGGTTCCATTTCTGCTGCCTGTGCCTTTACGGTTATCTAGTATTTGTGGCAAGGGACCTTGGGGTTTTCAGTTTGTGACAGCGATGTATAGTTTTCATTTTATTTTCAGTTACTTCAGTTAAAAAAAAAAAAAGAGTCCTCTAAAGAAAATTACTGCATATTTAAAAAATAATAGAACAGCAAAATTCACGAGGGTAGTACTGACTGCGATTAAAGATGAAAAGGCAAGGCCGCTCTCCAAGTCCAGTGGTCCCTACCGTTGTCTGAGCGGTGCACGGAGAAGCAGAGAAGGAGGTGCAGACAAAATGTGACCTGCAGGTGTTGGAGTCCTGGCACCGGCTGCGGAGGGAGGGCCGAGGTCCCACACGGACTCGGAGCGCAGCGCCGCCGTGCACCACTAGGTGGCCGCCTCGCGTCCCCAGAGGGAGGGACGCAGTCACCCGCGCAAACGTTGCCCTTCGCAGCTACATCTGGAACTTCCCCGGCCCCTCCCGCGGCTCTCTGCTCAGGATCCTGCAGACCTGGAGGAGTCAGGAACCTCAGGGTCAATCTCAGTTTTCAAAAACCTAATTCTGAGCCTCCTGGGGCACAAAGAAATGGAAAGAATCTCTACTGGGGATTCTCAACCTTTTTCTGTTTATGAATTCCCTTAGGCTGCCTGGGGAGACTAGAGCTCTTTTCGAATAATGTTTTTAAATGCATTAATTACTCAGAAATATATAACAAGACCCATTAATTATGAAAAAAAAAAAAAAAAAGATGAGCACAAGGGACTCCAGATGGCTGCGTGTGTGACCCGACGTGAAGCTGTCTTCGGTTTCCGTCGGCGCTGTCCAAACCCTTACGCCCTGTCCAAACCCTTACGCCCGTTTACCGCACGCAGCTGTAACTGAAGGCGCGCTCTCAAGATTAGTGAGAATCAAGACTTAATGATTCGCCCCACATAAATTCAGGGACTCTAGGGACCAGCAGTTAGCGTAATGGCTATGTCGCTGGACTCCCATGCAGTCAACCGCGGTTCACGTCCTGGACCCGGTGGCTTAAAACTCACGCTGGGCTCGTGTGCGTGCGTGCCCAAGAGGAGAATGGAGGAGAAGGGATTGCGGGGTGACCATCCCCCCTGGGGGGTGATTTCCTGCTTTCTGTCTCTCTGTCTGTCTCTCTCTGTCTGTCTGGCGAGCACACGCGCCCTATAGCAAAAACCTCTCCAGAAAAAAAAAAAAAAAGATAGACTCTAAACTCTATCCTGCGTGGACCCACGGCTAAGAAATCCTTAGTGAGAAGAGTGAGGTGGAAGAAATTGACAGGGGTACACCTGGACCTGTCGGTTTCCTATCCGGCCCATCTTAGTGTCCAGGGCCCCTCAAACCCTCCCTCTGCCTGACTCTGGGCGGGACTGGATGAAGGCATGGTCCTAGGCCAGCAGGGATGGGAGGGACCAGCATTCCGTTTCCAGACGTTAGACACAGGGCAAAGAAACACTCCGCATCTCCTGGCTCAGTCGGGCCAGAGCCAAAGGTCCACCCTCCATACCCACTTCCCAGCTGAGCCAGGGGCACACCTAAGCGGGACGGGTAAGGGAGATCCCCAGCCCTCGCTCCATCACCCAGCAGCCAAGATGGGGAGTCCTGTTTCCTTAGGAGCAGGCTGAAATTCTGAGGTGCTAGGGGGGGAAGTGACAAAAGTGACATTTGAGCGAAGACTTAAGAGAGGGAAGGACAGGGACCAGTAGATGGCTCAATGGTTACATTGCTGGACTCTCATGTAGTTGGGCCACGGTTTGAGTCATGGACTCGGCAGTTTAAAAACATGCCAGGGGCATGGGAGGGCGTGCCCAAAATCCCGAGAGGAGACTGGAGGAGAAGGGATTGCGGTGTGGCCATCCCCTCAGGGGGGTGATTTCTCGCTGTGTCTCTGTCTCTCCACTGAGTGCACACGCCTATAGCAAAAATGTCTCTCTTAAAAAAAAAAAAAGAGGGCTGGACAGAGCCGTGTGGACACGCGGATCTCTGGGGGGAGAGCATCTCAGGAGGAAGGACCGGTGCAACAGCACCGAGCAAGATGCCTGGCTTTTTCCCGAAGGAAGCCGGGCAGCTGCTGAGGTGGGAGCGGGGACCGGCCGCACAGAGGCAGCCGCCTTTTGTCAGGACTCTGGTTTTTATGCTGTGTGACATGTGAGCACAGAGGCGATGGGATGTGACAGGTTTTCACCAACGTGGCCACATGGGCTGGTGTGCAAGGCCAGGCCTGGCTGGCCCCTGCTGTCCACTGTGGTAATCGCCAGCACTCTTCCCACTCTCAGAGCGGATGGTCAGTTACAGTCACTTCCTGTGGGAAGCAGACGCTCAGGGCTTAGGGGGGAGAGCACATGGGGCAGACTCTGTGCACAGTTCAGCACTCGAATGTTCTCTGCTGCTTCTTTGGGGACTTCACATACATGGGATCAACTAAATAATTTGCAGGGCCCAGTGCAAAATGAAAACGCACTATTCTTTGTGCAAAAATGATTAAGAACTTTGGGGGCCAACAGATAGTTTGGTAGTGAAGGCACTGGACTCCCGCGTGGTTGACCATGGTTCACCATGGTTCAAGTCCTAGAACTGGTGGCTTGAAAAATCATACCAGGCTGGGGCCAGCAGGTGGCGTGGTGGTTAAGGCGCTGGACTCCTACATGGCCAATCATAGTTCGAGTCCCAGACCTGGTGGCTTGCTTTCTCATGCCCATTTCTCTTTTTAGAGCACATGGACTTACAAATCTGTTTTGCATAGTTTTTTTGGGATTGTGTGTGTGTGGAGAGGCTTTTTGCTATAGGGTGTGTGCGCTCACCAGACAGACAGAGAGAGACAGAGAGACAGAAAGGGAGAAGTCATCCCCCGGGGCGATGGCCATGCCGCAATCCCTTCTCCTCCATTCTCCTCTCGGGATCTTAGGCACACACGCACGTGTGCCTGGCATTAGTTTAAGCTGCCAGGTCCGGGACTCGAACCATGGTCGACTACGTGGGACTCCAGCGACATAGCCATAACGCTAACTGCTGGTCCCGCCGCACATATGTCCTATAGCAAACTTACAAAGAATAATAATGAAGAAAGAAATTAATAAATTAACATTTTTTTAAAAAAGAAAGAAAAAAATCACACCAGGCATATGTGCATGAGTGCCCAACTTCCCAGGTGAAGAATGGAGAAGGGATTGTGGCACAGCCAGGCACCACTACCACTCCCTCCCTGGGAAGTGACTTCTCACTTTGCCCCTCTCTCTCTCTCTTTCTCCTGAAAGTGCACACAACCTATGGCAGACACACACACACACACAAAGAAGATATTTTAATCTTTCAATTATAAAAGAAAATTATAGCATTAGAAAATTTTCTCTTTACAGAGAATAACAATGAACCAAATTTACTGATTTAAGGAACCATGTCAGGAATTGTTGGAAGGGATGTATTAATAAGTTAACTTTTTGTTACTGTTATAAAAAAAAATTAAGAATTTCAAGGTGGGGACAGCAAAGCATTAAAGCACACACGGGGCCCTGTGTGATCACACATCCACAAAGCTGGCCCTGCCTGGGATTAAAGATGTCTAATAATCACTTCTGGAGCCCAGAGTGGAGCTCTTGTGGGAAAGGAGAAAAGGGTACAAGCCTAGATCAACACAATTGTGATTTCTGCTTCCATCACCCCAGCTGGAAATATTTATGCATCTGATGAGCATCTTGCTGCAAGTACTATAATAATGCAGGCCGGTTTCCCCCAGGTCATCTTGACATTTGGGTAAAGTGGTCTTCTCTGACTGGAGGTTGGATATGTGAAATTCCAGGGCAGTGGATATGGTAAGAAACTGCTGGAAGGAAATAGTTCTCAATGTGGGCAAAGAGCAAGGTGATGGCATTGCAGCAATGAATGACGTGCCAGCCGTCCTCGCACTGGACTCACCCCGTGTGGTATGGTGACTCTAAGTCCTGTGAGGCTTGAGGATGAGAGGTGATGTGGTGATGCAGGTGTGCAGAAATGAGGACAGGGCAGCGGCAGCGTCTGGCCAAGGGTCAAGAGGAGGAATTATAGAAGCCTAAGGTAGAAAGTTCCAAGTGCTTTAACAAGAGTTTCTTCAGGCCAGCTGGTGGTGCGGTGATTAAGGCAGCTGGATCCCACATGGCCAACTGCACAATTTGAGTGCCAGACCTGGAACTTGAAAGGCACACTGGGCACATGTGCATGCGTGCCCCAAATCCTAAATACAGGAGAAACAGAAGAGAAGGGATTATGACATGGCCATCCCCATGGGGGTGATTACTCTCTCTCTGTGTTTCTCTCCAGTGAGTGCATACTATCTTTGGCCAAAAAAAATAGAGTTCTTTCACTGACGGCTGTCTGACAAAAGGGTACGGCACATGTGCATGCGTGCCCCAAATCCTAAATACAGGAGAAACAGAAGAGAAGGGATTATGACATGGCCATCCCCATGGGAGTGATTACTCGCTCTCTGTGTTTCTCTCCAGTGAGTGCATACTATCTTTGGCCAAAAAAAAAATAGAGTTCTTTCACTGACAGCTGTCTGACGAAAGGGTACAAAATTGAGGAGGAACTTCTTGTCTATCCCTACATGTCAAGGATGCAGTCTGAGTTGACAATCTTTGTACTGCCCAGCTTTTCAAGCTTGTCTCCACAACTTAAAGTGGGACAAAGATGGTTTGTGCCACACAGAAAATACTGGTGCCACACCCACTCCTTCTCCAGAGTTGCCAGAGCACAGGTGGCAGGACGATTTGTTTTCTTCCTTCACCACTGTGATTAGCTTACAGGCACCTCACGCTTCCTGCTGCCTCTCTGGACATTCCCTGGACACCATGGGGGATCCACGGTGGATGTCCACATGGAGGGTTCTCAGTTACCTGAGACTTCTGTGATTCCAGCCACCCCATCTCCAGGTTCAGGTAGCCATTGCATTAGGGGCTTTGTGAGGAGGGGAATAGGGAGAAGTGGTGTCATCGGCCTCTGGAAGGGGCTGCCACTTGTGGACAATCGCCAGATGAGGAGGGTGTGAGTGAGAGACCGGGTGCACACTCCTTGAGAAGCTACCTCTCTCCCTGTCTCCACCTCTGGGAAGAAGCAGTGTGGCTTATGCTTCATAACACATGGGGGAGTGTGCCAGGGCCGCCCAACATCTCTGTGGCATGCTAAGTTACTCAGGAGGCTTTCCACGAATCCTTCATAATTACACTCGCCATCCAGCGATGAGGACTCTGACCTTCAATGGCAGCCTGCCTGAGGACAGCAGAGAGAGGGCTAACTGGAGGCTTAGGGGACAATTTGAGAAAGCAGGTCCTGGTGGTCATCCCCCACATCTGGGGTGTTCACCCACCCAACGACACTCACCAGGGCTACTCATTGACCTTGAAGGTGCATCACAACAAGAAGAAGCAAAAAAAAATAGAGTGAAGGATTAGAGGGAACCAAAGAACACACAGCCCAGAACAGCCTTTGTCACCTTCTCTGGAGTCATGGAAGCAATTGCTCACCCCCACCTTAGAGACCTTTCATATACCCTTCACCCGGGACCAGTTATCATTCACGGTTATTCTTCCTGTATGTGTGTGTGCACAGAATTGTATCTTATATGTAAAATGACAGATGTATTTGCATAGGTGTATATGTAAACACACACAAACACATATGCACACATACTTTCTCCAGAACCATTTGGAAGTGAATCAGAAGCATCATGTCCCTTTAAACACTTGGTGTATTTCCTAAGGGCAAGGGTGTTCTTGTACATGCTGACAGCCTAACTATCAAAATCAAGAAAATGAACATTGGCGTGACTCTGTTATCTCATCTGCTCAACTCTACACTCAATCTATTCCAATCTACATTCAAACTGGAATCGGAATATATAGCGATTTTCTTCCCCCTGATCCAGGATCCCAGCCAGGTCCTGAATTGCCTTTTGATTCTGTGGCATGACAGACCGAAGGTCTCTTCTCATCTGTCATGCTTTCTAATCCTTTCTCTTTTATGATTTTGACATTTTTGAAGAAGTCAAGCCAACAGTTTTGAAACGGTCCCTTGATTTGGGTTTTGATTCCCAGCATTTTTCACTGTTCCCTGGAGAATGCTGTCACTGGGCCATCCCCTGACTGAACCTAACCAGTGTCAGAAGAGAAGTGGGGGGAGGCAGAAAGGCACGTGCACAGCCCTTGGTTTTGCACCTTGGAGACTTACCCTTGACTTCTAGGCTCTTCCCAGCTGGGCTCTGTGCTGCTAGAGATGGTACAGGAGACATTCTAGCTAGAGTCAGCTCCTAGGTTCCTTCCAGGGGCTCCCCTCCACTGGGATATGTAGACATGGGGAGAGGCAGCCCTTCCTCCAGCACCTCTGCTGGTGCAGGGCTGAGCACTGCAGGGCAGGCAGGTACCTGAGGCCAGGCACTCTGGGGAGACCAGCCCCACCGGCCCAGGTGAGTGGAACTCAGGTCACTGGCGCTGTTGGGAGATGCTGCTCATTCCATTTATACCTGCAGGGTCTCTGGAGAACAGGAGGGAGCTCTGGGAGTCAGTTAATCAACATTTGAGCTTCTGTGGGGATCTGATCCCTGATCCTCTGTGTCCATTTCCTTGTGGGGTGGTCATGGAGCCAGGCACATGGGCAGCTCTGTGCTCCACGTGGAAAACTGTGCACATCCTACCCTATGTTAACCTAAAATATTCTGGGCTAAAATGGCTGCTGTACCCCCACATTTGGATTCCTATGGATACGCCAAAATTGTACGTGTTAGGCTGTTTTTCTTGAGCTGGTTCCTAAGTTACAGCCACTCACACTTGCCACACTTGGGTCAGTCACAGAAAGCCCACCTTTTAGGCTGTTCATGTGGCCTACCCTCCAGCTGTGGCCAGCTGGCTTCCCCACCTCACTCCCTCACACTTTTTGGTACGATGCTCCCTTTTACCGCACACCTCACTTACCCCTTCCGCGCCTTTTACCTTGCAAACCACGTGCCTAGCTGTGGTCTCTCAGAAGTCTTCTTCGGGAGGCCACCTGACTAAAACTGCCTGCCCTTTTGTTTAAATAAGCTCGGGTAGATTTCGGTTTGTCTGAATTTGTTTTTAACAGCTCGGTGTCAGAAGTGGGACCTGCGACCCAGAAGCACTGTGACCAGGCGTGGCCCCCGCTGAGTCGACTATGCTCACTGCTCTCATTTGTGACTGGAGGTCAGTAGGACGTTTTCCCTCGGAATCTGCGCTCCACTAAATTGCGCGCTGGGTTCTGTGAGTTACTGAAACAATATTTAGACTGGACTGGGTCCAGGACTGAATCAGATCTGATCATTAGCTGAACTGGATTCAGTTAGAGGCCTCAGGTGTGGGGGTACATAGTTTTGGTAATGGGTTTGTCCCAGTCTAGGGAGTCTGGGACTCCTTCTTCTGGAACTCCAGCCAATTTTGTGTGTAGTAATTACGGGCTCAGAACATGCACGTTTTAAAATAAATGGGTTAACCTTACTAGAAAGAACTTGGAATTAAGATGACCACAATGGGAAAGTTTTAATTTGGATAAAATTGTTTATTTATGGGGCATATTAGAAAGAAGGAAATCAAAATCCCCACAAACACAGTGGGATATTTCCTTTAATTGGTATACAGAGGCAACTAAAAGTTGTCTTTCAAAGATTCTTTACAAAAAGCCAACAGAAAGCTTAAACAACAGACTAAGTACATGATGAAAGAAAATCGTGACCTGACTGAACTAACCCCACCTGTTCCTTCACTCTGTCCAGCTCTACCCAAATACTCTGACTCCACTAACCCTTTTCTGACACATCCTTTCACTCTGAAAATGGAAGGAAAAGGGCAGACAGACAGATGCCCTACAAAGTAAGACCTGCTGAGAAGCCAGGCCTTCCTTCCACTATCACCTTTACTCCATGGTCTAAAGCTAAATTCGGAGCCATTGTAAAGGCCTTTCCTAACCCAAAAGAAAATCCTCAAAATTTTACCGAGGAATTTAGGGTCCTCGTAGGAGCTTATGACTCAGGACTCCTTGATCTTTACCAATTTATTCACATATTGGGACCTGGTAAGGCTCAAAAATGGATGGCAGCAGCGGACTGAGACAAACTTGAGGAAAAGATTAAGGACCCTTCTAGAGCTCCCTCATGAGCTGGGCCTAGAGAAGCTAGAAAGATTGCTGAAAATCTTTTAAATTCAATTCCTAACATTTTTCCACAAAAAAAAATTGATTAGTCCATTATACAATCTTATAGACAAAAGAAAAGATGAACCAGTTTCAGATTACAGAACTCATTTAGAAACACTTTTTGTAACACATTTGGGGCTAGGGACCTGCAGATGGCATAATGGTTCCATTGCTGGACTCCCACAAAGTTGACTATGGTTCGAGTTCTGGACCCGGTGGCTTAAAACTCACACTGGGCGTGTGTGCACATGTGCCCAAAATCCTGAGAGGAGAATGGAGTAGAAGGGATTGTGACATGGCCATCCCCCCAGGGGGTGATTTCTTGCTTTCTGTATCTCTGCCTCTCTCTGTCCCCTTGGAGAGTACACGTGCCTGATAGCAAAGATCTCTCTTAAAAAGAAAAAAAAACATTCTGGACTAAAAATACACTAAGGAGGGACCAGCAGTTGGTGTAATGGCTACATCACTGGACTCCCATGTAGTCGACCACGGTTCAAGTCCTGGACCTGGTGGCTTAAACTCATGTTCGGCACGTGTGTGTGCATGCCCAAGATCCTGAGAGGAGAATGGAGGAGAGGGGATTGCGGCATGGCCATCCCCCCGGGAGGTGATTTCTTGCTTTCTGTCTCTTTCTGGCGAGTATATGTGCCCTATGGCAAAATGAATAAATAAATAAAAATAAAAAATACACTAAGGAATATTTTCTGAAGAGACAGAAACAGCATTAACTGCGCTATTTGTAAATGGACTCTGTCCTGAACTTAGTGGTTTAATTAAAAACCGTCAACAGGATGGGAAGTTACTGAAATGGTGGAACCAGCTGCCCGAGCCCAACATTTTGAGAGAACCCTAGAGCAAGAAAAACCCCAGAAAGCTAATAAGCCTATGTCTCTCCAAATACAACAGTTACGGGGACCAAGAGTAAAGGGACCTTCACGTTCTCACTTTAAATCACAACCAAGAGGTCCCAAAGCTCGGAATTCTGTACCCTGAGACATCTGCCTTCATTGCAGACAACCAGGACACCGGAAAAGAGACTGTCCACGCCTATATCCGTCCATCTAGAACCCTCCTCCCTTTAGGCCAGACTCTTTCACCACCAAAGGGAACCCAAGAGATCTTAACTCTTCTTCCCTACAGGAAAACCCATGGGACCATAATTGCTGGAGGGCTTCAGCTCAAGCGTATGCTCTTGCACAAAATTAGAGAAATTGTTGGGTTTGCGGGTTAATGCCCAAAAGTCAAGAAACAATTCCATTGTACCAATGCCTCTCCATGTCCCCAGTGAGAGTCACCCTGAAATCCCAAAAGAAGAATGGAAAACCACTCTTACTATTCTAAACACCACTCCAAATTGTTTTCCTATACTCACTTAGAACTACATTGTAACTGTACTTAAATGCAGATAACCTGCCTGTTAGCACACATAAAAACCCACCCGAGTCATGCCTGCATTTCTAGGCACCACGCGTTCAAGGTCTGGGAATTACTTCTGTGGGTACGAGCAATTGTTTGTCTATTGTTACTGGATAAAATCCAATACGGTTTCTTCTTACTTAGGATGGCTATGCACCCTTACAGCATGCTATAATGGGACCACAGAAAAGTGAATTCCCCAGACCTTGTTCAGGAGCCATGAAAACTTAAGGGTGGGTGAACTGAATTGCCCCCTGTTCGAATGCCACTAGATGATTCTCTTCTCCAATGCCCGAGAGGCTGTGTCAGGTCTGCAGAGAATTTGCTTCCTCGCTTCTGCCCCCTCAGTGTGTCTGAAGCTTGCCATTTGGCCTGGCTCGCTCTTACCTTTTGAATTGCTTCCGCTATGAGTCTTCGTCATGGCTCTTACAAACATAGGTCAGAACGGTCAGTAACCAAAAGCAGCACCAACCTTGAAAGAGATGAAGACAGTTTCCACCGAAGAAAGATTCCAGCAGGGCCTCTGGGGACCAACACTTGGTGGTAGTGGGGCACCGGTTGTGTGGAATTAAAAGCTTATCCACAAATTAGGCAAAATTTGGATGTTGGAGCAAACCAGACTTCCCAGAGTTTCAGACGAGTAGAGGCTGCCCTCCAAAGGTGGACGAAAACAGGCAAACTCAACAGAAACATCGAACGGGGCGTCACGCCGCGTTACACCTCCTTTTGCTCAAGTTGGAGGTGCACGTTCCGTACCCACCAAAACTGAGGGCTGTACTATCTCCCCCGACTTTGATAACACCTAGTTTAATTCAAAAGGTGGCTGAAGGGAACCAGCAGTTAGCGTAATGGCTATGTCGCTGGACTCCCACGTAGTCGACCACGGTTCGCGTCCCAGACCCGGTGGCTTAAAACTCACACCGGGCGCGTGTGCGTGCGTGCCCAAGATCCCGAGAGATTAATGGAGAAGGGATTGTGGCGTGACCATCCCCCCTGGGGGGTGATTTCTCGCTTTCTGTCTCTCTGTCTCTCTCTGTCTGTCTGTAGCGAAAACCCCCCCAAAAAAAAAAAGTGGCTGATACTGCTGCTTCCTACAGCTCGGCCACCAGACACACTGGGGAAGTCTTTCAAGAGAAAAGAACAGACGATGTGTTTATAGGTGTTAACAGCTGGTTTGCAGGCATCCTAAGTGGTGGATGGCAGGCTTGAGTTTTTCTTTTTTTCTTTTTCTCCCATGTAGTCGACCACGGTTCAAGTCCTGGACCTGGTGGCTTAAACTCATGTTCGGCACGTGTGTGTGCATGCCCAAGATCCTGAGAGGAGAATGGAGGAGAGGGGATTGCGGCATGGCCATCCCCCCGGGAGGTGATTTCTTGCTTTCTGTCTCTTTCTGGCGAGTATATGTGCCCTATGGCAAAATGAATAAATAAATAAAAATAAAAAATACACTAAGGAATATTTTCTGAAGAGACAGAAACAGCATTAACTGCGCTATTTGTAAATGGACTCTGTCCTGAACTTAGTGGTTTAATTAAAAACCGTCAACAGGATGGGAAGTTACTGAAATGGTGGAACCAGCTGCCCGAGCCCAACATTTTGAGAGAACCCTAGAGCAAGAAAAACCCCAGAAAGCTAATAAGCCTATGTCTCTCCAAATACAACAGTTACGGGGACCAAGAGTAAAGGGACCTTCACGTTCTCACTTTAAATCACAACCAAGAGGTCCCAAAGCTCGGAATTCTGTACCCTGAGACATCTGCCTTCATTGCAGACAACCAGGACACCGGAAAAGAGACTGTCCACGCCTATATCCGTCCATCTAGAACCCTCCTCCCTTTAGGCCAGACTCTTTCACCACCAAAGGGAACCCAAGAGATCTTAACTCTTCTTCCCTACAGGAAAACCCATGGGACCATAATTGCTGGAGGGCTTCAGCTCAAGCGTATGCTCTTGCACAAAATTAGAGAAATTGTTGGGTTTGCGGGTTAATGCCCAAAAGTCAAGAAACAATTCCATTGTACCAATGCCTCTCCATGTCCCCAGTGAGAGTCACCCTGAAATCCCAAAAGAAGAATGGAAAACCACTCTTACTATTCTAAACACCACTCCAAATTGTTTTCCTATACTCACTTAGAACTACATTGTAACTGTACTTAAATGCAGATAACCTGCCTGTTAGCACACATAAAAACCCACCCGAGTCATGCCTGCATTTCTAGGCACCACGCGTTCAAGGTCTGGGAATTACTTCTGTGGGTACGAGCAATTGTTTGTCTATTGTTACTGGATAAAATCCAATACGGTTTCTTCTTACTTAGGATGGCTATGCACCCTTACAGCATGCTATAATGGGACCACAGAAAAGTGAATTCCCCAGACCTTGTTCAGGAGCCATGAAAACTTAAGGGTGGGTGAACTGAATTGCCCCCTGTTCGAATGCCACTAGATGATTCTCTTCTCCAATGCCCGAGAGGCTGTGTCAGGTCTGCAGAGAATTTGCTTCCTCGCTTCTGCCCCCTCAGTGTGTCTGAAGCTTGCCATTTGGCCTGGCTCGCTCTTACCTTTTGAATTGCTTCCGCTATGAGTCTTCGTCATGGCTCTTACAAACATAGGTCAGAACGGTCAGTAACCAAAAGCAGCACCAACCTTGAAAGAGATGAAGACAGTTTCCACCGAAGAAAGATTCCAGCAGGGCCTCTGGGGACCAACACTTGGTGGTAGTGGGGCACCGGTTGTGTGGAATTAAAAGCTTATCCACAAATTAGGCAAAATTTGGATGTTGGAGCAAACCAGACTTCCCAGAGTTTCAGACGAGTAGAGGCTGCCCTCCAAAGGTGGACGAAAACAGGCAAACTCAACAGAAACATGGGGCGGGGCGTCACGCCGCGTTACACCTCCTTTTGCTCAAGTTGGAGGTGCACGTTCCGTAGCCACCAAAACTGAGGGCTGGACCCCCCGACTTTGATAACACCTAGTTTAATTCAAAAGGTGGCTGAAGGGAACCAGCAGTTAGCGTAATGGCTAAGTCGCCGGGCGCCCACCGTGTCTGCCCA
>NW_006159850.1:13291339-13309521 GCF_000334495.1 Tupaia belangeri chinensis | reverse complement strand
CTGCCGTGCGAGCGCACGCGCCCTACAGCCAAAACCTCTCCAAAAAAAAAAAGTGGCTGATACTGCTGCTTCCTACAGCTCGGCCACCAGACACACTGGGGAAGTCTTTCAAGAGAAAAGAACAGACGATGTGTTTATAGGTGTTAACAGCTGGTTTGCAGGCATCCTAAGTGGTGGATGGCAGGCTTGAGTTTTTCTTTTTTTCTTTTTTTGAGAGGTTTTTGCTGCAGGGTATGTGTGCTCACTAGAAAGACAGAGAGACAGAAAGCAAGAAATCACCCCCCAGGGGGGATGGACATGCCATGATCCCTTCTCCTCCATTCTCCTCCCGGGATCTTGGGCACGCATGCACATGCACCCGGTGTGAGTTTAAGCCACCAGGTCTGGGAATCGAACTGTGGTCGACTACATGGGAGCCCAGCGACATAGCCATCATGCCAACTGCTGGTCCTGGGCTTGAGTTTTTCATGGTTTTATAAAGTTTATATTTCTCCTGGTAGGTCTTCAGGTTATGATGACTTGTGTTACTAACCTCATGACAAAGGTAAATACCTCTTTAAATTGGGCCATTTTCCAAGGAACTATGGTCCCCAATCATCACCGCAATGCTTGGCTCAAACACTACTGAAGAGCCTGCGTGGCCTGAACCTGAACCTGTTCAAACTCAGTCCGGCTCGTTTCACAGGAACCTTTGCGAAGGAGTACACCCTCGCCGGCACAGCGGTCGTCCTGGTGCGCGGTCCCGGCTCAGGTCCTAAGTGCTTTGTGCGCGGGCATCCACCGAGCGCTGAATGCTCTCGTCTCTGCAGACCCGTAAAAGCACAAAGGCAGGACGTTGGACCCGTGTGACATCATGTTTAACTCATGTGGTACCGTGACTTGTGGCGTCCATGCTGGAGACCAGAGAGCACATCTGATTTCTACTCTGAGAGAAGACGTCAGTTATGAGGGTGCCAGAGAGAGGTGCCAAGGCCCCACGGTTTGGTCAAGCTCTCGAACATTTGAGAGGCTGCCCCAAAGTGGGAGAATTGTTCAGCTAAACAATTCTGGCCTAAGCGGCTGTTGTACTCCCACACTGAGATTCCTATGGATAAGCCAAAATCCTCTATGTTAGGCTGCTTTTCCTGAGCTGGTTACTAAGTTACAGCCAGTAACTCAGTCACACTCGCCACGCTTCGGTCAGTCACAGAAAGCTGCACTTTTAGGCTGTCCGCTGCCTACCCTCCGCCGGAGCCAACTGCTTTCCCCACCTCACTCCCTCACTTAGGTTTTCTGTACGACGCTTTCCCTCTTTCTGCGTACCCCACTCTCCCCTTCTGCTGGCTTATATACCTTGTAAACCATGGAACTCGCTGCAATCGCTCAGAAGCCATCTTCCAGGAGGCTGCCCAATTTAAATCACCCACTCTTGTTTAAATAAACCACTACATTTTGGTTTGCCTAAATGTGTTAACACCTAGGAACGGCCAAGTCGGGCAGAGGCAGCTGTGTTGCCATCCACTGCCCAGCCCGGAGCTGGCCCTGCAAGGTCGGCCAGCTCATCCGCACCCTGAAATAGCTCAGGCTTTGGGACTCCCCGGAGGGCCCTGGACCTGAGTCGCAAGAGGACCCAGGGGGCACAAGGGTCCCACGCAAGTGTCCCTGCCCACTTGCTGCCTATGCAGGCAACAGGCCTGGGGCTCAGTTGGTACGGTGCCTGTCCCCCGCCCCCCCCCCGGAGGCATCCTCAGCCCTGTGGTGGGGGACTGATGCTGCGATGGTCTGTGAACGCCCTCCAGCCAGTGGTGCAGCCTCTGGCCCTCCCTGACGGCTGGGCCCACATGGCCACCAGGCCCCTGCTCCCCACCCACAACTCCCAGAGCACTGCCACTGCCTGCCTTGCTTCCAGACACGGCATGTCCCAGGAGTTCAAGCTGAGGGCCCCCATCTCCATCAGCCCCTGCAACATCCCTACAGGGGAGCACCGAGAACTTCATGCTCCCCACCTGTGCCTCCCAACCCAGGACGTCCACGTGTGTCTGAAAGTGCACTTCCTTAGGAAACTTCTCCCTTACGTAATGGACCTGTCCTCACCTCACTGTCATCTAGATGACATTTCCCCTTCACCTCACTGACTTAGCTGCAAGATAATATCTCCCTCTCTTAGACGTCATGCAATCGTGGGGTGGCAGTGGCCAGGTGAATACCATCTGGTGCTGCAAGGACTAGTCTGGTCGTCCTGCAACCTTGGAGAGAAGTCAGACAGGACAGAGAGCCAACAGTGCGTTCCCCGAAGTGTGGACATAGCACATCTGTTGGTGTCTGGCCCAGGTCCCCTTCACTGGGCCAGTACACCTTGTCCTCCAACCCCTGGGTGTTGGCTGCACCTGCTGACACCTGTACCCTTCTGCTGTCCTTGGCTCTCCCTGCCACTGCTGCCTGGGAGGTTGTGCTCCTGGGGCAGGGGTGGGGTGGGATGCTAGCTTGTGCCAGTGACTCAAGGATGTGGGAGTACAATAGCCCAGCCCCCACAACTGGGGTGACAGTTCATGCTCCAGAGGTCCCTTGGAGCCAGCCCAGGGCGAGGCTTCTCCTGAAGCTCCTCTTTGCTTGGCTCACCCCCCTGCCCCACTGTGTGTCTCACGGTCACACATGCTTCTCTGGAGACCACTCCCTCAATGAATGACTTGTACAAGCCACCAGTTCAGGTCCAACCCTTAAGGTGTTCCACCCAACATGAGTCTTCTAAAATGATTGGTAAGAAATAAATGTCATGGCCAAATGAGTTTGAGCAACTCTGCCCATTCTGTTCTTCTCTGTAAGAGTCAAAATGCGCAGGGAAAATTCTGAGAAATTCTGCAGTGAAGAAACCGGTTCAGCCTCGCTCCGTGCTGTCCACAGCAAACTCTCTCAGAAGACTCATCTCAGCAATGTACCCACGGAGCCAGTCAGGCTCAGGAGAAGGTTAGGGGACAGGAAAGGGGTACTGGGCAGAAACACTGATCTGGAATATCCTAAGAAGATTAACTCTGTTGGAGGTTGCCTTGATGGTTTGCATCCAGTTTGGTTGGGGATTTGAGAGAAGGCTCTTTCTGTGACTGGCCTGTAACCCCAGGAAAGCTTCCAGACCAGTGGCCACCTGAACCTAACCCTGAACACAATGACGAGGCTAGAAATGGCTCCATCCCCAAGGTGCAGGTGTGGATGCACTGCCCCTCCTGCCCTGCTGGCTTCGCTGCTGGCCTGTTGTCGGGACTTTCCTGTGCCTTGCTTTGCTCAGGAACATGGCAGGGTCGCTCCTACTTCTACTCCGAGTAGCGTGACGCTCCTTGTTTGACTAGAGAAAACAGCTGGCTTTTTCTCAACTAAAGAAGTTCTGAATTCAGTCTAGGAGGACAATTGATCATAACCCAGCTTCTCTTTGCTCCAAGAGGGTGGGAGAGGGACTTATTCTCAATTAATAAAGTGGAGTGGCAGGCCCACTGTGTCGGGGTACATGAATATCCACACAGACGCGGTAGTAGTAACTGGTGATCGTGTCACAATGGGCACGCCACATCTCATGCTGTGCACCTTCCATGTACACGACTTTTGTCGATTATACCCCAGGAAAGCTGAGGGAAAAAACAAGCCCACCTAAGACCATAAATGACATGGACAACCTACATGGGGCACAGGGGTGAGGGTAGCTGGCTCCACATGGCTGACTGTGCAGTTAGAGTCCCACGCTGAAAAAAGTGGAAACACATGCACAGCTTTTCTGTAACACGCATTTCCAGCGATTTTCTGGAGAGCCCCTGTAGAATGATCCAACAATACCGCTCTTAGGTACACACCCAAGAGAAATAAAATGTGTGTGCACACCAAAACTTGCCCATGAACGTTCACAGCAGCATGATTTATAATGGCCAAGACGTGAAAACAAGCCATCGTCATCCAGAGAATGGATACATAAAACGTGGCCCACCCAGACCGTGCCAGTGCCTGGGGTGTTTCACACGTCTAATCTCTGCGTCTATCTTCACATCGCCCTCTCCCTGTCTCTGTGTATTTTTCCCTTCTGTCTTATAAAAACACTCGTCATTGGGTTTAGGACCCACCTTAATCCAGAAGAATCTCATCTCACGCTCTCTACCATAATTACGACCCACCTTAATCCAGAAGAATCTCATCTCATGCTCTTTACCGTAATTATATTTGCAGAGACCCTTGTTCCGTATAAGGTCACACCTCAGATTCCAGGTGGACAAATCTTTTGGGGTCCACCGTTGAGCCCACTAGAGGGGTAAAGCCACCAAGTACGGTGTTTCTTTTTTGAAGAAACTGTGGCGATAGCTGCATCCTCTGTGGCCATACGACAAGCCTGTGAGCTGCGCACTGCAGCTGGGTGGACTGCATGTGAGACATCTGAAAAGGGCTGGTTTTAAACGAACAGGAAAACAGCCCCGGTATCTCCTTGCATCCCCATCACCTGCCTATCAGTAGGAGACCTGCTTCCCCATGGGGTCATTGTGGAGCTAAGACAGATAACTCCACACGCAGTGGGCAAAGTCTCGCCTCCCCCCTGCATCTCCAGCAGGGAGGGTGCCCTACAAATAGAGCTATTAAGTACCTCACTCATGAGACTGTTTTTTTTTTAATAGTCTTTTTTTTTTTAAAGAATTATTTTACTTAACTTTATTTATTTATTATTTGACCAGAGGGGGACAGAGTGTGAGAGAGAGAGGGAAAGTGAGAAAGCATGTCACCAGGTCGGGAACTCACACTGCAGTCGGCCATGTGGGAGTCCAGCACCCTTAACTACTCATGAAGCTGTTTTTGAGAAACAGAAAACTGGCTGGTTAACAATGTCTTTTCAAAGTGCCCTAGAGCGCAATGATTCCCACAGCAGATGATGAGCACTGAGCTCCCAAACCAAACTGAATTTTAAACCAATAACAACTTTGTGAAAAAATGGGGGCCAGCAAATGGCATAGTGGTTATGTCACTGGACTCCCACATGGCCAGCCAGAGTTCGAGTCCCAGACCTGGGGGCTTCAAAACTATACCAGGAGTGTGTGGGTGCAAGCCTAAGATCCCAGGAGGAGAAGGGATTGCAGTGTGGCTATTCCCCCGGGGGGGGGGATTTTTCACTTTGCCTCTCACTGTGTCTGTCTGTCGAGCTCTCTCTCCGCTGAGTGCATGCACCCTAAGGCAAAAACCTCTTTAAAAACTATATGTATATATAGACAGAGAGAGAGAGAGAGAGAGAGAGAGAAGAGAAGGGGGAGGGGGAGGGGAAGGGAAGAGTGGGGAGGCGAGAGGAGGGGAGGGAGGACAGAGGAGAGGAGGGGAGGGAAGGAGACTGCTTCACTTGGAAGAGAAGAGAATGTTTCACTTGACATTATTTTTTTTTAAAATCTTTATTTAGCTATCCTTAAAAGGCAAAACTTTGTCAGTAACGTTTACTTACTCCACGTTAACTGAATAAACAGACACACGAGGCCAAATCGTAAGATTAAGGTTCAGGTATCGAAACGTTCCTTATCTTCCACGGTGTCCATCAGAGGAAGAGGTCGAATGTGCTACATGTGTGTACACAATGGGATTCTACGCAGCTAGGAAAGAGAGGGAAAGCTCGTTGTTGGCGGCAACATGGGCAAGCCTGGAGGACGTTAGGTTTACAGGAGACAAATCGGGCACAGAAAGAGGAAAACCACAGGTTCTCACTCAAAAAAAGTTGACTGCATGGAAGTAATGAGTAAAATAATGGTTACGAGAGGTTGGTGAGGTTAGCGGGAAGAGGGGTTAGAGATGCTTGTTAATGAATACGAAAGTACAAGTTAGACGAGGAATGCGTTCTAGTGTTTTATAGCATGGGAGGGTGACTATAGTTAGCAATACATTTTTAAAAGAATCATTTATTTTAGTTTCCTACAGGGCATGTGCATTCACCAGAGAGGGACAGAGAAAGTGCAAAACCAAGCCGCCAGGCCTGGTACTTGAACTGCGGTTAGTCAGGTGGGAGTCCAATACCTTAACCACCATGCCAACTGTTGGTCTCATAGCTAGCAATAATTTATTGCATATTTTAGGATAGCTGAAAGATCAGATTCTGAATGTTCCCCACACAAAGTAATGATAAATGTTTGGGACAATGGCTCTGCCAATTACCCTGATGTGATCATTATTGTAATTACACACTGGAAAAATCACGCCCTACCGCTTAAATATGTTCAGCAAGTATGTACCACTTACAAAAGGACGATGTCCTTACCTTGGCCCTTGGCTGGAGAGCCAGGATGCACCTAGCTGTTGGGTATTCGTAGGGTACAGAAACATGGCGATGTTCTCCGTGCCTCTAACATGTGGTCAAAGGTTCTGAAGGAGATGGGCATCCCTGCATTTCCTCTGACCTGTGGAGAGTTCCTGTACAGACATCACCACTTTTGTGAAGGCGCCCTCATGCGCGGACATGGCTCTCCACTCACAAACTCCGGCACTGGCTCATTCCTCTGTTAAAAACCACCTCCACATGGCCTGGTAGAAACCCAATACATTGGTTAGATGTCCATCTAATAGAGTACATCTAATAGAGGGGAGCCACAAACACAGGTACCTCTAGAAATTTCAATTCGTAGTTACATTTGAAAAGGTGAGGAGGGAACCAGCAGTTAGCGTAATGGCTGTATCACTGGACTCCCACGTAGTTGACCGCGGTTTGCGTCCTGGACCCGGTGGCTTAGAACTCACGCCGGGCGCGCGTGCATGCGTGCCCAAGATCCCGAGAGGAGAATGGAGGAGAAGGGATTGCGGCATGACCATCCCCCCTGGGGGGTGATTTCTCGCTTCCTGTCTCTATGTCTCTGTCGGTCTGTCTATCTGTCTGGAGAGCACATGCGCCCTATAGCGAAAACCTCTCCAAAAAAAAAGAAAAGAAAAGAAAAGGTGAGGAGAAACAGGTGAAATTAATTTTAATCCTATACTTAATTTAAGCTAGTTGATCCCAAATAGAATCCAGGCATATGTAATCCATATAAAAACCATGCATGAGATGTCTTGTTCTTTTTAAGAGCTTTGGAATCCAGGGTGTATTTGTTTGTACTTACAGCACACCCTCATTTCAATCAGCCCCATCTCCAGCACTCAGTTGGCTCCTTGTGGCTAATGGCTAACCGGATTGTGCAGCCCAGAGTAAGGGCATCTGCTATGCGGTAGCCAGGACACTGACTGTTTTATAGCCATGAGCACTTTATAGCCACATCACCGTAAAACAAAACAAAACAAAACAGCAAAACACAAGCGCAGGTGACCTTTACTACCTGCTTCGTGCTGCTACTGCACCAGGCAATACGCTCAGGGCTTTACCTGGATTACTACACTTAATCTGGGCAGCTCTGGGGATATACACTGCCATTATACTTGCTTTCTGCATGAGAGGGCTGAGGATTAGAGTGTTAGGGACTGGGGAAGAAGACTCCTCCGCAGCTCCTGAGAACTAGTGATTTCAGGTGTAAAAAGAGAAATGAAGATTTTCTACTGGTAATTCAGCCTCTAGCCCCCAAACTCAAGTGGTAGGGAGCCCCTCTAGCCTCCTCTCTGTCTCTGTCTCTCTCTGTCTCAGTCTTCTCATTTTTATTATTTTTTATTTTTTGCTTTTTAAAAAAAATATATTTTTTATTTTTTTCTTTTTTCCCTTTCCTTTCCTTTTTCTTTTTTTCTCTCTGTCTGTTTTCTTTCCTTTTTGTTTAATCTCTTCACTCTGCTCCTCAATCTCCATTCACTGTGTTTCTTGACAGATCTAAGGGAACCATAGCCAAACATCGAAATACTATTAGGGTCAACATAGTCCTCAATATTCACTGAATCTGCTGCATGAATGGATAAAAACAGAATGGCAAAGAGATTCCAGATCACCTCCTTCTGCACGCTCCTGGATGCTCAGACTGAACTTCGAGTGTGGGAAGAAACACACCATCCACCAGATGACTAGAAATCACCGCAGGGTCACAAGAAATATGGGAAGGCAAGAAAATACCTCTCCTCTAAGGGAAAAGAATAACTCCTCTTCATCCACAGACAGTTCAATGGAAATCATGGGAATGTCTGATAAAGAATTTCGAACATTCATAATGATTAAACTAACAGAGATGGAAGAGAAGAGAGACAATGAACTGCAGAAGAGACAGGAGAAAGGAGCTGACAAGTTCCAGAAGGTGAGGAAATTCTTGCAAGATCTAAAAGAGGAATTACACCATTAAAAAAAGAATCAAGGGAACCAGCAGTTAGCGTAATGGCTATGTCGCTGGACTCCCACGTAGTTGACCGCGGTTCGTGTCCTGGACCCCTCTCAAAAAAAAAAAAAAAAAAAAAAAGAATCAAATGGATCTGTTAGAGATGAAGGCTATAATACCAGAAGTCAAAATCTCCCCTGAAAGTATTAAAAGCAGACTGGATCATACAGAAAATAGAATCCCAGATGTAGAAGAGGAAATTGCTGGCCTAGAAAAATCCACCACGAAGACTGAGAAAACTGCCCCCCAAAATGAGAATAATGTACGAGAAATACTAGATACCATCAAACGTCCAAATATCCGGAAAACTGGCATCCCAGAAGGCAAAGAGATTCATAAGAGCATTGATCATCTATTCCATGAAATCCTGCAAGAAAACTTTCCAAACCTAGAGAGGCACTCAAAGATCCAGTCCCAAGAAATACAGAGGACCCCAAATAGAATCAACCCAAGATCTTCTCCAAGACACATTATAGCCAGATTGACCAAAACCACAGACAAAGACAGATAACTAAGACTGGCAAGAGAGAAAGGGACAGTGGCGTGACCATTTCCCAAGGGGAGTGCTTTCTCAATTTCCCCTTTCTCTTCCTTTCCAGTGAGCACACATGTGCGCTATAGCACTTACTTACTTATTTTTAAATGTGGTGGCCAATGACTTCAAGTAGGAGTTCCATAAACTTTGATTTGGTAAGAATCACCAAAAATGCTTACAAAAATGAAGGGTTTTACACTAATTTTCAAAATATTGATTCAATATATTTGGGACGAGGCCCAAGACTCTACAGGACTTCCAAAAGCCCTCTCCTACATAAGGTAAAGCAAAAACTGGCAAAATCATCAGGATCATTTTTTAAAGAATTATATAAATTAATCAAATGCTTGTAGCAATACAGAGAGCATTTATTTAAGAAAAGAGGCTGAATCTCACCAGGAACAGCTGGTATTACAGTGTTTTAATTTTCTGTATATCTAACCCCCTTCATGGTAGCCTTGAAAACCAGCAGCCTTGAAAACCAGCAGCCTTGAAAACCAACAGCTTGAAATCAGAGGGAAATCCAGTGGTCTGGCTGGGGTCAGAGCCCCTTCAATGTTCATCTCCCAAAGACTTTTTTTTTATTTGTCCTGTCTAACAGTACTGTGGAAGACCACTGGCAAGGTTGTCTTTATTTCACTTGATTTAACTGAAAAAACTATTTTCCCCAGAGACAATTATCAAAAACATTTAGAGGCAATTGCTTAATTTCATTGCTAACTGAGGTGGCAGGTAACAATTAGACCAAAAAATAAAATCTGTAAAAGGAAAATTAGCTGGCTCCTTGGCCTGGTGGATGAGACAGCCAATACCATATGACTGTGTGCTTTGAGTTGTAGACCCAGTGGCTTGAGAGAGACACCAGGCACATGTGTAGGCATGCCCAGAGTCACATTGGAAAGCAGAAATGAAGAAGAAGGAATTGTGGCATGACCACCCCATTAGGGTACTTATTCCTTTCTTTTTCTCTCTTTTCTTTCTAGCATGCACTTTCCAGTCCAAAAAAAAAAAAAAAAAAAAAGAGGGGGAAGGGGGATATGGGGAATGAGATTTTTCATAAAGGTTGATAAGCTCTGTCATATTTCTGGGAATTTAGAAAGCCTTGGGTGTGTAGAGTTGTGTACATGTTCAAAAACAACATGAAAAACCCTACCTACACTCTCACCTCTGACTGACCTCGAGGGTTTGTACAAGTAGGAAATGAAGGCTAAGGTAGAGTTGTAGTTGCCCCAACATGCACACATGGTCCCTCAATAAAGTCTTATTGGTTAGGGAAATATCTGCTCATTGATTAGTTGACCACTAAACAGACCAAGCAGAGATGTCAGTGGCCAATACAATCAAATAATATAGACTTTACAGACTTATTTCAGCAAGGTCACTACACAAATAACAACAACAAACAGCAGTAACAAGACCCGGTGAGAAGGTAGAGGTGTCCATATTATATTACTTAAAATGTCTAGTTTTCACTGAAATTATGAGGCACAGAAAGAAAACAGCTAGTACACACACAGGAAAAAAAGCAATCAACAGAAACTGTCCTGAAGGAAGCCCAGATATAGAACTTACTAGACAAAGACTTTAAATTAGCTGTTTCAATAAGTTTAAAGAACTAGGGACCAGCAGTTGGTGAAATGGCTATGTCGCTGGACTCCCATGTAGTCGACTGCAGTTTGAGTCCCGGACCCAGTGGCTTAAACTCACGCCGGGCGCGTGTGCGTGTGTGCCCAAGATCCCGAGAGGAGACTGGAGGAGAAGGGATTGCAGTGTGGTCATCCCCCCAGGGCGTGATTTCTGACTTTCCATTTCTCTAGCTCTCTGTCTTTCTGGCAAGTGTGTGCGCCCCATAGCCAAAACTTCTCCAAAGAAAAGAAAATAATAAGTAAGTTCAAAGAACTAAACAAGGGACCAGCAGATGACATAGTGGTTACCTCACTGGATTCCCACGTGGCTGACTGTGGTTTAAGTCCCAGACCTGGAGACTTGAAACTCATGCCTAGTGCATGTGTGTGTATGTATCTAAAATCCCAAGAGAAGAATGAAGGAGAAGGCAATGCAGTGTGGCCATTCCCACTGTGAGTCTGTCTCTCTGTTTCTCTCTGTCTCTCCGGTGAGCACATGCACCCTAGAGCAAAACTCTCTCTTTAAAAAAATAGAAAGATGGGACCAGTGGGTGGCGTGGTGGTCAAGGTGCTGGACACTCCCACATGGCCAACCGGGGTTCGAGTCCTGGACCTGGTGGCTTGCTTTCTCACTTCCTCTCTCTCTCACCCTCTGTCTCTCTCTGGTCAAATTAAAAAAAAAAAATCAATGAATGAATAAATTAAAAAAATAGTTATTTATAAAAAGAATGATAAAAAATAGAAAGAATAAAACAATTTACAAAGGACGAAAAAAAGTTTGAGAATGATGTTTACTAAATAGATAATATTAGAGACAGAATTATTCAAAAAAGAGGGACAAACAGCATAATGATTACGTTGCTGGATTCCAATGTAGTTAACCATGATTTGAGTCCTGAACCTGGGTGATTTAAAATTCATGCTGGGCATGTGTGCGTGTATGCCCAAAATCCCAAGAAGAGAATGGAGGAGAAGAAACTGTGCCATGACCATCCCTGTGGTGGGTGATTTCTTGCTTTCTATCTCTCTGTCTCTGTCTTCATCTCTCTGGTGAATGCAGGCACCCTATAGCAAAAATTTCTCTAGAAAAAAAAAAGAATTATTAAAAAAGCAAAAAAGAACCAAATACAGGGACCAGCAGATAGAGTAATGGTTACATCGCTGAACTCCCACGTAGTTAACCATGATTCAAGTCTCGGACCCAGCAGTTTGAAACTCACGCCAGATGCATGTGCATGCGTGTCCAGAATCCCAAGAGAAGAATGGAGGAGAAGGAATTGTGGCATGGCCATTACCCACTGGTGGGTAATTTCTTGCTTTCTGTCTCTCTGTCTGTCTCTCTGGGGAGCTCAGGTGCCTTATAGCAAAAATCTCTCTTAAAAAAATACAAATACAAATTCTTGAATTGAAAGAACACAGTAAAATTTAAAGATTCACAAGAAGGTTCAACAGCAGATTTGAAAAGCCAGAAGAAAGCATTAGATAACTTGCAGATAGGTCAGTTGAGCTGCACCAATCAGAGGAAGAGAAAGAAATATTAAGGGAGAAAATGAGCAGAGCCTCAGAGACGTACAGGACACCATCGAGTGGGCCAACAGAGTGTGAATCCGGGAAGAGAAGAGGTAGAGAAATGAGAAGAAAAAAAATGGAAGAAACAATAGTTTAAAACTCTCCAATTTCCATTCGAAAAAGCTTAAACTATATATCCAAGATCAACAAACTCCAAGCAGAATAAAAAGAAAGATCTGCTCTAAACCATATTGTTATCAAATTGGTGAAAGACAAAAGAAAGAAACGTTAAAGCAGCAAAAAAGAAGTGACTCATCACATTCAAGAGAGCCTCAGTCAGATGAAAGCTCTGGGAACAACAGGCGATGTGGAGGTGAAGGCAGCTGGCCTTATCCCGAACTGCTTGGATATGTTCACAGAGGGGTAAACTTTTTTTTACACATTACGATGATTCTTCTGCTTTCCTGCTCGCACCATTCATGTATTCATCCGGGTCTCGTATGAAGGCCGATGTTTACTCGGATGCCCTCTAGGTTATGGCCGTGCTTAATTAATGGGCTCAATTTAACTTTATAAAACACTTCTTACTGCTGCCTGAAGCAGGTCCTGTCCGTTCTTAATCTGTCAGTGTGACTCATGAAAGATGGAACCACATTAGCTAACCCTTAATCCACTGAAGTTGCAGGAAGCAGGAACCTAGGACAAGTTCCTGCAGGTGTGCTACTGTGTGACCTGAATAGCTAAAGACTGGGGGGGCGTGGGCAGGGGAACTGTGTGCAAAAAGCAGTTGTGAACAGGGCCACATAATGACATTTATGGGAACCTTCAGAGAGTTGAAGCCCTGGGTCACAGATTTAAATGGACAGATCTTTCTTAGTTGTTTTTTTGGTTTGGTTTTGTTTTTGTATAAAGATTTTTGCTATAGAGCACATGCGCTTGCTGGAGAAACAGAAACAGGGAGACAGAAAGTGAGAAATCGCTCCCCCAAGGGGGATGGCCATGCCACAATCCCTTCTCCTCCTTTCTCCTCTTGGGATTTTGGGCATGCACACACACGCGCCCCATGTGAGTTTTAAGCCACCAGGTTCAGGATTCAAACCATCGTGTACTATATGGGAGTTCATTGATATAACCATTACACCACCTGCTGATCCCAAGATCTTTCTTTTTTTAACTGCACTTTTTTTTTTGAGAGGTTTTTTGCTATAGGGCACGTGCCCTCGCCAGACAGACAGAGAGAGACATAGAGACAGAAAGCGAGAATCACCCCCCGGGGGGATGGTCACGCCGCAATCCCTTCTCCTCCATTCTCCTCTCAGGATCTTGGGCACGCACGCACATGTGCCCAGCGTGAGTTTTAAGCCACCGGGTCCGGGACACGAACCACAGTCGACTACATGGGAGTCCAGCGACATAGCCATTATGCTAACTGCTGGTTCCGCTTAACTGCACTTCTAAGAATGAATCTTCATTTCCCTGCCCTGTCTTTGTCAGAATGTCTACCAAGCACACAATCTGGCAAGTGAAAAGAAGAATTTAAATGGGAGCCCTCCTCTCCCCTCACCTTCCACAATTCCACAGCATACTCATTCTTCTTCTACTTGCCTTTTAGTCCTTGCTCCTGTAAGGCAGACGTTGTAAGGTTTCATTCATTCATCCACTCACTCACTCAACCAGCATTTACTGAGGTACACCCGCATCCTTTGGGTCTACAAAGATGACTGTGTTAGTCATGCTCATTGGTTTTAAGCCACAGAAACCAACTCCACACAGAAAAGGAATGTTCTGGAAGAAATCAATGGGTGGCAAGGGAACTGGGCTTAGAAAATGAAACAGGGCAGCTGCAGGGGACCTGAAAGCCAGCCACCATATTTTAGCAGAAATGATTTAGTCAGGATGCGGCTGCCATTGCCGCCTGGGCTACACACCGCCGTCACCAGAATCGCCTCACTGTCTTTGCACCACTTGATCAAGGTTCTGTACCCAAGTGTGAAAAGGTGGCTACTCAGGCCAGGTCCCATGTCCAAGCCTGGTCACTCGAGACAGGGAAAAGGTGTATCTTTCATACTTTCACGGGGGAGTGGGGGGGTTGAAACTCACAGCAGTCAGGGGAGGAGGGAGGTAAAAATGGGAAGGGAAGTTTGGAGGCGTGGCGACCAAAGTCAACAACCGTTTATTCAATAAGGCAAGCATTGACTTGTCCTTGAGAAGCTACTGGTCCTGACCGCCATAATATAGGTGGGCCTCACCCAGTCAGCTCAAGGCCTACAGAACAGAAGGTTGACCTAACTCAAGCAAGAGCAGATTCTTCCCAAGACTGCTCTCGGGGTTCAACAGCCACAGCCGTTCTGATTCGCTCTCGCCTGCAGTTGTTACTGTTTTTGAGAGAGGTTTTTGCTATAGGGTGCATATGTATACTGGACAAGGAGAGAGAGACAGAAAGTGAGAAATCACCAGGACCAGCAGTTGGCGTAATGGCTATGTTGCTGGACTCCCATGTAGCTGACTGCAGTGCCCAAGTTCCCAAGAGGAAAATGGAGGAGAAGGGATTGTGGTGTGGCCATCTGCCCCGGGGGGTGATTTCTCACTTTCTGTCTCTCTTCCTGGTGAGCACACACATCCTATAGCAAAACCTCTACTTCTCTTCCTGGGATTCTCCTCTACTCTCTTCCTGGGATTCTGGAAACATACACACCCGCACCCGGCGTGAATTTCAAGCTGCTGGGTCCAGTATTCGAACCATGGTTGGCCATGTGGGAATCCAGTGCCTTAGCCACTACACCACCTGCTGGCTCTTTGCCTGCAGATATTGGATTTGCTAGTAACCATACTCATAGGAGCAAATTCCTTAAAATAAATCATACACACACACAGCGTTTGGTTCTGTTTCTCTGGACAACTCTAATACAAGAACTGAGAGTCAGTAACCAGGGCCCCAAAGGACTCTTACTTAGAAAGGCCAGGGCACGGCTTGGGTAATAGCTGGACAGGTTCTCAGGAGCTCAGCGGCAGACACTGATGACAGTAACAGCAGTTCGCACTGTGACTCCCCTACTTCGTGTAGCCACTGTTTGGAGCATTTTATATACGCCTTTTTTTTTTTTTTTAAGGTGATGGCTTAATGGAGATATAATCCAACTACCATATAAATTACCCACTTAAAGTATGCCAATCAAAGGTCCTTAGTACTCAGTACTATATTCACGGCATCATATAACTATCACCACAATTTCACAATGTTTTTATTACATTAAAAGGAAACTCTGTGCCCATTAGCAGTCACTCCTGACTTCTCCCTGAGCCTCCCACTGCCAGATAATGAATCCATCATCTGTCTTGATATTTGCCTAGACATTACATAACTCATTTCAATCTTCACAACCAGTATAAAGTGGTACTATTATTTTCTCTATTTTACATATGAGGAAAGTGAGGCACAGAGAGGGGAAAGAACATGCCCCAAGTAAAACATGAAGATAGGGTGGAGCTGGGATTTGAACCCAGACAGTCTGGCCCCAGAGCCCATAGGGCATCACTCAGTTCTCACCAATATGAGCAGCCCTTTCTTTTTTTGTTTTTCGTTTTGGAGAGGTTTTTGCCATAGGGCGTGTGTGCTCGTCAGACAGAGAGAGAGAGAGACAGAAAGGGAGAAATCACCCCCTAGGGGGGATGGCCATACCACAATCCCTTCTCCTCCATTCTCCTCTCGGGATCTTGGGCATGCACGCACACGTGCCTGGCGGGTCTAGGACGCGAACTGCGGTCGACTACATGGGAGTCCAGCGATATAGCCATTACGCTAACTGCTGGTCCCATGAGTAGCCCTTTCTTTTATTTATTTATTTATTTTTTTGGAGAGGTTTTTGCTATAGGGCGCGTGCGCTTACCAGACAGACAGAGAGAGACAGAGAGACAGAAAGCAAGAAATCACCCCCCAGAGGGGATGGTCACGCCGCAATCCCTTCTCCTCCATTCTCCTCTCGGGATCTTGGGCATGCACGCACATGCACCTGGCGTGAGTTGTAAGCCACCAGGTCCGGGACGTGAACCGCAGTCGACTATGTGGGAGTCCAGCAATACAGCCATTGCGTTAACTGCTGGTTCTTGAGCAGCCCTTTCTAATGAGCTATGTCGGAGCCAATCTCTGCACCCAAGGCATGTCAAGCTAACACAGAGTACACACCCCATGCAACACAAGAACGCTAGCGTGTGTGTATGTGTGTATATATATACATATATGTATATGTATTTTCAGAAGGCACATGCACTTCGCAGAGAGAAACAGCAAGGCAGAGAGAAGGAGTGAGAAAGCACTTGCCCAGTGGAGCACAGTCACCTTGCAATCTCCCCTCCATTTCTCCACCCTATCAGGCACTCAGGCCTGCACGCACACACGCTTGGTGTTTTTCGAGCTGGGACTTGAACTCCAACCCCCAAGCCCCACCAGCACAACACTAGCACACTGAATGGAATACCTCCAGCTAAGCACCAACAGTAGCAATTAACCTAGGAAGTAGACAACTGCAGGTCACTAAGAGGATTGCTCCTCTTCCTTTCTAACAGAGGTAGTTATTAGAAAGAGCAGCTACAGAGAACTCAGAACGCATACCCAACTGCACTGTCGAACGTACAATGCTAGCTGAGGACACGGGTGGGGGATCCTAGCTTGAGTCTAAATTCTGTCTGTCATGGAGATTCATCTACCTCTGGGCACATCCTGGAAACACCGTTGGGAGGGAGAAGCTGCGGCCAGAATGCTGTTCACGTGAGGGGCCGAGAAACCCATGGGAGAAGCCGCTGGGTGGAAGGGAAAGCCTGAAGCACAGTTCGACCTGCAAGTAAGGTGTCAGCCACAGAACGGGTCATTGCACAGGATGTGCAGCCCCTCCACCTCAGACATGTCCCTGGCCCCAACCCAAGATGCATGTCTGGATTCCCGGGGGTGGGGGTGGGGGCCTTAATTTCAACACCTCTATGGAAGACAGGCCACCAGCAGCCCCGCGTCATGCCCTCTCTGAGAGAGAGCAGGAGAGGACATGAGCGCACTCACCCCTACTTGCCTCGGGAGGCCAGATGGTGTTAGTCTCTCTAGGGTTCCAGTCTGCCACTAGGACGCAGGTGGAGATGGTGGGGACAGCAGCAGGACATGGCCAGAGACCGGCTTCTCCAAGCCCAGCTCTGAAATGGGGACAGGAATACTGCCGAATGGGAACGGGGCTGACTGCTCATCTCCGAAGTCCACCACCTGGCCACCTTGTGGAGGCCCCTGCTTCCCTCTTGTAAGGGTTATGATTACGCTGGGCCCATTCGTTAACCCAGGGTAACCTCTCTACCTCGAGGTCTTTAACCATTTCTGCAAAGTCTCTTTTAGCAGGTAAGGTGGCATGGTCACAGGGTCCTGGTTGAGGGTGTGTATATATTTGGGAAGGGGGGGGGCTCCAGGACAGTTCCCAGGTGGGCTTGAGCCAAATCAGTTCTTCTCCCTTTGTCACTTGTAGTTTTTTTTTTTTTTAATTAATTATTCATTTATTTTAATTTGACCAGAGAGGAACAGAGTGTGTGTGAGAGAGAGAGGGAAACTGAGAAAGCAAGCCACCAGGCCCTAGACTCGAACCATGTTCAGCCATGTGGGAGTCCAACGCCTCAACCACCACACCACTGGCCGGCCCTTCTCACCTGTAGTTCTAAAAAATAATCGTAGAACACAACATGCTAAGATAAGGAGGACCGGGCCGGAGCCTGGGTTCTGCTTCTCTCTTAGAAGGGGATTCCAACAGCACGTCAGCCCTGCAAATCTCGATCCTGAGTATAGAACTCAGGAAGGGCTGCTTTCGGGGCCCTCAGCCGTGAGCGGTGGGAGAAGTGGGGCATGCATAGATGAGATCCTACTCACCCCGGGAGGCTTTCCTACCATGGGGGGCTGGCTTGCCGTGAGACCTAGGCTTCTGCTGCTCATCGCTGCCATTCTGTGAGTAATAAAGTTGCTTTGCTCAACTGTCTGTGTTCTGTCTCACTGGACTCAGGAAAGTAGTAGAAATGGCAGCCAAGTGGGCTAAAGTGGGAGCCAATCCATGGTGAATCTGCTGCCCAAAGTCTACGACAGGAAGATTTTACACTGTAAGGGATCTTCAACAATGATTTTACAAATAAGTAAAAAATAGAATTTTATTATATCTGGCTTTTATTGGCTTAGCTCTTGTTCACCAGCTTGGAATACTATAGCCAGAGCGAGGCAGCCATAGGAAACCCTGACGGTTTGTA
>NW_006159850.1:13270039-13291299 GCF_000334495.1 Tupaia belangeri chinensis | reverse complement strand
CCTTTGTCACTTGTAGTTTTTTTTTTTTTTTAATTATTATTCATTTATTTTAATTTGACCAGAGAGGAACAGAGTGTGTGTGAGAGAGAGAGGGAAACTGAGAAAGCAAGCCACCAGGCCCTAGACTCGAACCATGTTCAGCCATGTGGGAGTCCAACGCCTCAACCACCACACCACTGGCCGGCCCTTCTCACCTGTAGTTCTAAAAAATAATCGTAGAACACAACATGCTAAGATAAGGAGGACCGGGCCGGAGCCTGGGTTCTGCTTCTCTCTTAGAAGGGGATTCCAACAGCACGTCAGCCCTGCAAATCTCGATCCTGAGTATAGAACTCAGGAAGGGCTGCTTTCGGGGCCCTCAGCCGTGAGCGGTGGGAGAAGTGGGGCATGCATAGATGAGATCCTACTCACCCCGGGAGGCTTTCCTACCATGGGGGGCTGGCTTGCCGTGAGACCTAGGCTTCTGCTGCTCATCGCTGCCATTCTGTGAGTAATAAAGTTGCTTTGCTCAACTGTCTGTGTTCTGTCTCACTGGACTCAGGAAAGTAGTAGAAATGGCAGCCAAGTGGGCTAAAGTGGGAGCCAATCCATGGTGAATCTGCTGCCCAAAGTCTACGACAGGAAGATTTTACACTGTAAGGGATCTTCAACAATGATTTTACAAATAAGTAAAAAATAGAATTTTATTATATCTGGCTTTTATTGGCTTAGCTCTTGTTCACCAGCTTGGAATACTATAGCCAGAGCGAGGCAGCCATAGGAACCCCTGACGGTTTGTAAAATCCCTTTAGGACAGAAGTGCATAAATATCACTTGTAAAGAATAGATACACTGAGAGCTCTGCCCGATTTGCTGCCCAAGGCATGGCTGGGGTTTTTGTTTTTAAGAATTATTTAATTTTCGGAACCAGCAGTTAGTGTAATGGCTATGTCACTGGACTCCCACCTAGTCGACCACAGGTCGCGTCCCGGAACCAGTGGCTTAAAACTCACGTCGGGTGCATGTGCGTGCGTGCCCAAGATCCCAAGAGGAGAATGGAGGAGAAGGGATTGCGGTGTGACCATCCCCCCTGAGGGGTGATTTCTCGCTTTCTATCTCTCTGTCTCTCTCTGTCTGGTGAGCGCACGCGCCCTATAGCAAAAACCTCTCCCCCCCCCAAAAAAGAATTATTTCATTTTGTTATTATTATTATTATTTAATTTGCTATAGGGCACACATGCTCACCAGAGACAGACAGATGGAGAGAGAGAGAAGGAAAGTGAGAAAGCAAGTCACTAGGTCTGGAACTCAAACCACAGTTGGCCATATGGGAGTCCAGCACCTAAATCACCATGTCACCTATTGGCCCTAGCATGTCTAACTTTAGCCTTTGGAATATTTCCATTTCAGAGTAGTTTTAAATTTTTTTGGAGAGACAGAGAGAGAGAGAAATCACCCATTGGGGAGGCGGCCACGCCACAGTTCCTACTCCTCCATTATCCTCTTGGGATTTTGGGCACACACACACACACACACACACACACACGGCATGTTTTTCAAGACACTGGGTCTGGGACTCAAACTACAGAGCTGGCCAAGTGAGATGTGGTGCCTTAGCCACTATCTAGTGCCTTATCCAGGCCACCTGTTGGCCCTGATGATTTATTTTTAAAAAAACTTATTAGGACCAGCAGATGGTATAATGGCTACGTCGCTGGACTTTCATGTAGTTGACTGCGGTTTGAGTCTTGGACCCGGTGGCTTAAACTCACATTGGGTGCGTGTGCATGCGTGCCCAAGATCCCGAGAGGAGAATGGAGGAGAAGGGATTGCAGTGTGGCAATCTCCCCTAGGGGGTGATTTCTCACTTTCAGTCTCTCTGTCTCTCTCTGTCTGGCGAGCACATGTGCCCTATAGCAAAACAACAACAACAACAAAACAACCAACTCTCCTCCCCCCAAAAAAACTTTGTCACTAGAAATGTTCTGTTTGAGTTCCAAACCTGGTGGCTTGAAAAACATGCCAGGAGCATGTGCCCCAAAAATCCCAAGAGGAGAACGGAGAAGTAGGGATTGTGGCATGGCCATTCCCCAGTGGGGAGTGATTTCTCACTTTCCCTCTCTCCTACAAGTGCACGTGCCCTATGGCCAAAAAATATATTTAAAAAAATCAGAATGCATGAGGGAAAACAAAGGAAGGTATTATAATCAGGACAATAAATAAAAGCTGTTTTTATTAATAACAGTTACCTCTATGAAAATAATAATTAATGCCTCAAGCTAGAATGCTATAATATATTCTATCTTGCATTAAAAACCATTTATTTTTATTATTTTTTAGTGAGATTTTTAAAAATTATTGATTTAATTTTATTTATTCATTCATTTATTTTAATTTGACCAGAGAGAGACAGAGAGAGAGAAAGTGAAAAAGCAAGCCACCTGGTCTGGGACTTGAACTGTGGTCGGTCATCTGGGAGTGTCCAGTGTCCTAAACACCATGCTACCTGCTGGTCTCCAAGAGAGATTTTTGTTATAGGACATGTGCACTCTCCAGAGAGAGACAGAGACAGAATGCGAGAAATCACTCCCTAGGGGAAAGGCCACGCCAGGTGTTGGGCATGCATGTACACGTGCCTGGTGTGAGGATCAAGCCACTGGGTCCAGGACTTGAACCACAGTCAGCTATGTGGGAATCCAGTGACATAACCATTATGCCATGTGTGGGTCCCAACCACTTTTATTACCTTTTTTTTTTAGATTTTTACTGCCAGAGGGCACATGTACTTGCCTCAGAGAAAAAGAAAGAGACAAAACCCACACTGGGTCGTGGCCATGCCATAGTCCTTTTCCCTCCACTCTTCTTTCCTGTCAGGATTTTGGGCATGCAAGCAAATGCACCCAGCATGTTTTTTGTTTTTTCCTTTCTCTTTTTAAAAAATAATTATTTTATTTAATTTTGTTTATTTATTTTACTTTTATTTGACCGGAAAGAGACAGAGGGAGAGGGAGAGGGAGAGAAAGAAAGCAATCTGCCAGGTCTGGGACTTGAACCATAGTTGGCTATGTGGGAGTCCAGTGCCCTTAACCATCACAACACCCGCCGGTCCCCACAGCATGTTTTTCAAGATGCTGGGTCCGGGACTCAAGCCTTGGTCATCTATGTGGGATCTGGCTCTCTTAATCATTACACTATGGGGCCAGCCTGTGTTTTGTTTTTAGACAAGTATGTAGAACTTTTTAAGCTATGACATGGAATAAGACAAGTGTGTGTGTGTGCGTGTGTATTTATTTATTTACATTTAGGCATTCCTAGATTTTTATTTCCAATGTAACAGAAACTCCAGGTTTCTATGCGACGAGAACAAATCATGGAAACAGGCTGAAAGACAGAAGTAACCTGTCCCCTTAGACTGGAACTACGCTGCTTAAGAGTGAAGTGAATAATACTGGTTATGTGAATCTGATATTTTGCTTGAAAGAGCAAGGCCCATTATAATAGGTCAATGAATATAAATAATCTACATAGCTTTTAGGACAATGACTAAAATATTTTCATGTTCAAGGTCCACACGTCACAACCAACTTGTCGCATCACAGTACTTTTGTAAATGGCCTCCTTTTTCTTCCATGATCTCTTACCCACAGGCATGAAGAAACGGAAGGGGGAAGACAGGAAGCTGAAGAGTGGGCAAGGCACCACGTGAGGCTGTAAATCACACGCCAGCGAGAGCAGCCGAGTGACTTGCCGCTCCCCTTGGCCTCGTAATACGGGGGAAAAGCAGTCCTGACCTTTCGATGAAACCTCATCAGGAGACACACTTGCTTCATTTCTATGAGGCTATTTCTTTCCCTGAAAAATATCAGTAAGGAAGGGACACTTTTCCAGTTACTCCGGAATTCTAAGTTTCATTTGTCAACCAGCGACTAAGGAATGGGTGCCAGTAAGAGAGAGAAACCTTTCTGCCCTCTCAGGTCCTATGGCATGGGAACCCAGGTGTGGTGAGCTGGCTGGCTCTGACGCAGGGTCTCTTGTGAGCCGCAGTGGAACTGCAGGTGGGGAAGTCACCTGGGGCTGGAGGGTCTATGCTCATTGACACAGTCGTTGCACTCAACCATGGTTAAAATGGGCAAATACGGTAAGAGGGTGAAATTTTACGTCATGTGTATTGACCACACACAGATGCACACATACAAAACAACAACAACAACCAAGTGGGGCCAGCAGGTGGTGTAGTGGTTAAGGCACTTGACTCCCACGTGGCAGACCACAGTTCGAGTACTAGACCTGGCTGCTTGAAACGCACCAGGCATATGTGCATGTATGCCCAAAACCCTGCGAGAAATGGAAAAGGGATTGCAGTACAGCCATCCCCTCTGGGGCCATCCCCCCTCATCTTTCTGGCAAGTGTACATGCCATATAACAAAAATCTCTCAAAAAATAAACCAAAACCAAGCATATGTTCATGAAAGAGGTGACACACTAATTTTCATAATTCATCTGAAATTAGTACTCTTTCTGAGCAGCTTCCTCGAATGTCGAGAAGGAAAGGCGGACTCCTCTTTGCAGAAGTCCGGGGCTTCCTCTGCCAGTTAGGATCAGTCACAGGAAGACTTGTCTTTGGTCAGTTGGAGTGTCAACTCAGAAAGGCTAACTTCATAGACTGATTTTTCAGAATCATTGCCAAGGCTTTGTTATTGCTGCTTAAGAAATGGGGCCACGTGGGGCTGGCAGGTGGCGTGGTGGTTAAGGGCACTGGACTCCCACATGGCTGACCACAGTTTGAGTCCCAGACCCGGCATCTTGATTCTCACTTTCTCTCTATCCCTTTCTGGTCAAATTTAAAAATAAATAAATAAACAACTAAGTTTAAATAATTCTTTAAAAAAGAAAAAGAAAGAAAGAAAGAAATGTAGTAAGCTCGAAGACAAATGATGGTCACTTAAATCTGAGAACCAGGACCACCTGGTGGTGTAATGGTTACGTCACTGGACTTCCACATAGTCAACCACAGTTCAAGTCCCAGACCTGGTGACTTAAACTCACACCGGGCATATGTGGATGCATGCCCGAGATCCTAAGAGGAGAATGGAGGAGAAGGGATTGAAGCATGGCCATCCTCCGGGGGCATGATTTCTCGCTGTCTGTCTCTCTCTGTCTTTGCAGTGAGTACACACGCCCTATAGCAAAAAAAAAAAAAAAAGAAAAGAAAAAAGCCTGAGAACCTGGAGCTCCACCATGATGCATTTGGTGAAGCTGATGCAGGACTGTTGCTGTCACTTTGTGACACATTGGTTGTTCGAGGCCTTTAGGGAGGAGGTGAGTGGCACTTAGCCTTGAGCTGGCCCCATCCACTGTGTGTACGTGGGATTACACCGCAGAGGGGCAGCAGCTAGTATTCTGAGAGAGAGAAGCTCCTACTACTTTCATTAATTGATTGATCAATTGATTGATTGATCTCTCAATGCCAGAGGGTATATACCAGAGAGCGAGAGAGAGAAAAAAAGAAAGCACCCCTCAGTAGGGCATGGTCATGCCACAATCCCTTCTCCTCCATTTCTCCATCCTGTCAGGATCTGGGGCACCCACACACACGTGCCTGGCATGTTTCTTGAGCCTTCAGGCTGGCATTTGAACTGCGGTTGGCTGTGTGCGATCCAGCTCCCCGCACAGTGCTGAACGCTGAGCCCCGGGGTTAGCCCTGCACTGCTTTTATTATAAAGAGAAACGTTAAAAGGTAAACCAAAAATTGTGACGCTCTAACCCAGACTGAGCACTGAAGGTGGGCCGGTTGCAGCCAGTGAGAGCTGATGGGGTAGAAGGTGGTTTTCAGGGTCTAGAAACAAGACCCAAGAAGCCACAGCCAAGCTCCTCTGAGAACAGTGGCCTGGGTGACCGATTGTGCAAGGCCACCACGTAGCCATGGTGTCACTGCCGCATCACAGGATCCACTCACAGGTGGGTCCCCAGCCAGCGGGTGGCAGTTAGGGTGAGGGAGTCGGAGCCGAAGCCACCCCAGGTTTTCAGATCAGAAGAAAGGGTTCAGGACTCCGACCCTGCTAGTTCTGCCATTTCCTTGCCTACTGGGCTGCACACAACTCCTGACTAAGCTTCAGTTTCCTCATTTGGAAAATGTGACGGTGAGTACCTGTTGTTCAAGGCTGCTAGAAAGATTTAAAGGTAGTGTGCTCTTCATGAAGCACCTATTTCTGGGTGCTCATATTATGAGGTATGTCCGACTTTGTGTTATCTTAAATAGTTTTTAAAATTTACTTGAATCACTTATTATATAAGTTTTATTTGATTTATTTATTTATTTATTTATTTATTCTTTTTTTGGAGTTTTTGCTACAGGGCACATGCGCTCGCCAGAAAGACAGAGAAAGACAGAGAGACAGAAAGCAAGAAATCACCCCCAGGGGAGATGGCCACGCCTCAATCCCTTCTCCTCCATTCTCCTCTCGGGATCTTGGGCACGCACGCACACGTGCCCAGCATGAGTTTAAGCTACCGGGTCTGGGCCTCCAACCACAGTCAACTACATGGGAGTCTAGCGACATAGCCATTACACTAACTGCTGGTCCCTTATTTGTTTTTTAATAGACAAAAAAAGAAATTATAAATATTTATGGGGTACAATGTGATTTTTTAAAATTATTTAACTTAGTTATTATTTTAACATTTCCAGAGAGAGTGACACACACAGGGAGAGAGGGAGAGAGAAAGTGAGAAAGGAAGCCTCCAGGTCCAGGACTCGAACCATGGTCAGCCATGTGGGAGTCCAGCACCCTTAACTACCACGCCACCTGCCAGCCCCCAATGTGATGTTTTGATGTATGTATACATTGTGGAACAATAAAGTCAGGCTAATCTGGATAGCCGTCATCTCTTTGTGGTGAGAACATTTAAAATCCAGTACATAATGCACCATTATTAATGACAGTCACTGTGCTACACAGTATGACATTTTCCTTAAATTTTAATTTTTAGGTTTTTGCCATAGGCATCGGCACTTGCCAGAAGGAGACATACAGAGGGAAAGTGAGAAATCATCTCCCAGAGGGGATGGCCACACTGTGATTCCTTCTCCTCCATTCTCCTCTTGGGATTTTGGGCACACACACACACATATGCCCAGCATGCATTTTAAGCCTTGGGGTCCAGGACCTGAACCAGAGTCAGCCAGGTAGGGGTCCAGCACCTTCACCACCTGCTGGCCCCACAATGTAACCTTTTTAAATAGTTTTAATTATGTCAGACGTGAACTCATGTTCAAAAGGGAGGCTCTGCACCCAGGTTTGCAGCGGTTTGGTTGATAATTATCAAAATGTGTGAACAACCAGACATCCTTTGGTAGGTGAGTGGATAAACTACGGTACACCGGCCGATGGGACAGTCTTCAGTCCTGAAAGAAGTGAGTCGTCAAGCCATGAGCCCATGCGCAGGAAGCTGCGATGTCTGTTATTAAGCGAGGAGAGCCCCTCTACCACGGCTTCGTTCCATATGACTTCAGCTATGTGACTTTCTCGTGGCGCGAATAAAGAGAGCAGTGGTTGGCAGGGGTCAGAGTGGAGGGAGGGACCAACAGGAGGGCAGGGAAACCACTCTAATTACTGCCGCGGTAGAGACAATGTCGGTGTACACTTGCCCAAACCCACGGATTGCACACGCCAAGTGTGTACCCTCACATAACTATCGACTTGGGTCACAGTGGATGCTATGTCAATGTAGGCGGATCTGTTTTAACAGATGTGTCGCTGTGGTGCAAGATATTAACAATCAGGAGGCTGTGGACGTGGGGGGTGTGGGAAATCTCCGTATTTTCTGTTCAACCTTTCTGTAAACCTAAAACTGCTCTAAAACTAAAATCTGTTTTTTAAAAAGTGAGGCAACCTTTGATTATCACCACCCATCTTAGTTCCCCTGCTGCTCTGAGGTAACCAGAATGTCCTTCCAGAATATTTTCTATGTATTTCCAGGTATGTAGACTCAGTCCTCCCTATTGGCAGACTCCACATCAATTGACATCCAGTCAAAACTATTTGAGGGTCAGCCTCGTGAACAGCATGTAGGCAATGGGTAGAGGAAGCTGGATCCCATATGGGCAACCAGGGTTTGAATCCCAGCCCTTTGGGCTCCATTCTGGACTCACAGGCCAGAATCCTGAGGGGATGGAGAATAGGAGAAAAATGATTGCAGTGAGTGTGACTAGGCCCCATTCTCTGTCTCTCTTTCATGAATGCACGTGTGTTCTCTGTCATAAATAAAAATAAAACTTTACAAAACATATCTGAAAAAAATCAGTTAGATCTATACTGCACATGTACAGACATTTTTCCTGGTCATTATTCCCTAAATAATACATGATAACAATGATTTATAGAGCATCTATATTGAATTATATCTCTAGAGACAATTTCAGGTCTATGGAAGGGTGTGCATGGGTTCTATGCAAATACTGTGCACATAAGGATGTGAGTTTCTACCAATGTTGGTATCTGTGTGGAGTCCTGGAACCAATCACAAAAGACATAGAGGGATGGCCATACCATAGGAGACGCAGAGCATCGTAGGGTGCTTCTGATCACTTTTTCTGAGTACCTTTCTTGCTGTCATGTGACAGTTTTATGACACTTGACTAAGGGCTAAGTAATCATTAAGCTACTGACTAGGGCTGGTTCCCTGGCCTGGTGATGAGGTAGCTGCATCCCAATGTCTAACCATGTGGTTCGAGTTCTGGACCCAGCAGCTTGAAAAACATGCTGTTTTTCAAAGTGTGCATGGACCCTCAGAATCCCAGAAGGAGGAGAGAAACATTACAGTGTGACTACGCCCCATTGAGAGCGTCCTCCCTGTCTCTTTTGGAGTGCTAGCACCTTCTGGGGAAAAAAGAGAGAGAGATACTGACGGATAAAACTCTGCTCTGTGACCATTTTACACATTTGTTAAGAGAGAGACAGAGAAAAAGACTCTTGAGAATAAGACAGGGCTACAGATTAGGATTGCTAAGGATTAGGCCGAATAGACAAAACTCGGCTTGACTCTCTGAAAGCGGCATTAGTCTGACAAAGTTACCGTCACTGCAGAAAGACAGAAGAAAGCTGCCTCACACCAGCCTGACCGCGGAGGCTGGCCTGGCGCCTTTGGCGAGACCTTGCCAGGAAGCTGCACAATCACCATCTGCATCAGGTGATGCTCTCTGTGACCCTGATGGACCAAGACAGAAAATGACACCTTGTGAACAGACTAACCCTGAACGTTATCTGAGCCACAGAACACCAACACGGACGACGGATGCTTCTTTATCAATTACAGCTGAAGCCTCGCTCTGTCCTGCCCTTCCTGCAATTAAGACTCACTAATTTCTCTGATCAGAAGGATCCTTGCTTTCAACAGCAACATAACAGCTGACTTCGAGCAAAGCTGAGTTTCCGAGAGCCACCCAAAATCACCTACCGGAAGTGCAGATCCTATTACGGGCCCTTCCTGTGTAATAGCACCCTTTTACTGAAATGCCCTGGCTCCACGATGTACTAGCAATAAACCCAACTTGTCCAACCACCGTGTGTCACGGTGATCGCTGGCTGAAGGGTACTGACATAGGTACAAGCAACAATTGCAGTTACATTTTCAATTTTATGGTAATGGATCAGGACAGAAAACAAGAGCACTTGGATATGTTTGGACATAGACAAAACCTGAGCCATGGGCCCAGTAAGTGGCATGGTGATTAAAGGCGCTGAACTCTCACATGGGCAACCACTGTTCAAGTCCCAGACCTGGCGGCTTGCTTTCTTTCTTTCTCTCTCTCTCACTTTCTTTCTCTCACTCTGTCCCTCCCTGGTTGAACTGAAATAAACAAATGAATAAATAAAGTTGAATAAAATAATTCTTTGGGGAAAAAAAAAAAAACGGGAATGAGGATATTTGGGGGTGGGGAGCCAAGGAAACCTTCTAATATTTAAGCAGTTTTGTAATTAAAAACTTTTAGTTTTATTATTTTTTTATTTTTAGAGAGAGAGAATTCTGCTGTAGGGCACGTGCACTCGCCAGAGAGGCACAGAGAGAAAGTGAAAAATCACCCCCCAGTGGGGATGGCCACACCATAATCCCTTCTACTCTATCCTCCTCTTGGGATGTTGGGCACCCCTGAACTTGCATCCAGCATGAATTTCAAACTACCAGATCTGGGACTGGAACTGAGGTTGGCCATGTGGGAGTCCAGAGCCTTAACCACCACACCACCCTCTGGCCCCTAAAACTTTTAATTTTTAAAGAACCTTAAAAACTATGGCTCAAGGGGAAAGCAGCAACACCAGATCCAAGATGGCGGCAGCAGGAGGCTGATGAAGGAGCTTGAAGAAATCCACAAATGTGGAGTGGAAAAACTTCCGTAACATCCAGGTTGATGAAGCTAATTTATTGACTTGGCCAGGGCTTATTGTTCCTGACCACCCTTCATAGGAGCAGGGGGCCTTCAGAATCGGAATCAACCAAAACTGACCACATAATCTGGTCCCTCAGCACTGGTGAACGCCCCCAGCCCGAGCACCCATTCCAGGCTGACCTAGCTGAAGAACACTCTAAGGACTAAAAGTTCTGTAAGAACGCTCAAGAGTTTACGAAGAAATCTGGGGAAAGCGAGCTGTGGACTAAAATCTGCCACGATTGATTCCAGCAAGTGTGAGCAGAGACCCCGAGCAGGGCATCAGACACCCCGCAAAGCAGGGCTCTGTGGAAAATTGACACGTGTCACCGCCTGGCGTTCGCTCGTGGCAGTTACTAACTTTCTAGTTTTCTCACTCAGAAGCGGTCTAGGTAACCTGTAAAGAAAGGATGAAAAATGTAAGATGTTCCCCAAAAAAGGCTCAAATACTCACGGGTCAACTGTTAGTGCTGCTTCCCGTCGTGGGTTTGGCAATCGCCTTCCCAACATCCACTTCCGTCTCTTGGTAATAACCACCGCTAATTCTGTTTTTCAGGAAACTTCTCCCACTCAGTCCACCTGTTCAACTCCTTAGGGTGCAGGGGCCCCAGAGACCCAGGGGCTCAGTGAGCAGCAGGCGTCGTTCCTAGAGCCCAGGGGAGTTCCTCGTTCACCCCCAGGGTCCTCCAAGCTGGCTGGGAAGCACTTAGAAGCTGGCAGGAGGGGAGGGCCAAGGCCTGACTGCACCCAGCAGCCCCTGTTCTCTGCAGCTGCTTGGTATATGAGGATAGCTAAGAGGCAGGAGAGGATTATTAGTCTTTCGCTTAAAATATATATGTGAGACCAGCAGATGGCATGATGGTTACATTACTGGACTCCCATGTAGTTGACTGTGGTTTGAATTCCGGACCAGGTGGCTTGTGTACATGCTTGCCCAAGATCCCAAGAAGAAAATGGAGAAGGGATTGCAGTGTGGCCATTCCCCCACAGAGGTGATTTCTCACTTTCTGTCTCTCTCTCCTTGTGTCTCAGGCGAGCACAAACACCCTATAGCAAAAATATCTCTCAAAAAAATATATATATATATATGTGGTTTGTTTGTCTTTGTTTTCCAAAAACTACTAACAGACGTATAAGGTCTTCAGGATATCTCCAGTGAGACAGAGACAGGTGGTCCCAGAAGAGAGAGAGAAATCTCACTGTAATCCCTTTCCTCCTGACTTGGGTCACACGTGCTCATGAGCATAGTTTGATTTTTTTTTCCTAGGATTTTGTCATAGGGCATGTGTGCTCCTCAGAGAGACTGACATAGGGAAACAGCAGTTAGCGTAATGGCTATGTCACTGGACTCCCATGTAGTCAACTGCGGTTCGTGTCCCGGACCCGGTAGCTTAAAACTCACGTTGCGTTCATGGCCCAGATTCCCGCGGGAGTGCATGCCCAAGATCCCGAGAGGAGAATGGAGGAGAAGGGATTGTGGCATGACCATCCCCCTTGGGGGGTGATTTCTCGCTTTTTGTCTCTCTGTCTCTGTCTGTCTGGCGAGCACACGCGCCCTATAGCAAAAATCTCTCTCTCAAAAAAAAAAAAGAGACTGACATAGACAGAGGGAAAGTGATAAATCACCCTCGGAGGGGATGGCCACACACAATTCCTTGTCCTCCATTCTCCTCTCGGGATTTTGGGCACGCACACACCCAGCATGATTTTCAAACCTCCAGGTGCAAAGCTTGAACCACGGTCATCATGTGGGAGTCCGGTGTCTCAACCACCACGCCACCTGCTGGTCCAACACTTAGTGTGTTTTTTAAGCCACCGGAGCCAGGATTCAAACCGGGTTTGGTCATGTGGGACCTGGCTTCCTGTGCACAGGGTCTAACCACTCACTACCAGGCTGGCTACTTACTATATTATCATCGTCTGCTCCAAGTCGGCCGAACCCCATGCAGTCAAATTTCTTGGGACTGACTTCATCTGGTCTGTTTGAATTAGAACCTTTTTTTTCTCTTTTACTTTCTAATTGACTATTGAGACTATGGGTTTTCTTGGGTGATATTCTAAAGACTCTAATTTCTATAGTTAAAACTTACAGGGAGGGACTTTAAAAAATACAGTCATACTTGTCACTCCCTGTTAATTAAGTGTATTAACCTGAAAGTAATGACAGGCCAATTACTTCAGAGCATATTGATAAATATTTTAAATGAAAAGCACACCCAGAACAAGTACCTACTATAAATCTGCTCGTTGAGCTCGAATTCCTTGGGTGTGTGTGTGTATGTGTTTTTGTGTTTTTTTTTGGACCCATAGAAACATTTTATCCCAGGCACAGGTATGAGAGTTTGCACTTCATAATAGCTGCTAAGCGCCACTCTCAGCGCATGCAAACCTTCAAGCTAGTAAAAAGTCCTCTTTCCACACTTCAAAAGTTTCATTTTGGGAAGCAGCAGTTAGCGTAATGGCTATGTCGCTGGACTCCCACATAGTCGACCGTGGTTCGTGTCCCGGACCCGGTGGCTTAAAACAGACGCCGGGCGCGTGTGCCTGCGTGCCCAAGATCCCGAGAGGAGAATGGAGGAGAAGGGATTGCGGCGTGACCATCCCCCCTGGGGGATGATTTCTCGCTTTCTGTCTCTATGTCTCTCTCTGTCTGTCTGGCGAGCGCACGCGCCCTACAGTGAAAATCTCTCAAAAAAAAAAATTAAAAAAAAAAAAGTTTCATTTTGTTCTGGGTTTTTCCTTTCCTGCTTAACACAGCCATAGCGAAGTCTGTTGTATGCCACTAAAATCTCTCACACCGTGTCTCTATCAATGTGCAAAAATGAATGAAAGATCTAGAAGCTGAGAATTTCAAGAAAAAAAAAAGGAGGGAGAGCATTTTTTGGGGGGAGGGGGGACAGAGAACAGGGCGATAGGCTTAACTTGCCAAGTGCTTCCATCAAAAATCTCACTTACTGCGGTTATGAAACGAGCCGTCGTAACACCTGCTTGCTTCACACGCTTCCCTTCCGTCCCTGAAGCCACAGGCTCTGTCATTCGCAACACCTGACGTAGCTCTGTGTTGTTCATTTTTTTAGACGAGTAATTGGAGATGTACAGTGGTTTTGTGCCTGTGCGCAGTCACATAGCCAAGCTGGGGTGAGGACAAAGGTCTCCAGAGTCTCAGAGGGCTATTCCGGTTGTGCCAGTTACCGGCGGGAAGCGTGCCCTAAGCACGGGCATCCTCGGATGAAAGAATCAAAGAGCAGGAAGCGCGGCTGACTTACGAGGGGGAGCGCAGTGCCCGAAACTGAGCAGACTTGTTAAATGGACGGTGGAAAAGGAGGATCAGGCGTTAAGAATCGCTGATTTAAATATTAATGTACTGAGTCACATTAAGTTTTGCCCACTCAATGTTGACCTTTGAATGAAAGGACTTAATGAGGCAGGCAGGAGGCAAGACGCTGAGTTTCTTTCAGGAGGATCTTCACAGCTCATCAGCCCAGTTCATCGCCCTTCAGGGGTACGCTTCCCTGTGACCCGTCCTTCGGGGACTGCAGCACACCTTGTTGTGCAAGCCACGTGATGGGGTGCCACACGCCAGGGCCAGCTATGGAGAAGCTGGGCTCCACTGCCAGCGTGCCGGGCTTTCTGTGACCTGGGGCGTGATTCTCTGAGGCCTCTTCTTAACTGACGGTCCGGATGAGCTGTGGGTGTGAAGGCCGACGGTGAAAGTCCATAAAAAGGAATACACTTTATTGAAGCTTACTGGTTTTAATTTCTTAACTGAAGTGTTGTTATTTTTCATTGCCTGCGGGTGTGTGCACTTGGCAGCGAGAAAGAGAAAAACGCTCAACAGGATGTGGTCATGCTGCGATCTCTCTTCCTCCCTTAATGCGCCCCATTGGGATTTGGAACGCACACATAGGCACCCGGTGTTCTTCAGGCCGTGGGGCCAGGATGAGAGGTGCGGTCAACCACGTGAGATCTTCTCTCAAGGCGCGATGCTCAACTGCTGCGCTGTGAAGCCGGACCTTTCATTAGCACTTGTTTTTCATAAGTTTATTTTTTTCATGAGAAAGAGAGAAAGCCCGACAGGGTCTTCACAATCCACCCGCAGTCTCAGCTGCCCCAGAGCACAGGCACGCAGTGGGCTCTTCCTGGCGCGCTCACGGAGGGTCCAGGATGCGAACCCAGGACCTCTCTCATGTGGGACCGGTGGCCTTACCACTATCCCACCACGTGGTCCCTTATTTTTATTAGCTATCCCTTGCTCCGGCTTCTACCTTTCTCATTTGCTTCTTGCTTCAACATCAGTCTCCTCTTGAGTCGCCCCAGTGACCAGGCTCCTGGATTTGACTTGACCACATCTGTCCTCCTTACTTCTAACTGCATTTTAACTATATTTCCCTTAAAATGCGTTTAAAATTACTGTTAAGAGCTCTGATTTTAGCAAGCACGTGTGAGACACGCTCATACCCAGGAGGGGCAGGTTTTCAAAAGGCTTCTCTTTTCTGCTGTTACGTGCCTGTCCCATCACAGCATCAAGGGATCGAATGGATTACAGACACGCGAGACTTTCATTCCACCAGAGAAAGGAGATTAGTCGGAACCAGCCCGCATCCTCCCACCCGTCTCAGAGGAAACGCTCGGCCACGCCAGGTCTCTGCTGCCCCCTACCGTTCGTGTCTCAGCTTGAACGACAGAAACGGAGGAAGCTTTGCGCGCCTGCAAATTACTGAGCTCCCTCCGCCGCCTCCATTTCAGGATTTTCAACTCTATCAAAGCCTTTCAGAAAGAAAAAAAATAGCGTGTCTTCTACTTGTAGTGTACAATCTCTAAACTCTGACATCTCAAATGTGTCCAAAATGGCTGCAGGAAAAACTATTTTTTTGGTTCCTTGCAAATACAGATGGGTCTAGACCTTATAAAACAGTAAGAACAGGGCCAGGAGGTGGCGTGGTGGTTAGGTGGCTGGATCCCACATGGCTGACTCCACTCTATGAGTCCTGGACCCAGTGGCTTGAAAAACATGCCAGGTGCATGTGTGTGCATGCCCAAATCCCAAGAGGAGAATGAAGGAAAATGGATTGCAGCATGGTCAACCCCCCTGCAGGTGAGAAAGTGATTTCTCACTTTTCCTCTCTGTCTCTCTTCAGTGAGAGCATGGGTCCTCTGACAAAATTACCAAAAAAAGGAGAGAGAGAGAAGGAGAACGCCATGGATCATGGAGTGCTGGGGCATTTCCTGAGAATAAAGCTCATCTACTAGGAGCACCAACACTGACCTTCTCTTCCTCCCTCTCATTCCTGACCTCCACTAGGAAAAGATAACCCGAGTGCTTTATCAGTAGTCCTCTCTAAATTAAGGAAGTGTTGGGAGAAAAGAGTGGCTGGCCTGGCCTAGGCCTTTCAGCCAGTGTCAGCCCAAGCGCGAGTTCCGGCGTCCTGGCAGCAGCCCGGGCCAGCTCAGGCAGAACCTGCCATGGGAAAGCGGCCCGGAAGAGCAGGTGCTCTCGCCATGCCGATCAGGACCCAGAACCGGGCCGGCACACCACAGAGCTCAAGGAGACATCCTGTCACTTCTGCTTCGTTTTTCTCACCCTTTAGGGCATGTGCTGGCTTTACCGTAACGAAGAAAAGGAAGTAATTCCAGATTGCTTTGGGTTTTATGTGACCGTATGAGAAACATTTTCACGACAGAAGCAAAGCTGGGTATTGGCATCTGAGCTTTCTTCACCATGTCTGGGTAACCTTGTCTGCAGGGAGCTTGTCCGTGGGTCTTCCCACGCACCGACGAACATCCGTGCAGGTGGCAGCCGGGGTTTCTGAAATCTCGTTTAGGGGGACATGACCGGTCTCATGTGATTAGCTGTGTATTTCCAAAGTGATGGCTAACGCTGCTGCTGTCATCTATTCTAAAGGTTATTACTTTCAACCACAAGTGTTACTGGAAGAAAATCCCCACCACATAAAGGGAACACGGTTGGAGGGCTAAAACTAGGGTTTGTTCTTTCTTCGTTAAGACAGGGTCTCACCGTGTTGCAAGACCTGGCTACGGGCCCCCACCCACTGTTCCCAGCTTTTTAGGGTGGGCCAGGAATCAAACCCAGGGCCTCCTCGGTGGCCTCAGTCTGTCAATCAGCAGCACCCACCTGGCCCTCCTACTATGGCTGGGCCTAGACGTGTTCATTATTTAGTGTCACGCCCACCCAGCATACCCAGGCCTGAGCTCAACCCTGCTGAGTCGACCACCCACATCCCTAACTCCTGCTCCCTCCTGTCCTGCCCACTTCTCATCAATGGGAGTGTCTCTCACTGCCACTTCCCACTCTCTTTCCTCGCTGCTGGTAAGGGAGAGTCAGAAATCGCTGTGACGACCCAGAGCCGGCGTTTCTCTGCTTGCCAGGCAAGGGTGTACATGTCTCTGCAAGGCGAGGGCATGTCCAGGTCAGGCGGGTGGGAGGACGGAGTGAGCCACAGCCCCCATGGCCCCTGTGCGACTGACTTAAACAAGTCCCCATCATTCATCGAGTCCGAAGTCATTAGTCAGGCTCACAGAGGCTCGAGCATGGCCGAGTTGATGCTCTAGGGTCACAACAGTTTTTTGGAGCCAGTGTGGTGAATCACAGTGTCTAGGTGTTGTTTTTGGTTTTTTATAATTATTAAACTTTTTTTTAAGAATTATTTTATTTAACTTTATTTATCCATTTATTTATTTATTTTAATCTGACTAGAGAGGGTTAGAGTGAGACAGAAAGAGAGAGAGAGAAGCAAGCCGCCAGGTCTGGGACTCAAACTGTGGTCAGTCATGTGGGAGTCCAGTGCCCTTAACCACCATGCCTCCTGCCAGCCTCTAAACTTTTTATTTTGAGAGAATGACAGACATACCTACATGTTTAAGAGAGATCATACAAAAACGTCCGTGTACCCTTTGCAGTTTCCGCTCCTGGTAACATTTCGGAAGACTGGTATAGCCTCCTACTCGGGGCACTGGCGAGTCGCACTTAGATTTCCCAACTTACTCCAACTCGTTTGTGTGTATCGCTCTGCGCGATTTTATCACATGTGGGTATGTATTCACCACCACGAAACGATACAACACTGTCCCCTCACCCCAAGGGATCTTCGTGTCGCCCTTTGAGAACGATGCCTCCTGCCTCCCGCTCCCCTCTCACCCCCAATAGCTACTGATCTCTCTCCTGGCTTTATAGAGTTCCAGCAGTTCAAAACACGTAGAAGCAGCAGCACACGGGCCGGCAGCTGGTGTGGCGGTGAAGAGCCGACAGAGAGGTTAGTCCCAGACCAAGAAAAAGAAAAAAAAGTTGCTGTTGCAGAGACCACAGTGAGCTCACCCCCCCTTCAGCTGAGGTGGTGACCTTCGGCCTCAGCCACTGACAAAGTGAATGACTCCCATCTGTCCCTGGTCCCTGCTGCTTTCAACCCAGGGCACCACTGAGCAGGAGCTCCCCGCAGGCGAACTCCACATCTTCACACTGCATGCATTTTTAGAGTAGATGAAAAAAAAAATTTTTTGTAAGTTTTTGCTATGGGGCGCATGCACTCACCAGAGAGACAGAGAGACAGAAAGTGAGAAATCACCCCCTGGGGGAATGGTCACGCCGCAATCCCTTCTCCTCCATTCTCCTCTTGGGATCTTTGGCACGCACGCACATGCACCCCGCATGAGTTTAAGCCACCGGGTCCGGGACTCGAACCGTGGTCCACTACATGGGAGTTCAGTGACATAGCCATTACACCAACTGCTGGTCCTCAAACTTTTAAACAATTGAAGCAACGTTGATTCTAAGTACACGGTATAACCAAGGACAGCATTTTACCGCTCGTGTCTTGAGGGGTGACCTCGGGCACACAGTCGGGCTGGTGAAGGCCCAGAAGGCGCAGTCCCCTCCTCGGCAAGCTGCCTAAACGACCTTCTGTTTCTGGCGAGCCCTGTTCCCCGCCAAGTTCAAAGTTCTCCAGCACATGGCTTGTATTGTTTTAAAAAAACAAACAGAAAAGGACGTTGGCGTTGTCATAATCTACTCTGAGGCAAAGGGACGCTCAGTCGTGGCCAGCTCTCAGACCAGCGTGTCCCCAAACATAAGTATTTTTAAATATTTGACTTCTGTTCTGGGAACTTATAAATTCAAAAGGAATTCACATACTGAAAGAAGACAGGTAATATTTGAAATGCAAACTTTCTTCATACTCATTATTATTATTATTATTATTATTATTATTATTATTATTATTATTTTCTGAGAGTTTTGCTATAGGGCGCGTGTACTCACTAGAGAGACAGATAGAAAGCCAGAAAGTGAGAAGAGATGGCCATGCCGCAATCCATTCTCCTCCAACTTCTCAGGACTCTGAGCACGCAAACACCCACGCCCAGCCTGAGGACCAAGCCACCGGTCCAGGACTTGAACCGTGGTCAACCACATGGGACTCCAGTACCTCAACTACCACACCACCTTCTGGCCCCCTTCATACCATTTTTAAGGTTTTACATTTTGGGAGGATGACATTCCTACAACAATAAACTAAAACAGGAAAAATACCTTGTCCTTGATGGGAACGGATGGGCAGGAGCGGTGGGGAAGGCGCCGGATCCCCCGTGGATCCAGGGAAAAGATGCTTCTCTGCGAACGTGACTTCACCGAGGAACACGGATCCTTTATCTCCTTGTGATTAGCAGCTGCCCTGTGATCACGTGATGGCAGCCTCCACAGGTGGGGTGGGGGGGATGGAGTGCGACACAGCGGACGTCCTGCGCCTCCCTTTCATCAGCTTCCGCCGGGGTACTGGGCTGCTCGTTCTGCTGAGCCGCTGACATCTCGGCCTGACTCAGAGTCCAGTGTTAAACCTCTGGTCTAGGGCTGGACCTGTGGCCTGGTGGGTAAGGGAGCCAAGTCCCACATGGCCAACCACAGGGTTCAAATCCCCGCCCCGGTGGCCTGAAAAACATGCCGGGCACACGTGCATGCCACAAATCCCAGGGTGAAGACATGAAGGAGGAGAGCGTACAGTGTGACCATGCCTCCTTGGGGGTGCTTCCTCCCTCCACTTCTCTGTCTCCCTCTGGGGAGCACACACTATAGCACATTTAAAAGCTAAAACAAACAAACAAAAAAAAAACCCCTCTGGTCTCACTGCATAGGCCCAAGTCCTTTTCTTATGTCATGGTGTCCTGCACCCAGTAATGGGGTGAAGGCGTAAGCATCATCCAAACCAGTGTCTTGAACGTGGCTTTGACCACAACCTTTAGGGAGAAATGCACTGGCACCGTGCTCCAGTATGCGGAAGTGGCAAGTGTGTGCGTCCCTACTCACGCAACTGACACGAAACCGCCGACCTCCACCACACATGGTACGTGCTGGTCATTTCTCCTCTATGCGTTTTCATTTTCTTTAAATGCTGGTTTTTATCCACTAAATGGATTTCATGGTCAATTAATAGGTCCTGACCTATAGCTTGAAACACAGTGATGCGCAATGCCCTCGTTTTCACGGGGCAGTAGTGACAGTTCATAAATTAATCCACTTAGAATTACAAAATTCTAAGAAACAGAAACACATTTTTTTAAGAGAGTTTTTTTTTTTTTTGCTATAGGGCACATGCACTCACCAGAAACAGAGACAGAAAGGGAGAGAGACAGTGAGAAATCACTCCCCGGGGGGATGGCCATGCCACATCCCTTCTCCAGTCTCCTCTCGGGATTTTGGGCATGCATGCATATGCCCTCAGTGAGTTTTAAGCCACCGGGTCCAGGACTTGAACTGCAGTCGAGAACACGCGAGTCCAAATGTAACCATTATGCCATCTGCTGGTCCCTAGAAACACATTTTAATAGAAATGCCAAAAGATGGGACCAGCAGATAGTATAGCAGTTATGCTGCTGGACTCCTACACAGCCAACCGTGGTTCGAGTCCTGGACTGGTGGCTTGAAACTCACACCAGACAGTGTGCATATGGGCCCAAGATCCTAGGAGGAGAATGGAGGAGAGGAGATTGTGGCATGGCCATCCTCCCTGGGGAGTGATTTCTCACTTTCCCTCTTACTGTCTGTCTCTCTCTTTCTCTCCAGACAGTTCACATGCCCTAAGGTAAAAATTCTTAAAAAAAAAAAAAATGCCAGAAGAGGTTTTTCTTCCCTGCCATGTACAAACTATGATGAGTTAAAAATCATTGTGAGGCCAGCCAGTGGCCTGGTGGCATGGCGGTTAGTTGGTGACTGGCCAACTGCCTGGTTCGAATCCCAGACCCAGTAGCTTCAAAAACATGCTAGACATGTGTGCGTGTGTGCATATAATCCTGAGAGCAAAATGGAGAAGAAGGGATTGTGTTGTGGGCATCCCCCTAGGGGTGCTTTTTCAACTTCCCTTTTCCTCTCTCTCCGGTGAATGCATGTACCCTATAGAAATTAAAAGAAAGAGAAGGAAGGAAGGAAGGAAAAGAAAAGAAGGAAGGAAGAAAAGAAGGGAGGGAGGGAAAATAATTTTGGAGACCCAGTGGACACCTGAGTCACTGAGATCACAGATGAGCAAGGGCCAAGTCTGGGAGGGAGCCCAGAGGAGGAGGGGCAGGCAGTAGGACCCAGACAGCCTGTCGGAGGCGAGGGGGGCCGTCTTTCCATGCCGTTGTGCAATCTCTCAATCTCTTGTCTGGAAGAAATCATTGTAAAGCTCTCGGGGCTGGGAAGAAACTGAACATCAAATTCTATTCTCTGTCAGGTGGCAAAAGTAAATCAGCATTTCCTTTACAAATCGGCACCGACTTTGGGAACCAGCAGTTAGCGTACTCCCACGTAGTTGACCGCGGTTCGCGTCCTGCACCCGTTGGCTTAAACCTCATGCCAGGAGTGTGTGCGGG
>NW_006159850.1:13269208-13270004 GCF_000334495.1 Tupaia belangeri chinensis | reverse complement strand
TGCGGCGTGGCCATCCCCCCTGGGGGGTGATTTCTCGCTTTCTGTCTCTCTGTCTCTCTCTGTCTGGCAAGCGCACGCGCCCTATGGCGAAAACCTCTCAAAAAAAAAATCAGCACCGACTGTGTGCTCATCAAAGCTGACTTCAACTAGAAGTAGGGTGAAAGATGATTCCCTAAAGCGCTGTTCAACTTTCTTTTTTTTCCAAACAATTATTGGAATTTTATTAGTCACGAGACAGCAGCTGGAAGAGAAATAACAAAGAAAAAACACAGCAGAAGAGTCCGTAAGTACACCGCGTGTTTACAGTCTTTCACAGGCCGTCGCCGGCTCATGAAATGCACCAGCTTCCGCAGCCACGAACGTCAGGCCTCAGGTCAGTGTGGGTGACATGAACACCCGCTGTCCTGCGGCTCAGGGGACTCCGACATTTGACTTGGTGTCGGTGCTGGCATCAGGAGAATGCTGTTCAGGGTTGACACCTTAAAGGGAGACACCGGCTGTGGAGGCAGGAAGCTGCCACCTGGTGGCGACACGTGGCTCTGCACATCGGTCCTCACCGGCTCACGGCGCCATCCAAGCAGGAGAGAAGGCCAAGCTCATGAGGGCTGATGTGGCCCTGGCCTTCGAGGGGACCGTGCTCCCTCCTTCCTGGGGACAGACTTGGTCCGGAGCCTCTGCCCTGGTGGAGAGCTGGTGGCTGTCATTCCTGGGGTTCTCGGATTTCCGACCACCTCACGAGGGTCCGTAGGTTCAAAAGGTGCTTTCGAGCAGGCAGTGGCAGCCGCAGCCGGTGGGA
>NW_006159850.1:13262707-13269189 GCF_000334495.1 Tupaia belangeri chinensis | reverse complement strand
ATCATGGGGCGGGTGTGGCCGCCGTGCCCGCAGGTCAGGCAGAAGTTGGAGGAGCCGCGCACGGCCACGTGGCAGATGGCGCACTGGAACGTGAAGCCCTTGCAGATGGCGCACTGCGTGCCCCGGACCTCGCTGCGGCAGTGGCTGCAGTACACACCGAACTCTGGGGACGGGGAGGGCACATGAGAGGCAGCTCAGGCTCCCGGAAAGAAACCTGGGGTCCCTGGGGTCTGTGGGAGCGCTGGCTGCATTTCCTGTGTTAAATGGCAGAACTGCCGTCTAGACTGGTCTCATAAAGGGGGCTATTGGCATCACGCGGCAGGGGCGCAGCAGGCAGGGCGCAGCAGCGGCTCAGCGCGGCGTGGAAGCCAGTGCTGCCCCTTCCCACCCTGGTCCTGGCGGGTCGACCGGTAGAAGGCGTTCATCAGTGTCTGTTCCGAAAACCAAACAACTCAACCCACACTGGCTGGGTGAGAGCCGGTGGGTTTACAGACTATGGCGCCTGGCCAGGTCAGACCCTGCCACTCTGATGCCACGTGGGGCCGCGTCCCTGCTGCCTGGGGACCAGGAGGGTTAAACCCCTGCATCCCCACGACCCAGTCTGCCCCAGGCCAACCCTGCCTCCCTCCCCATCCCTGCTGCTCTGTCCTTCCTTCCTCAGCCTCCCTCAGGGCCACGCAGGGTGCAAACCTCCGGCTGTGCCCCACCCACTCCTCTCCCAGCCTCCCCAGACCTGACCCTACTCAACCCCAGGGCCTCTGCTGGCCTCTGGGCCAAAGGTCACCTTTCTTCAGTCTAATGACCGGGGCCCATCACAGCCCCAGCCCAGTACCTTTCTTCCCAAGGCTAACGCCACCTGGCTTCCCCAGCCTTGCCCCTTCCCTGCTGTCACCTGCCGACACGGGACACGGGACACACGCCGCCACTCAGACTTCTGCTCCATCTCTCCTCTACCCCAATTCTTAGTATGATCCTTGGTGCCCCTAAGAGCCCACCACGAGCCCTCTGCATGCCTGGCTTTCCAGGCCTCTGCCCCTTCCTGGTTAACTCCCCCTTCCAGCTGTCGCTGCTCTGGCCAGTTTGTCCTGTCCTACCTGAACTAATGGGGCAGCTTGATAATCACTTCTGTGAGTGTCCTCAACTCCTGTGCCCCTTCCCCTCCCACTGTGCCACCTGGCAAAACCCTAGCACCGATGAACCGTATCACCTGCCCACGACACGTCACCCCTCGGACGCTGAGTGGTCCTGGAGGAAAGCCCACCATTCGGCAGTGTGATCTGGAGCCGGCTCCATGGCCTGGTGCCAAAGGCAGCCGGATCCACAGCTCGTATCCACACCCAGTGGCTTGAGGAACACAATGGGCATATATTCGTGCATGCCCAAAAAACTCCCAAAAGAGGGAGAGAAGGGGGAGGAGGGATGGAGACATGACCATTTCCCATAGGAGGTGCTCTCCTCTCCGTCTCTGTCTCTCTCTGGCGAGTGCACATACCCAAGGAAAGAAATACAACTCCTTCAATCACATGACCACCTGCAGACAGCAGTCCACACCCCAGAGGGCTACTTCCTCACTCTGCGTGCTCTGCAAACCCGTCCCCCTGCCTTTGCTTCCCTCTCTCCCAGCAAGACCTCTACTCACTTCCTGGAGGAAACAGAAGCCTTGAACAGGGACCCTTCGTCTGTATATCAGATTATCGCTCCCACCTCCCTGGCCTGCTCCCCCTCTCCTTCCCTCCTATAGGAAAGAGTCTTCTCTTCCATCAGAGCTGGCTCCACTGCCATGCAACTGGCGGTCAGAAAAACACACCAACGGTAACGAAGGGAAGACCTACTGTGTGTTCAGACTGGCTTGCTCACTGCTATGTCTTCCCCTATAAACACAACTTCTGGGGCCAGCAGGTGACACTGTGGTCGGGGCACTGGACTCCCACACAGCCAACAATGTGGGAAAGAATAGAGGAATGGAACACAACTGCAGATACCAGAGACAGGGTGAGGGGAGGATGGGAAATGGCAGAGGATGAGAAATAGGGGGGAAATACACATACACAAAAGACAAGAAATGGAGACTTATTTGTTGACAATAACATGTATGATTAAGCCATTTTACAGTGTATTCTGGCTGGAAAATCGCATTTCGTATACTGTGATGTTCAGTGAAAGTATGTAAAATAAATTAAGAAAAAAAAGAAAATGGTGGTCAACAAATGGTTATGACCATTACAAGCACAGTTGTTGTTGGCACACCCGGCGTACACTTAAAGCATATTTAAAATAAATATATCAAAAAGAAAAAAAAAGCAAGAATCTGCCTTCCAGGGGCCATCAGGTGGCGTACACTTAAAGCATATTTAAAATAAATACATCAAAAAGAAAAAACAACAAGAATCTGCCTTCCAGGGGCCATCAGGAGGCTTGGTGGTTAAGGCACCTGACTCACACATGGCTGACTGCAGCTTGAGTCCTTGACCCAGTGGGGCTTGAAACTCACACTGGGCACATGTGCACGTGTACCCAAAATCCTGCAAGGAGAATGGAGAAGAGATTGCGGCATGACCCTCTTCCCTGGGGGTGATTTCTCACTTTCTCTCTCTATCTCTCTGGCACATGTGCTCTATAGCAAAACTCTCTCTCAAAAAAAAACCAAAAAACAAAAAAACCTGCCTTCCTCCTTATCAGGATACATATGGATTAAATCAAATTATAGCCAAGATCATACTCGAATGTCACATTTAAATTCGACTGGGTATGATACGCCATTATTAAGGGGGGAGAATGCTTTGTATGCGGACACGAAGTCTCACAGTCATCCCAGTGTCTGTTCTCTGGCTTAGGGAATCCCGCCTCACCCAAAGCACAGGGGTCATTTCCCAGCAGGCCACGGACACTGACAGGCTGAGGGACTCCGGGTACGGGGATTCTATGATAGCATAGGTTTTTTTTTTTTTGGAGAGATTTTCGCTGTAGGGCGCGTGCGCTCACCAGACAGACAGAGAGAGAGACATAGAGACAGAAAGCGAGAAATCACCCCCCAGGACGCGGCAATCCCTTCTCCATCCTCCTCTCGGGATCTTGGGTACGCACGCACACACGCCCGGCATGAGTTCTAAGCCACCGGGTCCGGGACGCGAACCGCGGTCGACTACATAGGAGTCCAGCAACATAGCCATTACGCTAACTGCTGGTTCCCGATACCATAGGTTTTGCAGGTGAAATCTGGTAGGAGCAAAAGGCATCATTCTTAGTTCCTAATAAACAAACTAGCAAGAAAAATCAAAATGCTTCTGGCACAGAGTCATCATATTCCAACTCTCAGGTCTTATGAACCTCTGGGCAGACGGTACATCCAAAGACGTAATACAGGGATACAGGGAACGCCTGACCTGGAGTACAAGTTCACTGTGCTTTTTCTTTTCTATTTATTTAACTTTATCTATCATTCGTATTATTATTTTACATTTGCTACGGGCACATGGACTCGGGGGGGGGGGGGAGGGAGAGGAAGCAAACCACCAGGTCAGGGACCCAAACCATGGTCAGCCATGTGGGAATTTAGCATTCTGACCACATCACCTGCTGGTCCCCTTTTCCTTTTTTCTGAATTGCCAGGGCACACGTGCTCACCAGAGAGAGACAGAGACAGAGAGAGAGAAAGCACCTCCCAGTGAGGCATGGTCATGCTGCAATCCCTTCTCCTTCACTTCCCCACCCTGTTGTGATTTGGGTATGTGTGAACCCACGCCTGGAGTGTTTTTCAAGCCTCTGGGGCCAGGATTCCAATGGCAGTCAGTCATGTGGAATCTGGCTCCGTTAATCACTAGGCAGTAGGGTTGGCCTTAGGGAATTCTTTCTTTATTTTTATGAATTATTTAACTTTATTCATTTATTGCTGGTGCTTGTCAGAAAGACAGAGAGAGACAGAAAGCGAGAAATCATCCCCCAGAGGGAATGGTCACGCCGCAGTCCCCTCTTCCATTCTCCTCTCGGGATCTTGGGCACACACATACACACGCCTGGCGTGAATTAAAAGCCCCAGGGTCCAGGACTCGAACTGCAGTCGGCCACATGGGAGTCAACACAGCCATTACGCCAACTGCAGGTCCCCCCAGCCATAGGGAATTCTTAATGCCCAAATATTAAGTTTCAGATTAGGTTATGGAATTCTTTTTCCTTTTTTTAATTCTTTCATTTAATTATTATTATTTTAAAGTTTGCTATAGGGCATGTGTGTTCAGAGAGAGACTGGGGGTGGGAGGGTGGGGAGGCCCTGTGGGAAAGCAGACCACCAGGTCCGGGACTTGAATCATGGTCGGTCATGTGGGAGTCCAGCACCTTAACCACTACACCATCTGCCAGCCCCACATTATGGAATTCTTAATCCCCAAACCACAGCTTCTATTTCTTGTGTATCCCACAGACTCCAGCAAGTTCTTTATAATGGTAAATTTTTTTTTTTGGAGAGGTTTTTACTATAGGGCGCGTGTGCTCGCCAGAAAGACAGAGAGAGACAGAGAGACAGAAAGCGAGAAATCACCCCCCAGGGGGGATGGCCACGCCACAATCCCTTCTCCTCCATTCTCCTCTCGGGATCTTGGGCACAAACGCACAGACATCCGGAGTGAGTTTAAGCCACCAGGTCCAAGACTTGAACCGCGGTCGACTACATGGGAGTCCAGCGACATAGCCATCACACTAACTGCTGGTCCCTATAACAGTAAATATTAATAAGGCTTTAGCTGACGAGTGAACTGATTAATAGTTCCATATCTCTGTGATTCATGTTTTCGTGAAAGCTCATTCTAAGAGACGAATTGCTCAGGCCTGTCATTAATCTCTTCATTGTGTACCTTTATGCAGTTAGAGGCACAGAAAAACATATTGCCCCTCACAAAGAGCATCTTGTGTCTCTGTATTTCTTTCCTTATTTTAAGAATTACTTTATTTAACTTAATCTATTCATTTACTTATTTTAATTTGACCAGAGAGGGACAGAGAGAGAGAAAGTGAGAAAGCAAGTCGCCAGTTCTGGGACTCGAACTACGGTTGGCCATGAGGGAGTCCAATGCCCTTAACCACTATGCCACCTGCCAGTCCCATGTCTCTGCATTTCTTCAAGTACATATGCCAAAATAATCCACGTTAAAACAATTGTCGTTGGGACCAGCAGTTAGCGTGATGGCTATGTCGCTGGACTCCCATGTAGTCGACCGCAGTTCGAGTCCCGGACCCGGTGGCTTAAACTCATGCTGGGCGTGTGTGCGTGCGTGCCCAAGATCCCGAGTGGAGAGTGGAGGAGAAGGGATTGTGACATGGCCATCCCCTGGGGGGGTGATTTCTCGCTTTCTATCTCTCTGTCTCTCTCTGTCTTTCTGGCAAGTGCACGTGCCCTATAGCAAAAACCTCTCAAAAAAAATTGTCATTATTTATTATCTAATTCTATGTATTACTTTGATTTATTTTTTTCAAATCAAAACTATATGAACACACAACTTAGAAGTCAAATAGCTCTCTACCTTTTATTGTAAAACCTGGTATTTTCTGTGACCCTCCAACCTCATCATTCCATAGAAGAAATCTTTTCAGCTTATTTTTAAATGCTTCTTTTTGCACTTTCCTGACTGTAAACATGTATATAAAGTTCTTCTTCAGTTTTTACATTTAAATATTACCTACATACTTTCTTTTTTTTTTTTTTAGGTTTTTACTATGGGGCACATATGCTTGCCAGAGAGACAAAGAGAGGGAAAGTGAGGATGAGCACACTGCAATCACTTTTCTATTCTCCTCTCGAGATTTTGGGGATATACACACATACACCTAGCATGATTTTCAAGCTGCTGGGTCCAGGACTCAAACCCAGGCTCTCTTTCACATGTGACTGCTAACCAGGGCACAGCATTCTAGGTTAGAAGATGTTCTCTTGTGACCTCAGAGGCGATGCTGTGCTGTCATCTACTTCCCGGGGTAGCTTCTAAAAAGCGAGAGCCATGTTCTACATCCTTTATTATGACCTTTTCCGTCTTTCTAGAAACTTCTAGAGTTATTGCTATATCCCTGGTCTTTCTTCATTCACTATGCTAGGTACTAGAACCCAGCTGGCCATGTGGGAATCCAGTGCCTTAACCATCACACATTTGCTGGCCCCATCTATAGATGTTCTACAGCTAAAATCTCTTACATTCCCCTAATTTCTAACCATACACATAAATGGAGTCTTCGAAAGTTCACAGAAAATGGGGACTAGCAGATGGTGTAATGGTTACATCACTGAACTCCCATGTGGTAGACAGCGGTTCAAGCCCCAGACCTGGTGGCTTGAAACTCATGCCAGGTGCATGTACATACGTGCCCAAGATCTCAAGAGGAGAATGGAAGAGAAGGGATTGTGGTGGGGCCACTGCCCAAGATCCCAAAAGGAGAATGGAAGAGAAAAGAGAAGGGACTGTAGTGTGGCCATCTCCCCCTGGTGGCTGGGGGGGGGG
>NW_006159850.1:13261713-13262370 GCF_000334495.1 Tupaia belangeri chinensis | reverse complement strand
GTCCCGGACCCGGTGGCTTAAAACTCATGCCAGGCGCGTGTGCGTGTGTGCCCAAGATCCCGAGAGGAGAATGGAGGAGAAGGGATTGTGGCGTGACCATCCCCCCTGGGGGGTGATTTCTCACTTTCTGTCTCTATGTCTCTCTCTGTCTGTCTGGTGAGCGCACGCGCCCTACAGTGAAAATCTCTTAAAAAAAAAAAAAGCAGCAAAAAAAAAAATTTTACATCAAAATAAACTCTTGCTTGATGGCACTTTTCCACAAACATTTTGAAGTCCCCACATATATCCCCTGTCGCTCCCCTCCCCCACATAGTTCCTGTCACGTGGGTTGCATCTGCATTCCATTTTTATATTATTTATCTAGAGCAACACAACCTTGGCAAGCAAAGCCATGTACTGTCACGACTTCCTTTCATTTTGTTTTTCCCAGTGTTAGTAACTGTCTTGTTTTTTTTTTTTTACTTGCTTAGTCTGCTATGTACTTATCAATAATTCATCTCCAAACTCTCTCTCTCAAATATCTGAATCTTTTATAAATACACTGAACACTGAAATCTACTGGATATTTTCTCAGTTACTCTTCTTGGAGACAGGCTCCCAAAGCTCCCGTCTAGACGGGTTCTCTCAGGGGCTGTCACAGGGGGGGGTCTCTTCGTC
>NW_006159850.1:13260978-13261703 GCF_000334495.1 Tupaia belangeri chinensis | reverse complement strand
TTTCCCTCGGTCGACCTGTCCCTCGGCCTTAGCAGGGTGAAGGCTCCCTTTCACACCTGCCTGGTAACCTGCGCACAGCATTCCAGGTGAGAAAATGTTCTCTCGCGACCTCAGAGGCAATGCTGTGCTGTCCTCTACTTCCCGGGGTGGCTTCTGAGGAGCGAGAGCCAGGTTCCACATCCTTTATGATGACCTCTCCCCTCTGCCTAGAAGTGTCGGGCCGTCGCTATATCCCTGGTCTTTCTTCGTTCACTATGCTAGGTGTTTCGCCCTTTCCATCTGGACACGCGTTTGCCTTCTCTGGAGAATAAACTCCGGCTTTCTGTCGGGGTACCGGAGGGTGGGAATCTGGGGGTGCTGAAAGGGTGTCAACAGTACTCCTATTTTTAATCTCGCCTTTAAGTCATTTCCAGGGGCACCAAGTACCCCTAGTTCTTGAGCCACTAAGGGGTTCACGATGGGCCCACTGCTTTCACACTGCCAACCCGGGTTCACGATGGGCCCACTGCTTTCTGACTGCCAACGCAGGGCTCAGGCTGGTAGCCCCCGTGAAACCAGCTGCCGTCGCCAATCTGCTTCCCAGCCCCAAACTCTATCGGCAGCACTACTTCCCACGCAGCCCGGGCTTTTCAGAGCTGCTCTGCACACCCTTCGACGAGGCCCGGGGAGAGGAAGTCAGCGTTCTCTCCGCTCTCTCCGACATCTTCCAGATCACCCTTTGCATG
>NW_006159850.1:13231607-13260947 GCF_000334495.1 Tupaia belangeri chinensis | reverse complement strand
CCGCTCTTCACTGCGTCCTTATACACGGTCTCGCTTCTCCTGCAAGCTCACTGGTGTCTCATTCCCAGTCTCTATTTCTGGCTCTTCCTCCAGAAGCCCAGCTCCAAGCACTGGTTTCTCTCCAGACCCAGAGCAGGCGGGCTTTCCGATCTGCTCTCACACACCCAGCCCCGCTCCGGGGTCTCGCAGCTTGAGTACCACGAAACACTTAAGATCCCCATTCCTAGCCCTGGTCCCCATCTCTCCTCTGAGCCCGACCCACGTCCAACTGTCTACGTGGCCTCTGTAGTGTCACACCTCGCATCTCCGACGGACGCAAACTAAGCCCACGTTTCTTTCCAGTCTTTCCCATGTGAGAACCGCCGTCCCCGCTGCTCAGACCGGAGCTCTAAGGACCACCACAGCTTTGTCTCCCTTCCTCAACCCCACATCTAACTTATTAGACAGCCATGGCAAGTCTGCCTCTATTTTATTTATTTTTTTTTTGCCATAGGGTGTGTACTCTTGCCAGAGAGAGACAGAGAGGGAAAGTGAGAAATTATCCCCAGGGGGATGGCCATGCTGCTACCCTTTCTGCTCCATTCTCTCCTCAGGATTTTGGGCACATGAACAGGGTGTGTTTTTCAAGCTGCCAGGTCCAAGACTAGAACTGCAAGCTGGCCATGTGGGATCCAGCACCTTAACTACTACGCCACCTGCTGCCCCTCCCAGCCTACATTTTAATCCTCCCTCAGGCCAGACCACTGCTCTCTCTGACCACTGGCCAGCCTCTAGACGGTCTTCCCACCTCTACTCTGCCCTCTGCCCATCCCTTCTTGTGAAACAGCCGGAGGGGTCCTCCACACATGTCAGCTGGAGCCTGTCACCTGTCCCAACTCCCTCTAAGGCTGACCGCCGGACTTAGGGTATAATCCAGACTCTACCGCGACTCACAAGTTCCTGCCTGATGCAGCCTGCATTATCCTACCAACCTCATCCCTTGTGTTCCAGCCTTCTGTCACTTCGAAAGGTCAAGTCCCGTATTCCTAGGGCTGCCCCCTCTGTACGGAGCCTTCTCTTCCAGCTCTGCACAGCGGCTCGTGCGCGTCCTCTAGGCCTCTTTCTCGGAACAGCTTTCCCAGTACACATCAATGCCTCGTCTAAGATTCCCTCCACCCCCATCCTCCCTGCCTCAATGTATTTTATGTATGATCACTAATACCCACACACACACACACGCACGCACACACACACGCACACACTTATTTATTTATTTATTTTCATTTGCTATAGGGGGTGTGTGCTCACGAGAGAGAGAGAGAGAGAGAATGAGAAAGCATCCCCCAGAGAGGGTGACCACGCTGCAATCCCTGGCACACCTGCACACATGCCCAGTGTGTTTTTCAAGCTACCAGGTCCAGGATTCAAACTACACAGTTGGTCATGTGGGATCCAGCTACCTTAACCATCACACCACCTGGCTGGCCCTGTGCTCACTAATATTTATCACGATTTGTAATTATTTAACTTCCCCCACACACAACGAGTTCCAGGAGGAGAAAGAACGTGTGAACTCCATGTGGAAGACGAGCTTGATACATATCAGCTGAATCAAAGAATGAGCATCCCTACTTCTCATCAGTAACTGCGTCTGTATAGAAAACTGCTCTACTGGGGCTGGCAGGTGACATGGATGAGGCGCTGGAATCCCATACATGGCTGACTGCAGTTTGAATCCTGGACCCAGTGACTTGCTTTCTCATTTTCCCTCTCTCTGTCTCTCTGTGTCTCTGTTCAAATTAAAATAGTAATAATAAATAAAACTAAAATTAAACAAATGAGGTGCCGGCAGGTGGCATGGTGATTAAGGGTGCTGGACTCCCACATGGCTGACTGTGGTTCAAGTCCCAGACCTGGCGGACTGCAGTTTGAATCCTGGACCCAGTGACTTGCTTTCTCATTTTCCCTCTCTCTGTCTCTCTGTGTCTCTGTTCAAATTAAAATAGTAATAATAAATAAAACTAAAATTAAACAAATGAATTACTTTAAAATAAATAAAATAAAACTGCTCTATTATAACAGAAGCATAAGCTTATGAAATGCAAGGGTTTTCGAAAGCTTGGAATAGATTCAAAGTGCATCAGAAATTTCTGCTTATGCACAAGAAGCTAAAACTTCACTCCGGCCTGTTGCTGTGGACAACTGTCAAGACAGTCACAGGAGAAGAAAAGAAATCGGACTCACCTATTCCCTTGTGAGGGTCAGGAGGGCAGGAGACAAACTTCAGCACTTCAGCTCGCTTCTCTCTCAGCCCCCAGCGATAGAGGATTTCTCCGTAGCATTTCTTAAAGTCATCAAATTGCTGAGTATTGGCGGGGTCCAGAAGCCTGGACAAAATTCCAAAGATTTCCGGTCGGTTTCTCTAAGAAAAAAGTCTCAATACGAAATGGCACTCAATATAGCTTGTTTAAAGCTAGCTCTGACGATGGGGCCAGCAGGTGGCATAGTGGTGGAGGCACTGGACTCCCACGTGGTTGACCGCAGTTTGAATCCCGGACCCGGTGGCTTGAAACTAATACCAGGTGCGTGTGCAGGTGTTCCCAAAATCTCGAGAGGAGGGACTTGGTGTGGCCAACACCCCTCAGGGGTCATGTCTTGCTTTCTGTCTCTCTGGTGAGTGCACATGTCACACAGCAAAATAAATAAATAAATAAATAAAACTCTCCCAAAACAAAAGCTAGGTCTGATTCTAGAGAATCGAGAATTCTGGGGTTGCAGCTTTCACCTGGAAGGTGGTTACTGTTTACTTATTTATTTTGTTATTAGTTTTATTTACTCGTTCCATGAGAGCAAGACAGACAGACAGACAGCACTCCTGACAAGGTCCTGACGCTGCGGCCCACCTCCAGCCTCGGCCAGCCCCGGGTCACAGGGACGCGTTTGCCCAGTGTACTCAGGAGGTGCCTGGATGCGAACCCGGACCCTCCCATGACCTCTGTGAGGTCAGCCCCTCAGAGCACCACGTTTTACACCCACGCTACCATCTGGCACCGTCACCTTTTATTCTTGTCATGCTGGTCACGCTCTCGCTCCCGAGGGTCACTGTAGGTCAGACTGCCAAAGCGGAGCTCTTCTGGGGAAGACTCTCCCCAAGGGGAAGACAGGTGCTCTGTGTCTCTACCTGCTGAAGAAAACCGAGCGGGAAAGGAAGACGGCCATCAGAAAAGGCAGGGGGACTAGCTAAGAGCTCCTGTGTGGTGCGTGTCCAGTGGAAGCTCTGGAAGAAAAGGAAGTGAAGCTGAAGATTCTGAGGCTCTAACTACACAGAGCTCTTCTGAGCCTTATACACTTTGTCTGGGTATTTATTATTAAGGGAACCTGGTAATTAAGAATCCACATGATGAGGGCCAGCAGATGGCATAGCAGTTACATTGCTGGACTCCTGCATGGCTGACCATGGTGTGAGTCCCAGACCTGGTGGCTTGAAAATCATGCTGGGCGTGTGTGCGTGCGTGCCCAAGATCCTGGGAGGAGAATGGAGGAGAAGGGACTGCAGCATCCCCACCCCCCGGGGGATCTTTTCTCACTTTCTCTCTCACTGTCTGTCTCTCTGGCAAGCACATGTGCTTTAAGGCAAAAACCTCTCAAAAACAAAAACAATACATACATGATGATTAAGCAAAGTGTGGTACAGTGATATATCAGAATGTTATGCAGTCATTATTTATGAAGGCTCTCCATCATGAGAAAAAATGGTCAGAATAAAATTAAAAACAGAACACAAAAATCATGTATGTGGAAACGACCATTATCACACACATACAGACATGCACACACAGAGAGATTAGAAGAAAATATTCTGGAATGCTAATGAATATTTTTCCTAAGTGGGAGATCAATGATTTTTTTTTCTTTTTTTTTTTTTTGAGAGAGATTTTTGCTTTAGGGCGTGTGCGCTTCCTGAAAGACAGAGAGATACAGAGAGACAGAAACTGAGAAATCACCCCCTAGGGGAATGACCGTGTCATAATCCCTTCTCCTCCGTTCTCCTCTCGGGATTTTGAGCACACAGGCACACACACCTAGCATGAGTTTAACCCACTAGGTCCAGGACCTGAACTGTAGTCGCTGGGAGTCCAGTGACATAACGTTTATCTGCTGGTCCCGAATGATTACTGTTTTCTTCTCTAGTACTTTTGTTTGCTTTTCTTCACTCAACATGTACCCTGTTTTTTAGAGATTTTTGCTACAGGGCATGTGCGATTGCCAGAGAGACAGAAAGTGAGAACTCACCCTCAAGGGGGTGGCCGTGCAGCAATCCCTTCTCCATTTTCCTCTCGGGATTTTGGACACACACACAGGCACCCACCGTGACTCTTAAGCCAGTCCAGGACCCGACCTGCATCCAGCCATGTGGGAGTCCAGTGCCTTAGCCACTGCGCCACCTGCTGGCCCCCACGCACTACTTTTATAATCAAGAAAATTAAGATTACTTTTAAAAATTTTTTTTTGGGGGGAAGATTTCTGCCATAGAGTGTGTGAGCTCACCAGAGAGACAGAGAGAGACAGAGACAGAAAGCAAGAATCACCCCCCGGGGGAATGACCATGCCACAATCCCTTCTCCACCAGTTTCCTCAGAGGACCTTGGGCACACACGCACATGCGCCTGGCGTGAGTTTTGAAGCCACTGAGTCCGGGACTCAGACTGCAGTCAACCATCTAGGAATCCAGCAACCTGACCATATGCTATCTGCCCTGACCCCATTTAAAAAGAAATTTTAAAAAGTCAGAAGATAGCAACACATCTACTTATTAAACAGGCCTCAATGCCCAGCTGAGGTTGGGCCCAGTTTTCTTCCTCTACGTTCAAAGGGGTCATGAAAAGAGGTTGAGGACAGGAAGAGGCAGATGGCCAAGGAGGGAGCACGGGAAGGAGAAGGGGCAGGGTGAGGTTTTGGGGGTGACCAGTGGGAAGTCCCACTGTTGGTTTCTCAAGGTTACAAAATGAAAAGCAACCCGGCAAAACACAGGGACCTCCTGGAGAGTGTGGCCTGCTCCACACGCAGGGGAGTGGCCTGCTCCACACGCCAGGCCAGGCCTTGCTGGCCACGGCATTTCTTTCATACTAAAACGAAAGAAAGCTGAGGAACAAGGGAAAACACGGGCGACATCCATCAACTGAAGACAGCCCGCACCCTGGCGGGCCACCTCGTTCCACACCAACCTATGTTCCAGCTGCCAGTGTTGAGCCCTGGGTCCGACATACTGGAGCAGGAACCAGAGGACGTGAAGCTGGGCTGCAGATGGAGAGGAGCACAGACAGCTGCCGTCAGAACACTGCTCCACATGGAAGTTTACAGTGAAGAGAGACTAGACACAAACCAGAACCCGGCAAACTTACGTATCGACTGTGGGATACCAAAAGGTTAGAAGAACGGTTAGGAAAAGGCCCAAAGGGATTTGGCATTCCCTGCGGTCGAGACTGAGCTTCGAACACGCTGCAGAGCATAGCCAATGTCTGAACATCTCGCAGCTGGCAATAGTGAGCCAATCTGAAGAAGAGGGTGAGAGGAGGGAAAACGTATCAAGAGAAGAGCAGAGGAAGGGAAACTCACGGTGGTTATCATCACAGGTAGAGGGTGGGTGGGTTCTTAATGCTGCCTCCAACACCCCCATCAGTAACAGGGCCTTTCTACAGACCCAGTGGTTTGATCTACTTTGGGTTTGGCTCAATACGTTTTGGAATAACAGGTATCGAAGTACGTAAACGCCCAAGATAACCAATCTGAAAGCTTCTGGTTGGCGTCCAGGCATGGGCTCACACATCACGGCAGCTTCTTCGAAAGTAAAGCTGGCTAACAACACCTGAGTGAGGCACATGCTCCCTGGGTCTGCCAGCTCCAAGGAAGAACCATGCTGCTTTTTGGGGGGTTTCTATATACATCATTTGCGTGACTCAAAGCTGTCACGGTACTCAGAGAACACTATCACAAGGGGATGGGGAGCAGGCCACGGACCCTGGAGGTGGAATTATAAAGGCAAGCTATTGAATAAAAAAAAAGGAATATTTTTACTTTTTAGGTATTCATATGCCCTTTGTCCTTTCAGCACCATAATGGTACAGTGTGAGGTAGGGATCAGGGGGTACTTCATGATGGGATAATATAATACTTTCCCACCATGATAATCTCTTTAGTGTGTTCATACTTGCCAACTTATTTGTGCCTTATATGAAGCTGGTAGGACAAGCATCATCATCCTTGCTCTAATGATGAGACAACAGAAGCATGAGCCTGGGCTCTGGCCTTAACCATCAAGTACGGGGCCTGCAGGTGGCCTGGTGGTTAAAGGTGTTGGATTCCCACGTGGCCACTCGTGGTTTGAGGGCTGGACCTGGCAGATTGCTTTCTCACTTTCCCTTTCTCTTTCTCTCTTTGTCTCTCTCTCTCTCTGGCCAAATTAACAAAATAATAACAAACAGAATTAAATACATAAATAATTCTTAAAAACAAACAAACAAAAACAAGCACGTTTCAGTGAACTTGAACCTGGACAGGAAGCATATTCCTCTGCCTAGGCTCCAGAGAGTCAAGTGGTTTCACCTGGTGGTTAATTATTCCGTTCATTTTAATTCCAGCTTGCACACTTCAGTGCAATCAACTGAACCCAAATGCTATGTTTTCATGAATTGCTTAATAGGGTGAAAGTGGCATGGCCTTTGGGGAGCATGAACTCCAACACTAAGTTCTCTAATCTGTTCTCAGGGGCAAAACCCTACCACACCCAAGAAGAAAGTTACCATCTCAAGAGTTCAAATTCCTGTTTTCCTGATGTGACTTTTGGCCTAAAACATGAATCTTTAAAAGACACGTGAGTCTCAAGAGTCTCAAAGCATGGTTATAAATCACAAATACTGTACTATAAGAAGTTAGTTGTGGGGACCAGCAGTTAGCGTAATGGCTATGTTGCCGGACTCCCACGTAGCTTACCGAGGTTCGCATGCTGGACCCAGTGGCTTAAACCCATACTGGGCATGTGTGCGTGCATGCCCAAGATCCCGAGAGGAGAATGGAGGAGAAGGGATTGTGGTGTGGCCATCGCCCGGGGGGATGATTTCTCACTTTCTATCTCTCTGTCTCTCTGTTTTTCTGGCAAGCACATGCACCCTATAGCAAAAACTTCTCCAAAAAAGAAGAAAAAAAAAAGTTAGTTGTGCACAGAACTCATTTCATCAATGAAGGTAAGATCCCACCTCTTCCTCTTCTTCAGGACTCTCCACCTTTCTCTCAGCCAATAGCATTTAACTTGTTTATAGACCTAACGCTGACAGCACTCATTCCTCACTTTTAACTCTCAAAACCTACAGAGAGTCCAGCAGCTGCCGCCCAAATGGATGTCGAGCCCAGGGTGTCTCCAAATCTGGGTCAGACTTCGGACCAAGACAAAGGTCTGTAGCTACCGTGGCCAGCGACCAAACCTGCACAGATAAAGAGAAACACTCAGACTCCAGCTGCTGAGGATGGGAACAGAAGCACGAGGGAGCCCCACCCGCCCTCCAAACCGGCCTTGCCACTCAGAGGTGGAGAAGCTAGGGGCCTATTAAAATGCAGGCTTTCAGGCCCCTTCGCACCTACTGAATCAGAATTCGCATTTTAACCAGCTCCTCAGGGACCTCTTGTGCAATGTGAAGTGTGAGAAACACTAGCCTTACGAACTCTCATTAGGGGCCAGATGGGGATCTTGGTAGAACAGGACACTCTGCAGGGCAAGCCCACATGGGAAGGTGGCTGGTTTGGGTCTGCAGACCTTCCTGCATACACAGGGCACATGTGTGCTCGCCACTGGGCTGGCTGAGGCTGGAGGTGGATGGGAGGTTCAAAGGGCTCTCTCTCTCTCTCTCTCTCTCTCTCTCGTTCATGGAAGAATTAAATTTATTAGAAAACTAAACAAATCACAGGCCAGATGGGGGTGGATAATAGGATCAAGACCCTTAGGGGGCTGCCTGTCTCCCTGTCTCTTTCTCTCCCTCTCTTGCTCACACAAGAAATAAAAGAATTTAAAAGACTTCATAGTAATATTAACCATAATTTCGACAGGCCATCTATTTAACTCCTAACTCATATAACTTTTTCTACTGCTCTATTAAAGAACTAGATTGGCTTGGAGGAAAAAAAAAAAGCACCCTAATATATAATGTTTAAGATCTGTGCTTCTTCACTTAATAACAAAAAAACTTCGCTGCCTTCAATATGAAAGTTTCAGTTTACTCTCTGAAGCTAAAGAAAAGAAGGCTCAGACAAAATGGACTTGTTTCTTTGTGTTGACACCAAATCTGAATACCTCCAAACTAGAACTCTCGTGAGGCATGGAGCCTTCAAGCTGAAAGTGATACCCGCTAGGTGTCTAATACACCCACGGCGCAAGCCAAATCCATCCTGTTAGACCAACACGCCCGCTGGCAATACCTTTAAACACCAAATCCTGCTTGGGGGACATCTTTCTTAGTAGCCACACAACACTCTACGCCTGCTAACCAGAAAACTATACCAGACTCTGAGAAGCTTGAAAAGAAGTTGAGGACTTAGAATCTGTGAGTTTATAATACAAGAGAGAAGAAACAAGTAAAAATGCTGAAAAACAGGAAGAGAACAACAGACATGCATGCAAAATCAACTAAATTATGTGGCACCAACATACTTTAAAAATACGCAGAAGTGGGGACCAGCAGGTGGCATTACCACATTACCAACCACAGTTCGAATCCCAGACCTGGTGGCTCACTCTCTCACTCCTTCCCCGCCTCCCGTCTCTCTCTTTTGTCAAATTAAAATAAATGAATGAATAAATAAAATTAAGTAAATAATTCTTTTTAAAAATACACACAGAAGTATTGTTTAAAGAAGAAACTTGAACTTTCCACTCATCTCTACAATTATCAATCCGTAAAATTAAGTAAATAATTCTTTTTAAAAATATACACAGAAGTACTGTTTAAAGAAGAAACTTGAACTTTCCATTCATCTCTACAATTATCAATCCGCCTAACAGGTAGCTAAAAGAAGTGAATGATGTTCTGGGATAGGATAGGATAGGATAGGATGTTTCGTACCCTAGCCAACAACTTACACATGTTATTTCCTGATTTGATAATACACATCTTTTTTTATTTCCAAAGAATTATTTTATTTTAACTTTATTTATTATTATTATTTTCCAATTTGACCAGAGAGAGACAGGGAGAGAGAGAGGGAGAGTGAGAAAGGAAGACACCAGGTCTGAGACTTGAACCATTGTTGGCCATGTGGGAGTACAGCGCCTTTAACCACTGTACCACCTGCCGGCCCCAATACACATCTTCTTTTCTTTTTCTTTTTAAGAATTATTTTATTTTAACTTTATTTATTATTATTATTTTCCAATTTGACCAGAGAGGGACAGAGCGAGAGAGGGAGAGAGAGAGAAAATGAGAAATCAAGCTGCCAGATCCAGGACTCAAACCACGGTCGGCCATGTGGGCGTTCCGGCGTCCTTAACCACCATGCCACCTGTTGCCCCTGATAATATACATTTTCTAAATGCCTTCAACAGAAATAGTGACACTTGCATTTATTTCTGCAACTCTTTCCAAACCAGTAACTCTATCTTCTTCAACAAGGATATAAAGGGTAACAAAGGGAGGAGGCAGTTCTACACCTGGTAGTTAAAGCAGCTGGATCCTCCATGGCCAACCATGTGGTTCAAGTTGCAGGCCTGGTGGCTGGAAAAACATGCTGGCACGTGTGTGTATGTGCCCAAATTCCTTAACGTACAGAGCAGGGGAGACGAGATTACGGCATGGCTACACTCCACGGGCAGTGCTTTCTCTGCTCCCCTTCTCTGTCTCTTCGCTGTGTGCATGTGCCCTCTGATAATATGGGAGAAAAAAAAACAGAGAGAGAAAGAGGAAATGAGCCATATGCTTTGATACACCCATATGTTCCTGCAAAGATGAAGAAAATTTAAATCTTTTTAAGATTAAGTCTTATTGGGGCCAGCAAGTGACATGGTAGTTAAGGCACTGAACTCCCACATGGCCGACCATGGTTTGAGTCCCAGACCTGGTGGCTTCCTTTCTCACTTTCCCTTTCTCTCTCTCTGTTTCTCTCTGAAAAAATCAATAATATCAAATAAGATTAAATAAATGATCCTTTCTAAAAAGATTAAATCTTACTTAAAAATTGAACACCTCTATGTAAAGGAACACTTCGGTATAACTTTCATAAAATGAGTCATTATTTAAAGTTGGGGGGAATAAAAAGAATTGAAGGTGCAAATGGCCAAGACACCGATACCTAAGTTCAAGCAAGGAACAATCACACGGTACTGGAATAGAGAGAAGTAAGAAAAAAGTACTCGGGAAATGCTTAAGGGCCTTCCTTACTGAGTACGAAAAGCATCAGTAAGAAAAACACCCAGGGGATTCGGAAGGCTGCTCTGGTCCTGGAGAGTGGCAAAGAAAATGGGAAAAGAATGAACAACAGGAGGCATGCCTTGGAGGTGTCACGAAGTCACCACCATGAAGTGAAAGCAACCGGATCTCCACCTAAAGGGATCCACAGTACCTGGACGAGGTCCTTTCTTCCAACGAGCAAGGCAGACGTGGCGTTCTTCTGACATGTGTCCTGGATATCATTCACGTTCAGTCTGAAAGGTTGAAAAACGATGAGCACTTCCTAAGGGAACTTCCTAAATCAATTACTCCAGGCTTAACAAACAGACGAGAAACTGCATCTTTGGTTGTCACTCAAAACGCTTTAGTCTGGGCTGGCCTGGAGCCTCCTTTCTGTCTGCACGGGAGGAGAAATACACTTCACTAGAGCTGATGTCACTACCGCTGTGGGCTCCCGCTGGGAAAGGTGAAGGTGCTCACCTTGTTAAGTCAGGAGGAGGCCACGCTCAAATACCAATCTGCCGGCCAGCTTTTCTGAGGAGTTCCCACTGCTTGAGGATTGAATAAAAATAGACTTAAGTATGTGCAACACTGACTGCAGTTTCTGACGAAGAGTAGTGAGCTGTGTATAAACTATAAAGTTAATATTATCAGGACCAGCAGACGGCGTAATGGTTACACCACTGGACGCCCATGTAGTCGATCATGGTTTGAGTACCAGATCCAGCAGCCTAAAACTTATGCTAGGCATGTGTGCGTGCATGCTCAAAATCCCGAGAGGAGAATGGAGAAGGGATTGTGGCGTGGTCATCTCCCCTCAGGGGGTGTTTTCTTGCTTTCTGTTTCGGTCTTTCACACTCTCCCACGAGCACATACACCCTATAGCAAAAATCTCCCAATAAATACATACATACATACTCGCATATTTTCGTTACATGTTCAGGAAGAAGAAAGGGAACTGTAGGCCAGTCTCTGTGTGCTGATCGCTCACCCTCCTCATCCCTCAAAGTAGCTCTGCCTTGTACGTGTGTTACGCTGAGTGTGGGAGGCAGAAGGCTGAGGTGGTCCCCCAGGCCCCTGCCCCAGTTATACATGCCTTTTATCATCCTCCCCTCGAATGCAGCCAGCACCAGTGACTATCCATGACGCATCACTCCCATGATCAAGTTATTCTTCTTTTCTTTAAGGTTTTTGTCAAACAGTGTGTGTGTGCTCATCTGAGAGAGAGTGAGACCACAACCCCCAGGGGGGATGGCCATGCTGCAATCCTTTCTCCTCTTGCCTCCTCTCGGGATTTGAGGCAAGCATGCACATAGATTTCGGGCACACACGCACGTGCACCCAGCATGATTTTCAAGCCTCCAGGTCTAGGACTCAAACTGCGTTCGACCATGTGGGAGTCCAGTGCCTTAACTGCCACATCGCCTGTTGGCCCCTATGATTAGGTTATTAAGCATCTGAGTTCAACAGAAGGGAGACTATTCTGTGCGGGCCTGACCAATCAGGCAAGGCCCCAGAAGTAAGGTCAGATGTCTGTGAGGAGCTCCTGCTGACTTCAAGATTAAATCTGTGAGAGGACTGCATTAAAAGGGACTGAATTCTGTAACCCCAATGAGCTCAGCAGAGGACCCTAAGCATCAGATGAGACCACCATTTGGTCAACACCATGATTTCAGCCTAAGTCCCTGAATTAGGACCCAGCAAAGCCAAACATGGAAACTGTGAGATAACAAATATTCAAACATGGCTTGAAACTATTAAATGTGTTACAACTTGTTATGCAGCAATAGACAAAGGATTGAGTGGACTTTCCTCCAAAAATTTTTTTTATAAGTTTCCTTATTTATTTCATGTGGGAGTGCCAAAAAAAGAGAGGGAAAGACAATACCCTTGATAGTCTTGCCACGCCACGATCCTTCCTCCCCAGCCTCCTAGCTAGCCAGGATCCTGGGTGCACTCGGGCACACTTAGCCTGTTCAGGTCCACCAGGGATCCAAACTGGCTTCCCACATGGCTCCAGTATCATGCAGTGAAGCCCCCAGGCTGACACTGCAGCTAGGCTTTAAAGCTGGTTTTGAGGGACCAGCAGTTGGTGTGGTGGTTATGTCTCTAGACTCTCACATAGTCGACCATGGTTTGAGTCCCAGACCTGGCGACTTAAAACTCACGCTGGACATGTGTGCATGCATGAACAAAATCCTGAGAGAAGGAAGGAATGAAGGAGAAGGGATTGCAGTGTGGTCATCCCTCCGGGGAAGGAGGGAAGACTTCCTGCTTTCTGTCTCTCTGGCAAGTACACATGCTCTATAGCAAAAAAATCTCTCTCAAAACATACAAAAAACTGCTTTTGAAAGAAAGGGTTCCAACAGTTAACAAAAAAAACCACCACAACAAAAACGGCTTGCTAATCCTGACTGCGTGATAAGCAGCTCACTTGAAACGCTGAACTTACATGTACAGTTCTCCCAGCGACTTGTGAACGGGAAGGAGACAGGAGACATCCTGGATGATGACCTTCCCAGCGGCCTTGATCGGTCGATTGCTAGAGTCTGACCCCTCACGCTTACTTTTCCATCGCCTGGATTTCTGGGGGAGATGGCAAGATGTAAGTAAAGGGGACTGCAACGAGCGGGAACCTACAGTTGCAGAGCACACCGTATTTGTGTCATTGGTGATTTGCAGAGACTTTAAATTACATCATGCTCACAATTACATGAATCAGCATCTGTAGGAAATAAAATGATGACAAAGGGCAGTAAGCTCTTGATCCAAAATCCTAATAGGAAACCAGCACCCACTGCAGGGCTAGGCGCATTCTGCAGGTGCTCAAAAATAGAGAACCATGAAGCCAGAATTAAATAATTAATTTTTAAAATAGCAGGTAAATAAGTTAGTAAAGACCACAAAAATGTGGGAGAAGGACAATTTTCAGGTTTAGTTCAGTGCCAGGTTTAAAGTGCTTGCCTGAAACTAATCAGTTTTTTGTTTTTTGTTTTTTTTCCTTCTTAGACAGTTTTGACAGGATTTGTTGAGAATTTAATTCAGACAGCAGTGTGAGCTCTGCAAACCTTAGTCTACGGGAGAAGACAGAAACTTAACGGCTTAAAGAGAATGATCCTCCTTTTCTAGCGGGCTCAAATTGTTTCTAACAGTGATCATTTTGTAATGTCAGAAATACATGAGTCGAGGGACCTGAGTGAGGAACATGGGCGATCCCGCTACCTCATTTCCCAGAGCCCTGCCTACAGGTGAATGTAGGAACGAGGGCCTGCTATGTGGGTGAGAGATGTCCTGAAAGCAAGGGCTTCTAGAGAACAGCCCCACCTGGCATCTTCAAAACGACCAGCGGCCTAGGGAACAGTACTCTATTTTAATACTAGAAAGGGCCACTAAAGTGATCCAGCTAAAGAAGGGAACCACATTTATTAACAAAGGAGGCAACAGAGTGGGTAAAACGGGCCTGCAATCTGGAGTCAAAAAGGTGTACCGGGTTTACTCTCACATGTACACACATGAATTTTGGCTCATGCATGTTACACTCTCTTTGCCCACGGATGACTAATGTCGAACTCACAAGGGCACCATGGGAAGGTCTGGTGCAAACTGCGACCTGAATAGTGTAATCTAAAAATACATGATTACTATAAAGGAATATAAACTCTCAGAAATTTTCATTAGATTTTTAGATTACTCACACACAAAAAATCATTTTCTCCAAGTGATTCTTATGCAATCACTTTTTTATGAATTAGTCTAGATCTGAATTCAGCCATTTCTGACCACTGACACCCCACTTCATCCCCTAAGTTGCCCGATACATGTAACTAAGGCAGGATCCCTGAACTCAGCTCAGGGCATGTAGATCAAGGAGTTTAGCTGAAATCTCTGTGAACTGTTTACCATAATTTGTTCATGTATTTGCTGCACTGTCGATCGGGAACCTTAACCCATCGACCTTGAAAAGCAGTTCAGTTATTCTTCACTGTCCGTCCATACGTAGGTCGTTATTCTGCAATACCAGGGAAAGCCTATCCACTGCAGGGCGGCCCTTCAGTTCTCTACCTTCCCTGGTTCGTTCCTAAAGACGTATGTGCGCACTCACAAACGCCTGTCCTTTTAGTCACGTGAGTGCAAGTGAGGGGAGGATGTGAGACGCGAACTACCGGTCAGCGTGGGCTGGAGCCACGCAGCACGCACAGACATGAGACAGATACAGTCACATGTGCACCATGTCCTGTGACGTGACCTGCTCTAGGGAGGATAACTGAGCAGATGTCCCTTCAGGGACAGTGCACACCAGTGGTTCACAGAACAGGGGAGGTTCAAGGTCCTCAAATTCATTTCAGTGTGACTGTCATTTGGTTTTCCAGGAGTTCAAAAATCTTAAGAAATGACACCCACGGGTCACATAGCATTAGTCATGAGACTTAAGGTAGTAAATTTAAAAAAAAAAAAAAAAAAAAAAAAAAAAAACTACACTGAAAAGATTCCACCTGGAATGGAATATGAGCCTGATCAAGATCAATCTGGTCTTCTGGGTGGGCTGGAAGGCTTCTGAACACTGTCCCTGGCAGTCACTCTGGCTCCTTATTACCAAGAGAAAGTGAGAAGCACTTCAACAGTGGAGGGAGTCCCTGCAGCTCAGTTCGACTACACAGCAGAAACAAATGGGAGTCTCATGAAAAATGGGACCTGCTGGGACCAGCAGTTGGCATAATGGCTATGTCGCTGGACTCCCATGTAGTTGACCGGAGTTTGAGTCCCGGACCTAGTGGCTTAAACTCACACCAGGCACGTGTGCATGCGTGCCCGAAAACCAGAGAGGAGAATGGAGGAGAAGGGATTGCGATGTGGCCATCCCCCCTGGGGGGGTGATTTCTCGCTTTCTGTCTGTCCTTCTCTTTCTGGCGAGCATACACACCCTATAGCAAAAACCTCTCTAAGAAAATAAATAAATAATGGGACCTGCTAGCTTTCAGAATACATGGAAAAATTACTGCAATTTCCTGACTTTTAATGCAAACCTAATAAAAGCATATGGTTAATTCTCTTGAGGTCCAGATGCCCAAGTGGCTCACTGGCTAGCTCACTGGAAAACTGCTGAATGACACACGTCCGCGTTCACGGATGTGTGACGAGGGCCTTTAGACTTGGGTGTCACTACTACGACGTGAGCGTCTCCTCGGGGCTGTCTACACTGTGCCAGCCTAAGCCTCCCCTCAACTGCGGTGGGGCTTCCTCACGGTCATAGTCCTATGAGCTGTCAGGCTGCCAAACCACTACTGTAAACTCACTTTTCAACATACGATGTTGGATTTAAAGATAAGGCCTGACCATGCCACCTGTGAGTATGTGAACCATCTGGCCCGTGTCTAAATGGGCCCATTTTTGCACATAAGGAGAGTCGCATCTGACTCCAGGGCTGTCCAACGCCAGCCTCCTGCTCTAATTCCTTTCTTCGGTCCCTTTTCTGCCGAGCATGGCGCATGCATCTGGTCGAACCAGAGCGGTCTGCTGAAGACCAGCAGAAGCTGGCGGTTCCCGAGGCCGCACACTTGATGTGGACAAGCCAGATGCAGGCCAGGGCGCCAGGCTCGATGCTCTGGACCTCACGCTGTTGAACTTCCTCTTGTGGATTTGTCAGGACCAGGCCCATTCAGGTGGAAGAAAACTCAAGAGCTCAAAGAGAAGTCTTAGGACTCCTTCCCCATTGGGTTCCCATGATCCAGAAAACAAACCAAAGTGAGCCGTCAATAAAAACTTGACGAAAAGGTCAAGACAGGGGCCTTTGACGACTTTCTGCAATGATTCTTTGTTGAATTATGGAAATGGCAGCCTGTAGTACCTGGGGCTTCCAGAGGTGCCAGCTTCTAGGTGTTTCTGTCTGATCTGTGCCGAATGAGCAGGTGATTTACAGAACCTCACTCAGCTGCCTTTGGGTCTGCAGTAAAGGGGGTCCCCGACACGGGATCTCCCTAATTACAGCTGCCACCAGGAATCGAACCATAAGAGTCCTGGGCTGTCAGAAAAGTCATGATGCATTTTTGCATAGTAAACTGGGTCAGCAACATTCACTCGTTTAATCCGGCTAGGCATAACTGAAAACATCATCAGACATCTTTAAGGGGCCACGAAACAGCGTTGGTTTTTTGTTGGTTTGGTTAGTTTTTTTCATTTGCTGCTTGGTGGTTTTGAAAAATAAAGACTCTCTCCCTCAGGTGACAGTAGTCACTCAGTAATCCTGTCCAGTGGTCAATCATTCTCTGGATTCGAACACAGCAAGGCCGCCTCGATGCAGAAGCGCTGCTTGATCTCAAGTCAGACCCTGCTGGGGCCTAGGTCCTTGCTGCTCCCTAATGACGGGGAACAACTGTTCGGAGTGTGCCCTTCAGTGCTTTGGCACTAAAAACGGCTCACACGCCAGCTACACTTCCTGTAAGGCTTAGCTTTCCCTCAGTATCTTGCTGGTGATTTTTAGGTCTCTCCCTTGCCTGTGCAGCTGTCTGTGTGTCAGGTAACACAATTCCTCCTGGGATTCTTTGGCTCCAGAGAACAATGCACTCGAGGTTAGGCTGTAGCTTGTCTTTCTGGGAGGGCAAAGGGCAGGATGGCCTAAAAGCCCCTGAACCTCCTATGCTGCTCCAGGCCCACCCTGGCGGGCATAACTGCGGGTTCTCTTCTGCGCAGTCACACTGTCACTGCGAGGACACAGAGGACTCTGCATTTCTGGTCTTTTCAGTGCTCCCGCACTGGGAAATCCCTTCCCCACAGGTCTCATGAGAAGGGACTGAGGAAAGAGAGACAAAGACAGACAGACACATTGTTACGTGATGAGCGCCAGGAGGCCTCCTGAACACACTGAGAGGGTGTTCACGGAGTTACGGCAAAGAGGACAGGGAGGGGAGGAGGGGGAAGGCGTTGGGGCAAATAGCACCGAATGACGACCAACAGCCAGCTTGCGACTGTACCACCAGTGTTACTGCTACAATTGGAGGCAACATTGATGCCAGTAAACGGGTTAAATGTCAAAACAGCCCAAGAATAAGCCACCAATGGCTTTGCAGCAACCCCACTGACAATGCGCAATCAGCAGGAGGGCAGTGAGTCCTATTCAAACAGCAGTGGGAGCAGGGCATTCGGGAGACCAGTGGAAGTCAGTAGTCGGGTGGGCTGGGACCAGCTTTTTGAGGAATGGTGGCCATGGTGGTTCTGTCAAGTGGTTGGCAATAGGGGTGCTTGCTCCCCGGGGCTCCTGATTTCAGCTGGTGTTGATTTAAAAAGCCTATACCACAGGACAAGTCCCCCGAACAGTCTTCACACCAAGTGAGATTTACACAGAGCCTCAAGGCTGCCATGTCCAGCCCGAGGTCACCTTGGCACTACTGAAACATGAAGGGGATGAGAGAGGAAGACAGAAGAGGGGAAATGGCCAACAGGAATGAGAAGGAAGAAAGAGAAGAGGGGATGTCCATAGTAGAGGTTTTACTGTCAATACAAAATATTGATGGTAAGGAAAAAATTTGTTCTAGAAAATTCCCAGGATAAAAACTAGCTTCTGTGTGATGCCAAAGAAGTGGATGGGCACTTCCCTCTCTGAACTGGACCAAGACTATAAAAACAGGCAAAGTGGCAAAGGCCTCTTGTATCTTCCTCTGCTCCCCTCCCCCATGCCAAAGTAGGCATTTGAAACTCCACCAAATTATACAAAGCTCCAGGGGAAATGAGGTGAGCTAAAGGCTTACAATTGGGGTTCTTTCCAAGAAACCCGGTATAAGTCTCATTTGCAAAGAAGTCCGTTCACAACCCTTAACGATATTAGCCCATTGGGAGCTCTGGTTGCACAAGGAGGTGGTCCTTGGTGCCTGACTCCCCAGAGAGAAAAATTTATTGTTGCTGGTCCTGAGAACCAACCAGCCTGTCATTTCAGGTTCCTCAAAGCCTGGCAGGTGGCATTTTATTCTTGGGCCTTCGGGTAGAGACAGGATTAGTTAAGGAGAGCATTTGCACAGCGCACAGTACCGGGAAGTCGTTAATTGCTTGTATGGACCAACGTCGCCGGGCAGAGCGAGGAGACATCTGTGCGTGAAAACGTTACACCCAGGAAGAGGGAAGAAAAACACCAAGAAAATTAAAAGGGAAAAATATAGAATCAAATGAAAGTCCCCACACATCGAATGGATTCAAAGGCACCATAATACACTGCAAATTGGGCTAGGAATGACTACAAAGCCTGCACCTGCACGCGGCAGCACCGGGATTCCCTCACCTCCCTCCCAACCCGTCACACTCCAAACCCAGCTTCGATTTGGCTGTTCTTCAGTCACATTTCAAGGTGCATGGAGGCTGAGGTCAACACAGCTCTGATGAAGGAACTACGGTCAAGGTTTGAGGTCGTCTACCCAGGACTATGATCGGGGGACGTGGAGAAAAGGGCAGGAGATTGTTTCCCCTCGAGCAGGCCAGAAAGGAAACATACTGAGAGCACATGCTCATTCCTGAAAAGGAGGAAGCGTCCAACAGGCACGGTACTCTGAGGTTGGAGGATGATGAGCAAATTGGGCGTCTTGGGACACAGGACTATCTTTGGAGCAATGCCTTGGGAAGTGAGAGCCCCCAAAAATGAGGGAAGTGGGAGCCTGGGAGGACACTCCCCCAAAGGCAGCTTGCCAACCACACGTGCATTTGGGCAGGCACCTGGGAGGCCACCACGCTGCTTACGGGGGTCAGAAATCACCGGATTAACTTCAAGGCCTCCCGGTTATTTGCTTCAGAGCTATTTCGGTAACTGAGGTAAGAGTGGGAGGCTGGAAAACGTGTAAATGTCAGTAGAGTGGTGCCGAATGTCTCTCATAAGCTCTGGACTTCTGATGGCACCTAGGAATGAACGACATGTCGTCAGCTAGTAAGTTGGTCCTCTTGCCAAATGAATGTGGGCATCTCCCAGTTTTCTGGCCTCTATGAAATCTGATTTTTTATTTTTTTTTTTTAGATTTCTCACATTTTTCATTTCATAGAAGTAAAACTCGGAATTCAGTCTGGAGAACATTAGGGTGAGTATAACAACATGACTAAAGTAGAAGAAGTTAAAAACATGCAGAAACAACCAGAAACACAAACAATAACCCCCAAATGGCTCTATAAAGATTTCTATGATATCAAAACTATAATTCCTTCACGGCTATGCCTTTTTCAGTTAAATTCTATTATTTTATTCTCACATTTAACTCTCAGTTGTCTGGGGCCAACAGGTGACGGTGGGGGTTAAGGTGCTGGATTCCCACATGGCTGAACACAGTTTGAGTCCTGGATCTGGAGACTTGAAGGTCATGTCAAGTGCATGCGCATGCAAGCCCAAATGCTAGGAAGAGCAGGGACTGCAGCGTGGCCATCCTTTTTGGGAGATGATTTTTCACCTTCCCTCTCTCTGTATCATTCTGGTAAGTAAGTGAACGTGCACTATGACAAAAATCTTCAACAACTCAGAGGTAGGAGGGGGGCCAGCAGGTGGCAAAGTGATTAAAGCGCTGGACTCCTACGTGGTTGACCGTGATTCAAGTCCTATACCTGATGGCTTGAAACACATGCCAGGCACGTTTGCATGCATGCCCAAAATCCCAAGAAGAGAATGGAGGAAAAGGGATTGCAGCATGGCCATCCCTCAGGGGGGTGATTTCTCACTTTCTGTCTCTCTGGTGAGTGCATACACCCTATAGAAAAAAAAAAAAATCTCTAAATAAATAAGAAATATGTAGGAGGAAAATGGGAGCTGAAAATGAAGACTGAAACACAGAACATTAGTAAAGTGAAATTGTTTCCATAATAAAAGTGGGATCATTTGACATGTGAAACTAGACACCTGAGGATTAAAAAATATTCCTCAAGTATTACTGGCCGGGACCATTAGTTAGCGTAATAGCTATGTCACTGAACTCCCATGTAGTTGACCACGGTCCAAGTCCCGGACCCGGTGGCTTAACCTCATGCCGGGCGCGTGTGCGTGCGTGCCCAAGATCCTGAGAGGAGAATGGAGGAGAGGGGATGGCAGTGTGTCCACTCCCCCAGGGGGTGATTTCTCGCTTTCTGTCTCTCTGTCATTCTTTGTCTTTCTGGTGAGCACACGTGACCTAGAGCAAAAACAAACAAACAAACAAAAAACTTCTAAAAAAAATAAAAAAGGAATTACTGGCCTTTGTGAGGAAGATAAAGTATCTTATATAAAATGCTACTTAAGATAATATTTCTTTCATTTCTCTCTTTGCTTCATTTAACAAAATGAAATTTCCAGAAGGCGTGTGCCCTTACCAGAGACAGATAGTGAAGAAAGGGGAGGAAGAAAGCAACCCCTAATGGGCCATGGTCAAGTTACAACCCCTTCTCCTCCACTTCTGCATTCTGTCAGGATGTTGGCCACGCATGCACACAGGCCCAGTGTGTTTTTTCAAGCCACCAGGACCAGGACTTGAACTATGCAGCCAGCCATGTGTGATGTGGCTTCCTTTAATCCTTAGGCCACGGGGCTGGCCCTCCTTTTGCCCCATTTAAATGAGATGGACATGAATAAGCTTCAAGGAGAAATAAGTTTATTTCAAAGGTAATCACAAAATAACTGACTTTTCATTGTAACCTTGTGAATCTATTAGGTTGAACCACATGAAATTTTATAGGTCAAGAATGGTGAAATACCAGCGATATCATGGGATTTAACCCAATAATTATTATATGTCATTCATTAAAATGTGTTCCCTCCCCTCCTGGGCTTGGGGGCGGGGGCTGTCTTATTCTACTTCTTGGTCTGCATTACTATTAACTCACTAAACTATCTGATTATGATTTGTGAACTCTCTACATCAATTAAAAACTTTCATATGAAATTATGATCATTTAAATAATTTTATTTGGTCACTATGTGAAATAAAACTTGAGGACTACTCACTTACTACGTCAGACTAAGGAACTGTACCTCCCTGCCTTCTGTGGAAAACAGAACATAGCAACCACCCCAAAACGAAGTACCAGAATCCTTCCTCCACCCCTCAGCAAACCTGACCTGACAGGAGTCAGTTATCCACGTGTCTGGTCTCTCTTAATAATGACAGTATTTGTAGTGGAATAAGCCAGACCATCAAAAATGGGAGAGTAGGCTTCCCCATGCTTTTGCGTTAGGAGGGGTCACTGGAATTATTCTGACTCGAGAGGCCTTGTGTGCTACCATTAAGTTGAAAGGGCTAGTCCATCCACATTCTGACCCAATCCAGCCATGGGCAGCATGGGAATTCAAAATGGCCTCTTTGACAAACCGATCTCAGCCTGGCCCTGACACTAAAAAACAAAAAAAAAATCTCCAAATTTACCCAACTACCAGTTTATTAGACTTTAATGCTAATAAAATGTCTTGGTTCCTACCAGTGTATTAAGTCGTCAATCCAGTGACCTGCCAGAACTAAAATGTTTAATGTAAAGGACTCGGGGAGAATACGGTTCAGGAGGTGTTCTAAGGAAGCCTATGACATCCAGGGGACAGATTTCCATTAGAGATGTGAGGAACACTAGCCAGAACAATGGTAAAAATCGTTTTGGTTATTTAACGAAAAGAGTTTTGCCTGAGACTGGTTTGACCTCAACCATGAGTTGCTGCCACTTGGCTAAGTTACAGATGACCACAGGACTAACGGCAGAGACGGCCAGCTCCCTGAGCGACCGAGAAGTTAGACACTGTCCTGCAGTCCAACTGAGAACACCTCTAAGACTTGCTAGAAATTGGTGTCTGACTTAAAATCATTCAAATTCTTCAAAAACTTTGGTTCTCATTTAGTGAGGAAAACCAGTCAACGTTTAAATCTGTACAAGAGCTCAGTACACTGATTCTGCTTGCTTCAAACATCATGCCAGCTAAAAATTAAAAACCTGTTTAAATCAGACTCTCAGTCTGACAGCGCTGAAAGAATTCTTAAAGTCATCCCTCATTCTGCCAACATTCCCTGCGTTGTTGTTACCAAAGGTGGAGACAGCTTCTGATAACTACTTCAGGGACAAAAGCATTCCTTTCGAACCCAGGAACACAAGGACAAGTTCATCCAATTTCCATAGAAACTCGTCCATTCCAATGGGTACTTCAGTGTAGACTTAGCAAAAGAACAAAACCTTTTAGAGATGGACTTTACGGATTCTAAGAACTAACTAGTCCCCAGCCTCCGCATGTAATTTACAGTGGTTAAAACCACATGAAAGGGACACAGCAATGGTCTTTCTTGAACGAACTACTGGGTCGTCAGAAATGTCACAATGCATTTTCGCACAGAAAAATACATCGTGACTTTCCTGATGACTCAATAACGACAGAAGTGGAGACTGCTCTTGTACGTGGCCAGCAGAGAGATAAGGACCAGGAATCCTTATCCTTATCCTTAAGGAGCAGGGGTAGCGGTTCCAGGCTCTGGCCCTAGCACTTACCCGCTCCTTGTAGTAGAAGGAACTGATGGAGACCTGCTCTTTCTCACTACGAGTGGGGCTCCCGCTGTATAGACGCAGGTTCCCAGGGGCCTCTGTGCGGATCTTCATGGGTGCAATCAAGCCCGTGTGATAAGCAGACAAAGCTGAGAGTGACCTGTAGTTGAGAAGGACGATTATGCAGGCAGGCAGCAGCCTTCTTATAGTCTAAGGAGTGCTGTCCCTAGTATTTGATGAGACCAAGAGAAAAAGGCAGACGAATGGGAAGAATGTGCAAACTCCAAAAGGAGAACCAAATAAAACTTTTAGGACAGAAGAATGCTTTATCTGCAGAAACAAAGAATGGGTCTATAATTATATACACGGGAAGTTCAAAGGAATCTACAAATTACTATTAGGGTGTCAGAAAAGTCATGATGCATTTTTGCTTTGAAAAATATGGAAAAAATACAGAAAAGTGACTTATCTGACAACCTAACAGAATAAATGAATTTAAATACAACACCGATCTACAAAATCTATATGTTGGCGGGAACCAGCAGTTAGCATAATGGCTATGTCGCTGGACTCCCACGTAGTCGACCGCGGTTCGCATCCCGGACCCATTGGCTTAAAACTCACGCCGGGCACGTGTGCGTGCGTGCCCATGATCCCGAGAGGAGAATGGAGGAGAAGGGATTGCAGCGTGACCATCCCCCCTGGGGGGTGATTTCTCGCTTTCTGTCTCTCTGTCTCTCTCTGTCTGGCAAGCGCACGCGCCCTATAGCGAAAAACCTCCCCCCCCCCAAAAAAAATCTATATGTTGGCACAAACACATGGAAAATTAACATTTTACATATTTCATATAAAATAGTGCCAAAATACATATCAACAAATTTAATTTAAAATGTATATGGAAAATACAAAACACTGCTGAGATAAATTAAAGAAGACACACAACAATGGAGAGATATACCATGCTAGTGGATTGAGACTCCATATTGTTAAAAAGTCAATTTTCTTTCAATTGATCTACAGAGTCTACAAAATTCAATCAAAACGTGAGCGGCCTTACAGACACCAATAAGCTGATTTCACTTTCTTTTTTTTTAATGAGAAGGAGAACAAGCAAAGGAGGGAGGGAGAAGGAAAGAGGGAGAAAGAGACAGAGGGGCAACTTTTGACAGGGTCTCATGCCAGTTCCCGATCTTCCTGCTCTGGCCCCCTAGTTAGCCAGGCCCACAGGCTGTTGATGCGGGGCAAGGAACAGAACCCAGGGTCCCCATCAGCTCGCTCATTTACACTACCACGGTAACTGGGCCTGATTTCATAGTTCCATGGAAATGCTAAAAACCTAAAATAGTGTACACAAAACTAAGCAAAAATAATAAAGTTGGAGGACTTACACCATTAGATTTGAAGACTTAATATATAAAGTTATATTATGAATGTAGTGTTGACATAGGAGAGGCAACTGCATAAAAGGGAAAAATAGAGGATCCAGAAACAGACCACAAATGTAAGGTTAACTGAATTTCACCAGAGGCATCAACACAAATTCAACAAAGAAAGAAAATCTTTACATAAGTGATGCTAGAATAACTGTTTATCTCCACTGGATAAAATAAACTTTGGGCCCTACCTCATGTCATATACAAATAAATAAATAAATAAATGAGTATTATTTATTTAACTTATTTGCTATTATTATTTATTTTTTAATTTGACCAGAGAGAGAAAGGGAAAGTGAGAAAGCAAGCTGCCAGGTCTAGGACTCTAACTGTGGTTGGCCATGTGAGAATCCAATAGCTTAACCACCATGCCACCTGCTGGTCCCATATACAAAAATCGTTTTTCTTTTCTTTTTTTGGAGAGGTTTTTGCTATAGGACGCGTGTGCTTGCCAGAAAGACAGAGAGAGATAGAGAGACAGAAAGCAAGAAATCACCCCCCGGGGTGATGGCCATGCCGCAATCCCTTCTCCTCCATTCTCCTCTTGGGATCTTGGGCACACAAACACACGCTTCCAGTGTGAGTTTAAGCCAGGGGTCCGGGATTCAAACTGCGGTCAACTACATAGGAGACCAGCGACATAGCCATTATGCTAACCGCTGGTCCCACAGAAATCTTTTAAGATGGGTAACAGATCTTAAATAAGGAATTTAATACTATTAGGCGTTTAAAAGAAAACACAGGCAGGTATTTTCATGACGATGGGGTAGGAAAAGATTTTTCAAACACAATATGGAAACCACTAACCATAAAATTAAAAAGTGGTAAGTTAGATATCATTAAAATAAAAAGCTGCTGTTCCTTGAAAATCATTGAGGAAGAAAGACAGTCACAGTTTAGAACATCCAGCAAAGGATGTGCAAATAAATAAGAAATATGTACAGTCCAAAAAAATGGGCAAAATATTTGAACAAACACATGACAATAAAAGATCCCAAATGGTCAGCAGCGCACAGAAAAGCTGCCCGGCATTATGAGTTATCGTCACGGAAATGTAATGAGATAATATTACACACCCACCACGATGGCTAAAGTCGAGAAGACCGGCAATACTAAGGTTTGGAGAGGATGTGGAGTGCCGGTGCTCTGCAAGGTTGCTGCTGAGAGGGGAGAATGGCACGATCGCTGTGCACAAACGTTCTGACAATTTCTAATAAAGTTAACACACCTACTCTGGGACTCAGCAATTCCAATCCTGAGATAGAGAAACGAATACCTATGTCCATAAAAAACTTGTACATTGGGACCAGCAGACGGTGTAATGGTGATGTCACTAGACTCCCACATGGCCGACTAAGCAGAGTTCCAGTCCCAGCCCCAACGGCTTGAAACTCACGCTGGGTGTGTGTGCGTATGTGCCCAAAATCCTGAGAAGAGAGTGGAGGAGAAGGGACTGCAGCATGGCCATACCCCCGGGGTGGGGGTGGGGGTTGTGAATTCTCACTTTCAAACTAGAAATAATACAAAAAGTGTATCAATAGGAGGACGAATAAACACACTGTATCATGTTCATACAGTGAAACTTCTGATGAATGCAGCAGTGTGGAACAGTCATGCTGCAATCCCTTCTCCTCCCTCTCTTCCTCCTTTAGGGATTCTGGGCACACGTGCACATATACCTCATGTGTTTCTCAAGTCATGGAGTCCAGAACTCAAAATCACATGGTCAGCCATGTGGGATCCAGCTGTCCCAACCACTGTCTCACAGGCTGGCTTGACTCAATCTTATAATGGAGGTTACTGAAGAACTAAAACAACCATCCAAAGATAAACCCAGTCGTCATCCCCAGATTTCTGCCCGCTGTGGCCCCATGGATGCAGATCACTTCTGTACCTCCCAGACTCACCTCGGAGTGGGTTCCGTGGGAGACACCGCCCGGTGCATGGTCACAGGCCTTGTGAAGTACACCAGATAACCTGACAAGGAGACAGCACACGCGCACATCAGTGTCAGCCGGCTGGATGCAGGGAAGCCTAGGGCAGGGCTAGCCAATCGGCTGTCTATCTCAATACACCTGAGGGATAAGACACCTTGTCATGAGTTTCAAAGGCTTCCAACTGTCGTGATTCTGAACAAGAACAAGGGTTAGGATCTACAGGAGCCAGGAAGGACAGGATGGACGTACAGTCTTTAAAACGTTCATGGAAAAAAGCATATTATGAAAAAATTATGCACAGATTTCATTTTTTTTTTTTTTTTTGTGCAGCCAAATACACTCATACTTTATTTACATTTTCCCATGAACCTTCTGAGTACCCTTGTAGACTGGTTAAAGTCTGCACAGGTTTTTTTTTGTGCTTCACTACTAGGGGACCCTGTTAAGGACCAGGGCTCTGAGTCAAGACATAAATTCAAGCTCATCACAATGAAAACAACTGAGAAGATAATTGGGGTGAACATTCTTAGGCTACATCCAAAGATACCAATTCGACAACAGACCTGTAAGACTACTACCTTAATCTTTTTGAGCTCTCAGGAAATATACACAAAGAAAAATTTTCTGATGGAAATATTTATAAAGGACCAGCAGATGGTATAATGGTTATATCACTGGCCTCTCATGGAGTCGACTACGGTTCAAGTCCCGGACTTGGTGGCTTAAACTTACGCTGGGCACATGTATGTGTGTGCCCAAGATCCCAAGAGAAGAATGGAGGAGAAGCGATTACACCATGGTCATCCCCCCAAGGGGGTGATTTCTTGCTTACTATCTCTCTGTCTCTCTCTATCTTTCTGGCAAACGCATGCATCCTATAGAAAAGAAAAAAAAAAAAAAAGAAAAAAAAACTCTCTAAAACAAAATCTCTCAAAAAAAAAAAAGAGAAATATTTATATAGAATATGACATTCTCTTCACTGCTCTCTCTCAAAATCTAGAACTAGAGGGACCAGCAGTTAGCGTAATGGCTATGTCGCTGGACTCCCACATAGTCGACTGTGGTTCGTGTCCTGGACCCGGTGGCTTAAAACTCACGCCAGGCGCGTGCGCGTGTGCGCCCAAGAGGAGAATAGAGGAGAAGGGATTGTAGCATGGCCATCCCCCCAGGGGGTGATTTCTCGCTTTCTATCTCTCTGTCTCTCTCTTTCTGGCGAGCGCTCACGCTCTATGGCAAAAACCTCTCCAAAAAAAGAAAAAAAAATCTAGAATTAGAGAACCAGAAAGAGACCAACCTGCTCCACAGAACCTGGCTCCAGAAGTCCTAGGAAAAGGGATATTGGCATCCTGGTATGACCCGTAGGCCGTAGTCACCCGCGCGAATGTTGGTAAAGGTGGCGTGACGGAGTTAGGGAGTGCGAAGGGGTTGCTGGATGCACTGTCTTCTTGGTTCTGAAATTCAAAAATCAATAAACTGAAAACTACAACCTCACAACTGACTTGCAAAATAAGGACACAACACCACGAACTCAGGGAGCCCCTGATTTAAGGGAGGGAGAACGAAACAACAACGAAGCCTCAGTGGACACAAGTTCACGCTTCCCACCACAAAGGTCTCGAGGCAGGAGACGAGCTGGCGCAGGCAGGGCTCCAGACAGCTCTGGTTGCGTTTCACTTTTTGCAGAGACGTGTCCTTCAGTATCTAGAAAAGACCCAAAACACAGTCAGGAAGAGCAGCACATCTCTCCTGATCGGCTTTTGTCTTACGAAGTGACCTGAAGCAATGGCGATACAGAGACCACAGAGCATGGCTCGGGCGTCCATGTCTCAACCTTTTTTTTTTTTTTTTTTTTGGCCAGAGGGAATGTGCCCTCACCAGAGAATGACAGAGAGATGGAGAGAAAGGAAGAAACCGCCCCACAATGGGGCATAGTCATGCCACAGTCCTTCCTCCTCTATTTCTCTAGCTTTTCCCGATTTGGAGCACGCACACACATCTATCCAGCATGTTCTTTAAGCTGCGAGGGCTGGGATCCGAACCACATGGTCAGCCATGGGGGATCAGGCTCCCTTAACCACCAGGCCATGGACCAGCCTAGCCATATACAACTTTCCACCTCTACAGAGACTCCAGAGGAGGATTCATTCCCAAGTCCTCATAGAAAGCCCTCACCTTGGCATGGCAGATGTACCTGCGGGTTTAAGGAAGGCAGTTCTTGGGACCAGCAGTTAGCGTAATGGCTATGTCGCTGGACTCCCATGTAGTCGACTACGGTTTGTGTCCCGGACCCAGTGGCTTAAAACTCACGCCGGGCACGTGTGCGTGTGTGCCCAAGATCCCGAGAGGAGAATGGAGGAAAAGGGATTGCGGCGTGGCCATCCCCCCCCCCCAGGGGGGTGATTTTTCACTTTCTGTCTCTCTGTCTGTCTCTGTCTGGCGAGCGCACAAGCCCTATAGCAAAAAAAAAAAAACCTCTCCAGAAGAAGGTAGTTCTTTCTTCCCTTTTTTTTTGGACAATATTTTTTTAAATTATTTTACTTAACTTTATTTATTTATTTTGTTTATTTTTTTTTAATTTGACCAGAGAGGTACAGAGTGAAGAGAGAGAAAAAGAGGGAAAGTGAGAAGACAGGCCGCCAGGTCCAGGACTCGAGTCCAGCGCCCTTAACCACCATGCCACCTGCCAGCCCCGTAGAGCAGGCAGTCACAGAATGACTCTTCCTTCCTTCTAGTAAAATCTGCCCTTTCCTCTCCCTCTCTCCCACCCTCTCCAAGGGAAATTTCAGCACTTTCAGAAGTGCTACCTGTGGGGCTGAACTGAAAATTGCTCTGAGTGATATAAACTAGGGAAACAGATTTCACTTCAGTGAAAATTATAAAGTAACTTCGTTTTTGTCCTTTAAAATTACACATGCTAACAGTTCGAGGCAAGTGCTATAAATACAAAACTACCATGTACAAACTGAAGATAGGTCAAGCAGGTCCCCGTAAGCTGGACTGCTGTGACTATCCCTACAGGGCTCCTGAGTACATGAGATGTCACTTACTCCCAATGCAGAGGTACACAAAGTGCAAAACTCACAACAAATGCTGAAGACTCAGTACTAAAAAAGGAAC
>NW_006159850.1:13230707-13231594 GCF_000334495.1 Tupaia belangeri chinensis | reverse complement strand
ATATCTCAATTTTATTTGATTATATATATGTATATATAATTTTATTTGATTATAAATTGATACGATATTTTGGTTAACTGTATTAAATTAAAATATCACTGAAGTTAATCTGTCTGCTTTTTAATTTTTTTTAGCATGGCCACTAGAAAATGAAAGAATTACAGTTGACCTGCATTATATTTCTATTGGATCGTAAGGATTTCAACTGTTAAAGATACTTCCTAGGGCCAGGAGGTAGCTTGGTGATTAAGGTGCCAGACTTCCACATGGCTGACCACAGTTCAAGTCCTAGACCTGGTGGTGGTTTGCTTTCTCTCTCTCTCTCTCTCTCTCTTTCGTGAGCACATGTGCCCTAAACCAAACTTAAAAATAATAATAATAAATTTAAAAAATATTTTTAAAATTTCCTAACTTCATCATTCTCTACCAATAAAAAAAATTATCTTTTTCGTATGTCCAGATTAGGCAATGAAATATTCAGATTCCAAATTTAAAATGCCAAATACCTGCAAATATGAGTAATTAGAAATTCAAAGATCCTTAAGCTACTTGGAAAGTTTCTGGTTACCTATGATACCCCCAAAAGAGGAGCTGATCACGTGTGCATGCTGCAAGTGGGACAAAAGATGACCTGAGTTCGTCAGGACACCCTGGTTCCCTCACCTGAGACACCGACCTAACTGAACAGGTGTGTCACCACCCTGCTATGCAGCATATTAACGGCAACTTCACCGATTACCTTTGAATGAAGCAATATGTCAAGTTTTGAACCCGTGGGGGTGAGATACCAGGTACCAGCTTCTCCACAACTCCGCTGCCCTTTGATGTACCTCGCCTACGCAGCGTGCTAGCCTACCTCTGGGTAATACTGCCTCCTGCAATGCATG
>NW_006159850.1:13213812-13230164 GCF_000334495.1 Tupaia belangeri chinensis | reverse complement strand
AAGAAATCACCCCCAGGGGGGATGGCCACGCCACAATCCCTTCTCCTCCATTCTCCTCTCAGGATCTTGGGCATGCATGCACACGTACCCAGCATGAGTTTAAGCCACCAGGTTCAGGACTTGAACCACAGTTGACTACATGGGAGTCCAGCAACGTAACCATTACTCCATCTGCAGGTCCCAGGATGGATTTTTTAAATGACCTTCCTTATGCACTTCTTTTCTGGTTATAAAGTATCTTCCAACCTCAGAATACATCTTGCCTATTGTTTCCAGGTAAATGAAACTGTATTGCAGGTTCTTAACCTAATACATAGCTTTGATGCGTTGTGTAAATTGATTATATATAGTTATAGAATTATGAATTATTTATATGCAGTATTTCTCAAATTATATGTAGCACTTGTACAGTTTTCCATGGGATGTGTGTGTGTCGCAGGGGTTGGACATGATCTTGCTGTGTCACAGTCATCCTGCCTCAGCCTCCTGAGTTGAGACCACTAGCACACGCCATTAAACCATGCTCTTTCAGACAAGGTCTCACTGCACTGCCCATGCTGGTCCCAAGCTCACAATCCTCCTGCCTTGGCCTCCAGAGCAGCTGGGACTACAGGAGCATGCCACCACGCTCAGCTTTATAGGATGGGCTAGGAATTGAACCACGCATCCAGTGGGGCCTCAGCCTGCCAAGCAGCAGCATCCGGCATGCACTGCTACAGCTGGACCTAAACAAATCCTTCTGAGGATAGGTCCAGTTTTCATGAGCCTTTCAAAGGAGGTGTATGACCCAAGCAAGGTGAAGAACTAGGCCCTAATATCTTCAACACAAAGTGAATGGCAAGTGCAGTATGGGTCAAATACTCCTAATCTGAAAATCCAGAGTTTGAAATGTTCCGAAATCTGAAACGTGTTGAACACTGATACGGTATCACAGTGGAAAATCCCACACGTGACCTCATGTGTCAGGTCACAGAAAAAACATTATATAGGGCTGGCAGGTGACGTGGTGATTAAGGCACTGGACTCCCATACGGCCAACCGCAGCTCGAGTTCTGGACCTGGCGGCTTGTTTTCTCACTTTCCCTCTCTCTGTCTGTCCCTCTAAATTAATTAATTAATTAATGAAAATAAAATAATTCTTTTAAAAAATGCCATTATATAAAAATACTGTATAATGATGCTGACAGGTGGCGTGGTGGTTAAGGTGTTGGACTTCCACAGCTGACTGTGGTTCGAGTCCCGACCTAGTGGCTTGCCTTCTCACTCTCTCTCTCTCCCTCTCTCTGGTCAAAATGGAAGAATAATATTAAATTAAATTAAATTAAATTAAGTTAAATTAAATACTTCTAAAAAAAATACTGTATAAGGTATTTCAGCTACGTGTACAAGGTAAACATGAAACACAAATAGTGTGTTCCAGCTACCTGTATAAAGTAGACATGAAACACAAATGAATTCCGTGTTCAGGCTTTGGCCTCAAACAGCAAACATTATAAAATAAAATATAAATATTTGTATATGAACTATTCTAAAATAAAATAAAATCTGAAATCCAAAACACTCTGGACCCAAGCATTTTAGATAAGGGATACGCAGCCAGTGGTTACAACGCCACTACTGCAGTGTGTAAGGAAGAGGTGACTTCCAGATCTAGCCATCAGAGTTTCTGTTCGACCTCACTATTCAGTGAAGACACTAATGCACAGGAGCAGAGCTCTTCTTACAGCAGCAAGGGGAATTTGGGAACACAGACTCCCACCTTTAGCAGCTTAGCTTTCATGGAGGATGTGATGGTCGTGGGGTTAATGAACTGGAAGGACGGGGCAGCGTTGTTGGGGTACTGCGCAGGGAACTTCACCAGCATCTTGACACGGTGGTTGCTACAGTGCACAGACACCGTGCAGCTCCGATCCGCTGCGTCCATCTGCAAGACAAGCCCACAGCTGTTTTGAAGACAAACTGCAAAGGGTCTTTGGTGGCAAATGGATTCAGATAAACCAAGTGAAGGGTCCACATTCCTAGTAATTCAGTGAAGGGGAAGAAGACAAAGATAGATACGATCGGGGGCCAGCAGGCGATGTGGTGGTTGAGGTGCTAGATTCCCACAAGGCTGACCACAGTCTGAGTTCCAGACCTGGTATAGCTGTTTTGAAGACAAACTGCAAAGGGTCTTTGGTGGCAAATGGATTCAGATAAACCAAGTGAAGGGTCCACATTCCTAGTAATTCAGTGAAGGGGAAGAAGACAAAGATAGATACGATCGGGGGCCAGCAGGCGATGTGGTGGTTGAGGTGCTAGATTCCCACAAGGCTGACCACAGTCTGAGTTCCAGACCTGGCATACTGCTTTCTTGCTTTCTCTCTCTCTCTGGTGAGTGCATGTGCCCTATAGTAAATTTAAAAGTAGTAATAATAATAAATAAAATTGAATAAATAATTCTTTAAGCATTTTTTTAAAAAAAGATAGAGATTAGAAGGCAATTCATTTTCCTAATAGATTTTTACATTCTTGTACCAACTTAATAAAAGGGGACTTCAAAAGTTCATAGAAAACTGGAATTAAAGTATAAATTTATTGGGACCAGCAGGTGGCATAGTGGTTATGTTGCTGGACTCCCACATGGCCCACTGCGGTGGCTTGAAAATCATGCTGGGCACATTTGCATGTGTGCCCAAGATCCCAGGACGAGAATGAAGGAAAAGGGATTGTGGCGTGGTCATCCCCCCGAGGGGTGATTTCTCACTTTCCCTCTCACTACGCCTGTTTCTCTCCAGCTAGTGAACACACCCTAAGGCAAAAACCTCTTAAGAAAAAAAAGGTATGAATTTATTTGGGTCAGCAGGTAGCATAGTGGTTAAGGTGCTGGATTCCCATATAGTTGACCAGAGTTCAAGTCCCAAACTTGGTGGCTTGTAGATTTGACCAGGCACGTGTATGTGCATGCCTAAAATGCCAAGAGGAAACTGGAGGATAAGGAACTGCAGTGTGGCCATCTCCCCTTGGGGGTGATTTCTCGCTTTCTGTCTCTTTGTCTCTCTGTCTCTCTGGCAAGTGAATGTGCCCTATAACAAAAATCTCTCAAAATAAATGAACAGATAAATTAAAAATAAGACAACAACAAAATTCCTTCCTAAAGAGCTACTCAAGTCTCTGAAGCAAAGAACTCTTATACCTGCCCGAAAGGAAAAGGGTCAATCACTCGGTGCACTGAAACAAAGCGGCTTTGGTCTACTTACGCATGAATCTAACTCACTGAGAAAACGACCAGCTTGTACAGGAACAGACCCAGCACAGCACAGGGCTCTGGAGAGCCAGGAGGGCTGCCTGCCGGAGTTGGTCGCCATTAACTTTAGAAATTCTGCCTGACCACCAAGTCTTCCCGGATGGAAGCACCCTCGCCTGCAGTAAAATGAGGTGCTGGGGTGTCTGAAAAATCTACATTTATAAAACACCTCTTCCTTTCTTTATTTCTGTTTCTTTTTTATAAACTGCCAGAGGGTGTTTGTGGTTGCCAGAGAGAGAGGAGAGACAAAGAAAGAGGGAGAGAGAGAAAGCAGTTCCCAATGGGTCATGGTCATGCCTTAATCCCTTCTCTCCCATTTCTCTATCCTGTGGGGAGTTGGGGCATGCGCCCAGCATGGTTCTTAAGCTGTGTGGACTGGTATTTGAATGTGGTCAACCACAAGGGATCCAGTTCCCCCAAACACGGGGCCACCACAAGGCCAGCTCTAGAACACCTTATTTCTTTAGAAAACCTAGGAAATAAGAACACGAGCAGAGAGATTTACCTGTTAGCACAGCAGAGCTATTTGTGAGCCACAGTCCTAGCTGAAATAGTCCCATCTCCCTTAGACCACCACCAGCAGGCAGGAAGTCCCGCCCACGACCACTCCAAGTACCTCCACATTGACGTTCCGGATCTGCACGTTGATCAGGGAGAACTCCTGCTGCAGCGTCTGAGGCAGTCCCAGCTGATCTGATTTCCTCTCTTCCAAGAGGTTGCTAGGGAGATCTTCCTTTAAGGCTACCAAGAGGCAGAGATTCAATTGTGGAAAGCATTACTGAAAACGAGTTGGGAGAACAGTTCTGGGGTGCCACCACATCAGCCATCAGTGTGACAAAATACCTTCCTCCTCCCCGTGGCTTGAGTTGTGCTGGTGATCCGTATCTTGAGGGTGCAGGGTCTTCTCCGGTTCTGGCAGAAGTGAAATGCTCTCCATGAACTCGTCGACACCATCTAATATGTCATTTGCACAGAGCTGCAATCAAAGGCAGAAGCTGTAGGTCTAGAGAAGTCAGTGGGAATAACTGTTGTGTCTTTGAGTTCAGACTTTGTGGCCAGTAGGTGGCGTGGTGGTTAAGGGTGCTAGACTCGCACATGGCCGACCGTGGTTTGAGTCCCAGACCTGGTGGTTTGTTTTCTCTATCTTTCTCTCTGTCCCTCTCTGGTCAAATTAAAATAAATAAATAAATGTTAAATAAAATAATTCTTAAAAAAGAGAGAGAGTTCTGTGGTTGGCAGGTGGCATGGTGCTTATGGGCACTGGACTCCCACATGGCCAACATGGTTCAAGTCCCAGACCTGGTGGCTTGCTTTCTCACTTTCTTCTCTCTCGTTCTCGCTCTGTCCCTCTCTGGTCAAATTAAAATAAATAAATACATTTTGTTAAAAAGGTAAATAAAAAATATTATTTAATAAAAAAAGGTCTAGGGGACCAGCAGATGACGTAATGGCTACATTGCTGGACTCCCATGTAGACCACTGTGGTTCGAGTCCCAGAACCAGTGGCTTAAACTCACGCTGGGCACATGTGCGTGTGTGCCCAAGATCCCAAGAGGAGAATGGAGGAGAAGAAATTGCGGTGTGGCCATTCCCCCTGGGGGTTATATCTCACTTTCTGTCTCTCTTTCTGGTGAGCGCACGCGCCCTATAGCAAAAACCTCTCCAAAAAAAAAAAAGAGTTCTGACTTTAAAAGGGAGTTACAAAGGATACAGATTGTTAGCCAAGAACTGACACAATCAAAAGAGATTTTACCCATCACAGGCTCTCCCTGGTTAAAGACACAGGACAACAGATTCTATTTTTCTAACGTGGGCATTTTTCATCATGCTCCGAGTTTATGTAAGCCTCAGAAACAAGTCATTTAAATTCCAAGTCTTGATGGAGTTATTCTGCTAACCCAAGAGCATAAATATCAACTCAGACCTTCTGGAGCAAATGGTACTTCTTGGAGAAAACTGACTAGGAAAGCAATGAGGTGATGTGGCCCACGTGCTCGAAGGCGATGTTACACCAGGCGGTGTTGCAAACTTTCCCAGCATTTTCTATCTGTCTGTGCATAGCAGTGTGCCAAGGCCTGTGGGGGATGTGGGACGAGGGAGCTCTTCCTGCCATCATGGAACGTAGCAGTCCAAGAGCCCATGATGGGCAGAGCCAGGAAGTGCCACAAAAGCAATTCATTCCAGAAACCACTGTGGTTCATATAAGAAACATGTCGTTTATGGGGGAAAATTGATAATGGCTTCACAGAAGTAGTGTTGTTGGGGCCAGCAGTTGGCATGATGGCTAAAGGCACTGGAGACTCCCACATGCCCGACCATGGTTTGAGTCTTAGACCTGGTGGCTTGCTTTCTCAGTTTCTCTCTCTCTCTGTCTTATGAGTTCATGTGTCCTGTAGCAAATTTAAAAATAATAATAATGACAAAATTAAATAGGTCTTAAAAAAAACAAAAACAAGTAGTAGTGCTGTTGGGGCCGGCAGGTAGTGCAGAGGTTAAAGCACTGGAGCCCATGTGGCCAAAGGGTGCGATCTGAGTCCTGGGTCTGACAGCGTGCAAAACACACCAGGTGTGTGTGTGTGTGTGTGTGTGCCCAAAATCACAAGAGAGGAATAAAGGAGAAAGGACTGTGGCACGGTCATTCCTCCAGGGGGTGATTTCTCACTTTCCTCCTCTATCTCCTTCTCTGTGTCTCTTTCCAGTGAACGCACATGGCGTACAGCAAACTAAAAGAAAAACACTTGTTGATGGACACAGAGCTCTGGACATTTGCAGAGTATAGGAAGAGGCTTATTAATCCATCTAGAAGAAAAGGCAATGGGGTCCACATGCCACTTGCTCGCGCTGCTGGCCGCATACCTTACATGAGGACAGGATTGAAAAAGACATTTAGACGGTCCTCCGCCTTAAGGTGCTGAATATCGTTTGGTCCTTATTTTTATTATTATTTCAAATTCTGTTATACATTCAATCACATTTAGCTTGCAGGATTGAAAAAGACATTTAGACGGTCCTCCACCTTAAGGTGCTGAATATCGTTTGGTTCTTATTTTTATTATCTCAAATTCTATTATACATTCAATCACATTTAGCTTCGAAGTGGATATCCCAACATGTGTACATTTCTCACCAGTCCGGTCCAGTTGACAATACTATAGGCCTCAAAGTCTCAGTGTGGAACACAGGAGCCACTTAGTGTTTATCTCACATCCTCTAACTCCCACCTATACTGAGTCTGCAGTTTTGGGTTAAATTTGTAGCATAAAAGTTGCGTTCTTCCACAATGGCATTGAATACATACCCTCTGCATCTGGGAATCCACCCGCCACATTCTCAAGGTCTGATCCCGGGACCATGTAACCAGTTGGTAATCCTTGGACCCTACAAATCACCAAATAAGAATCCTGGAAATTCTTCTGGATTCAACATCCATTTTTACTACAGGTCACGATGGACCTGTAGGGTCCATTCATTCATTCATCCATCCATCCATCCATCCATTCATCCATCGTACCCATCAACCCACCCATCCAACTCTCAGCAAGTATTTATTGAACATCTCTATATGCCAGGCATCATTCTAGGCACCAGGACTATAGCACAAATGACACAATCTCTTCTTGGGGCCAGTAGGTGGCATGGTTGTTGCACTAGATTCCCACATGGCCAACTATAGTTTGAGTCCCAGACCTAGTGGTTTATTTTTTCTTTCTTTCTCTTTTCTTTAAAGAATTATTTTATTTAACTTTATTTATTATTATTATTTTCCAGTTTGATCAGAGAGAGACTGGGGGTGGCGGTGAGGGTGAGAAAGCAAGTCACCAGGTCCGGGACTTGAACTGTGGTTGGCTATGTGGGAGTCCAATGCCCTTAACCACCATGCCACCTGCTGGCCCCTATTTTCTCATTTTCTCTCTGTCTCTCTCTAACAAGTGCACATACCCTATAGCAAATTTATAAAAATAAATGAATAAATAAAATTCTTTGAAGAATTATTTTTTGTTTTATTTGTTACTATTATTTTTAAAATTTGACCAGAGAGAGACAGAGAGAGAGAAAGGGAAATTGAGAAAGCAAGCCGCCAGGTCTGGACTCAAACTGCAGTTGGCCAACACGTTAACCACCACGCCACCTGCCAGGCCCAGTAAATAAACTTTTTTTAAAAACTCTTCTTGGGGCCAGCAGGTAGCATAGTGGTTAAGGATGCTATAGACTCCCACATGGCCAATTTCAGTTCAAGTCCTGGGCCTGGTAGCTTGCTTTCTCACTCCTCCCACCCCAGTCAAATTAAAATAAATAAATAAAGTTAAATGTTTTAAAAATAAATTAATTAAATTTAAAAATTCTTCTTTAGGGACCAACTGATGCTATAAAGATTATGTCACTGGGATCCCATGTAGTTGACCACAGTTCAAGTCCCACATCCAACAGCTTAAACCTCACACCGGATACGTGTGAGTGCATGTCCAAGATCCCAAGAGGAGAAAGAAGGAGAAGGGACTGCAGCATGGTCAGCCCCCTTGCAAGGAGATTTCTTGCTTTCTGTCTTTCTGTCTCTATGATGAGTGTACGTGCCCTATACAAAGTGTAATGGCTATGTCACTGGATATAGCCATGTAGTCAACCATGGTTCAAGTCCTGGATCTGGTGGCTTAAACTCAGGCTGGGCGCGTGTGTGTGCATGCCCAAGATCCCGAGAGGAGAATGGAGGAGAAAGGATTGCAGCATGGCTATCCGCCCAGAGGAGTGGTGATTTCTCACTTTCTGTCTCTCTGTCTCTGTCTTTCTGGTGAGCGCACGTGCCCCATAGCAAAAACTTCTCCAAAAAAAAAAAGTGTGATCTGCCCAGAGTAACACAGTGAGTAAGCTTGAGCTAAAACAAAGGCCATTTTTTTCCTTATTGGTTCCTTGGCTCCCTCAATTCACTTCTCAATGTTTTTGTTTTATAAATTTTGCTAGTAGGTGTATCTACTTGTCAGAGATAAACAGAGAGAAAAGAGGAGAGAGAAAGTATCCCTAAAGAAAGTGTGTTAACATCACAATCTCTTCTCCATCATTTCTCCACCCTGTGCACTGGGGCTGAAATCTGCTTCGCGTGATCGGGCATATGGGATCTGCTCACTTAGCCATGAGGCCACGGGGCCAGCCCTCAATGTTTCCACGTACCCTTAGGCACACTGAACAAGGCGGCGACTGCTCTGAACCTCTGCCTGCTATAGTTCAGCCATCTAATCTCGTGTTCATCACAGCAGTGTCCTGACTCGGTATCTGGCCTCTTTTCACACCCGACTTTGAGAACAGGTGTGCCTAATTCCCCACCTATGCCTTCCACCAATTCCCACTCATTCCCAAGGGGCCTCTGCCGTCCCCAGACTGCCTTTCTCGCACTGTCTCCCTGCCTTCAAATACAGAGGCCCTCTGCCAACCTGCTTATCCTATTCATTGCCTTTAAAGGCAACTTCACTTGCAAACCTGGCTCCTGCGTCTGTATAAGCTATCTTATGCTTCTACCTCTCAATCCACTTTTGGAATTTCTCTTTTTCTTTTTAAAAGTTTTTGCTATTTGGTGTTTGTGCTCACTGGAGGGAGACAGACAGAGAGAGGGAAAGTGAGAAATCACTCCCTGGCGGGGATGGCCACACTGCAATCCCTTCTCCTCCACTCTCTTCTCAGGATTTGGGGCACACCCACACGTGTCCAGGGTGATTTTCAAGCCACGGAACACAGAACTCAAACTGTGGGATTGGCCATGTGGGATCCAGCCACCTTGACCTCCACATACCTGCTGGCCCGAATTTCTCTCTTAATGATCACATGGCTTGGTCTGTCTACAGTCAGTTGTTTTTCTCTGCCTCTGCATTGTTTTACACTGTGTCTATTCATGGTAGAGAGTGCATGTGAGTACACCTGCACATGACGAAGAGAGAGGAAGGCACCTTTGACAGGGTCTGGTCACACAGTGATCCTCTTTCTCGACCCTCTAACTTGTCAGGATCTTGGACATACATGTGCACATACCAGGCTTGCTTGAAGTTCACCAGGCCAGGGATTCAAACCCACAGTCGGCGGTGCAACTTGCAGCACTGCAGTCTAGTACACAACAGGCTGCCACCTGGGCAGGGCTTCTGCCTCTGCATTTTGGTCTGCCAGCAACAGCCAAAACCAGTAACTACCACATCTTTCACGGAGTATCCTTGTCCCTTGACCACAACATCCTGATTCTCTTTCTACGTCTTTGAGATCGTTCACCATAGTGAAAATCAAAACCAAAGCATGAGACAGTCTGATAAGAACTGAGAAGACATGACAGGGGGGCTGGCAGGTGGCAGGGTGGTTAAGGTGCTGGACTCCCACATGGCCGACCACAGTTTGAGTCCTGGGCCTGGTGACTTGCTTTCTTACTTTCCCTCCCTCTCTTGCTCTGTCTCTCTCTGGTCAAATTAAAATAATAATAACAACAAATAAAATAAGTAATTTAAAGGGGTCAGCAGATGGAGTAGTGGTTACATCACTAGACTCCTACATGGCCGACCCAGTTCAAGTCCCAGACCCAGCACTTAAAACTCACGTAGGTGTGCGTGCATGTATGTGTGCCCAAGATCCCGGGAGGAGAATAGAGGAAAAGGGACTGCAGCATGGCCATCTCCCTAGGGGGTGATTTCTCCCTTTCCCTCTCACTGTCTGTGTGTGTGTCTCTCTCTCCAGCAAGCACATACTCCCTAAGGCAAAAGCCTCAAAAAACTTTTAAAAATAAAAATAAGGCATGGGAGGAAGAATAAATTAGCACATTAGGTGAAGAAAGTAAAATATAAGAATACATGCAGGATAATTAAATTTATAAAAGGTTCAAAAATACACAAACCCAAACTATTTTTAGAATTCATAAACAAGTGGTAAAGCCATGAAGGACAACATCAGAAACTGCTCTCAGAAGCCTTAGGACAGGCACACTCTGGTCAGGGAGGGGACTGCGATCAGGAGGCTTCCGGGGTCTGGCGTTCTCGTTCCTGACCTCGGTGGTAGTTACGTGGACTTTGTATAATTACTTGTTAAGCTGTGCGTGCCCTATCCTATTCTCCTGGTGGAGGTTTATGAGGGTCACCAACAAGCTGGGACAGAAGCAGCCTGCTCTAATTGCAGGCCCACTAGAGGTCTTTCCTGGGACCCGGGACAAGTCCCATCGCCCGTCCTGACTGGCTTCCTTTCTGTAACGTGGAAACATACGTGTGCCCTGTCAAACATTTAGAGATGATGGCGAAAAGATCTCAAGGAAAGAGAGGCTACGTCGACTCCTGCATGGCGAGTTGGTGGGGAAACTGAGGCTGGGGCATTTGCCTCTCATTGGACACTCGGCCATGCATTCGCGAGGGCTGGCGAGATGGCGCTGCAATAACCAACCCCGAATCTCAGTAGCTTAAAGCAAGGATTACGTGTGCACTCCACGTCTCCAGCTCAACCTCATGGCAGAATGTGCTGGGAGCAGCTCCCTCTGGAGTCTTGCCAGCAGCCATGGCAGAGACAGAGAGCGTGAAACCGCACACCAGCTCTTAGCACTTCACCCGAAGAGCCTGCGCCGCTCCCTCGTGTTTGTGATCGGAGCAGGGCGTGAGGCCAGGCCAACCTTCAGAGAACGGGAAGCGTGTACACTAGCCCCAATAATCAGACCAAAATGGAGTTGCTCATGTTAACATGCCATCATCAAACTGAACTTTAAAAGAACAGACAGATCTAAGAACAGATCCGCTCTTTTCTGAAAACAAATCTCATTCTTCCTGAGCCAGGGGAATGACGGCCCTTCTGCCTTCGACTGTTCAAGGCAAGTAACTCGGAAATACCCGGTCCCCATGGACCGTGTGCTTTCTTCAGTCCTTTTCTGTCTGTGAAACTGACTCCCTGGAACAGGCTTTTTGGTTTTACTCAAATCTGTTCTAAGTTGTAGCCCCTAAAGCCCCAGATAAAGTTGTTTTTATCTTCTATGTTTATTTCTTCCATGAGAGAGAAAGATAGAGAAAGAGAGAGAAAGGGGGGCAGGCACCCCAACCCCATGTTGCAACCCTCCCCCCCACCAGCTCAGCTCATACAGTAGGTGTGGGTGCACACACTGGGAGGTGTGCGTGTGCCCACCTGGCCTCACAGGAGGACCTGGTGATGTGCAGAGTGTGTGCCCCCAGCTGGCCCTAAAGTATTTCCTTTTGTTCGAGACCCAGAGTTTGAATGTCACCGACAGAGGAAAAACATCACTGCGGTGTCTGTGAGGAAGAATGGAGGCACGTGGCAGACAGCACCAGTGACCGTCCTGGCGTCCCTCATCAACCGAACATGAGGAAGAGACATCCCAGAGCAAATTTCTACCCACTTCTTAAAGCAGCAGATCTTCCCAGCAGAGAGAGACCACACCAAAGTCAGAGGAGAGGGAGGGTTTTGGGGAAGAGAGGCAGTGACACACTGCCTTTACCCGGCCTTGACTGAAGGCGGTGGCCCCCTGATCTGGCTCCTCCAGCCCAGGTCTGCTCTGACCTCCACGAGGACTGCATGGTCAACACTGCCCCGCACCGCGGCCCTACCGAGCACAGGTGGACCCCAGGCCGCGGCCTCCCTCCCGCTCACCTTCCTTCTGCTTCCTCCACTGGAACTCCAGCACCACATCGTCGTGCCCCACAAAGGTGTGCACTGGCGTGTTCAGGTCAAAGACATTCCACAGGAGGAGGCTGTTCTCTCTCCGCAGCTGCGGAACCATCACGGTCACCAAGCCGTTGCTGAAAGGCTACAGCGAGACAGGGAAGAGCAGGGGATGACTCCAGGTGGGGCGAGCTGGGTCTGGAGCTGCCGCGGTGAAATTCTTCCCAGTTACAGTAACTAGATGGAGGAAGACCCCAGCCCACCTGGGGGAAAATTTCCCAAACACCACGAGCTGACTCATGGCCCATCAACCCTTCTCTTTGTTTACAGAAGGAACCGTGGCAAGTGAAAGGCCAAGCCAGAGGCTTGGAAAAGAACCTGAAAGATTCTAAAATAGGGACCAGCAGATGGTGTAGCAGTTATGTCACTGGACTCCCACACGGCCGACTTAGGTTTGAGTCCTGGACCCAGTGGCTTGAAATTTATGTAGGACATGAATGAATGCATGCCCAAGATCCAGGGAGAATGGAGGAGAAGGGACTGTGGCATGGCCATTCTGCCTAGAGAGGTAATTTCTCACTCTCACTGTCTCTGTATCTCTCTCCCTCTGGCAAGTATACACCCCCAAAGGCAAAAACCTCTAAAAAAATAATTCTAAAATAGCCAATGATTCTGAAGACAGGGTACTGCCATGTACAGCTCCCCATCCCAGCTCCGCTCAGAGACACCGACTGCCTCAGAAAATGAGCACACAGGCCGCCAGGAAAACCCCACGGCAGCAAATGGAATTCTCGTCTCGGGGACACGCACCAGAAGAGGGTCCACAGGAAGCCTCCCCTTCCCACGGCCCCACTGGAAGACTACAGCTCCCCCAGGGAATCTGTAACTTCAGGATTGCTAAGTTTTACTAAGCAACATCCGACCTGCTAGATAGCAGAGGGGCCCATGCGGTTGACAGGCAGACTCTGTGACTTCAGGAAGGAATAAGCCGCAGTCACCTACGAGCACACTTACCTAAGCGTCCCCTTCTGTTAGCACTACTAGACTTCCCTGTTTATTTTTTGAAGCACATATATTAAGTATTTCAATTTGGAACAGTATCTGACTTCTTGGCAAGTAATCCCAGAGGCAAAAAAACAACTTAATACCCAAAATACCTGCTTGGCTCCACAACACTCCAGGTGACAGCCTCTTTATAAAAGGAGCGTCACTCATCCCTGTGCTTGCTTTCAAACCAGCCTTTAAGGAAATACACTCTCTCTCATCAAAGGTTACCAATGTGGCAATGGGAAAATTATTTAAAGGTTAGTAACAGCCTACCCCACACATGCTTGAAGTTTTGTTTTTTTTTTAATTGCAAAAGGCACACATGCATGCCAGAGAGAGAGACATAACGGGAGAGAGAGAGAAGGGGAAAGCGCCCCTCAAGGGACCGTGGCCATGCTGCAATCTCTTCTCCATTTCTCCATCTTGTCGGGACCTTGGGCACATACAAGAACAGCATATTTTTCAAGTCACGGGAGCCTGGATTCAAACTGCACTTAGCCTTGTGAAATCTGGCTTCCACCAGCCGCACTGTATTTTATGGTATTGCACATTAATGTAAGTTCCTTCAGAAGAAATGCAGACTATAAATGTACTAGGTGCACTTTAAAACATATACTTGTACACTTTAAAATGTACACTTTAAAATGGTGAATTTGGAGCCAGCTGGTGGCACGGTTGTTAACACAGCTGGATCCAACATCGCCAGCCACCTGGTTCGAGTTCTGGACCCAGCAGCTTGAAAATCACATTGGGAACATGTGCATGTGTGCCCAAAATGCCAAAAGGAGGGAGAAATGAAGAAGGGATTGTGGCATGACCACTCCTATAGGGGTGCTTCCTCATCCTTCTCCCTCTCGCTCTCTCTCTGGTGAGCACATATGGTCCTTGACAAATTTAAAACAGTATAATGGTGAATTTTATCACAATACAGAAAGGCATTGTAAAAACTATTCTTCACGTTCTGTAGAAAAGGAAACTGGCTCAAAATATCAACCGGCCGGCACCAAAGCTCAGCAGGCAAAGGCACTGGATCCCACGCAGCAGAGTGTGGAGAACCACGCTGGGCAAGTGTGATGCATGCCCGACAGTCTGACCCAGAGAAGGAATGGAGAAGGGACTGCGGTGTAACCACGCACCTCGGGAGATGCTTTCTCTGTCTCTCTCTGGCCAGTGCACAGACACTCTAGCAAACTTAAAAAAAAACAAAAAAGGTAGAGCTGAACCCCAAACCCAGGGCTTCTGAAGCTAAAGTCAGAGCTCTTTCTACCATGGTTCATTTACGTCAAGTCTCTCACCCTCTCCTCCATCCCACCTTGCCGCTCCCCGCCACCAGTGAATCCTTTCACACGGCCATGCTTCTCGGCTGAGCGCTGATCAGTAAGCCTTCCTTTTTTTGTTTTTTAATTTTGCCAGAGGGTACATGTGCTCTCCGGAGAGAGACCCGTAGTCGTACCGCAATCCCTTCTCCTCCATCTCTCCCTCCTTTCAGGATTTCGGGTATATACACACACATGCCTGGCCTGTTTCTCAAGCAGCCAGTGTTGGGACTCAAACCACGTATTCAGCCATGTGGGATCTGTCTCCCTTAACCACTAAGCCATGGAGCCAGCTCTCCAATGAACAGTTCTAATGCAGATACCTCCTCAACATCCCAAGGGTAGATTTTTAAATAGTTAGCAACACATGTGCCATCATTACCATGTGTCCCACCCTAAACCATGACAGACAGAGAAAACTGCCTACAAAGAAAATGTCCCTTGGTTCCTGGCATCTAGAACACCAAAGGGAGGCCTCCCAGCTAGAGGGAGGGTGTCTCACTCACCGTGTATCTGGCCTTCCAGACAGGCACCTGGCAAGGGAGGATATTGAGGTATTTCCGAGGCTGGCGGTAATCCCAGAACTAGAAAGAAGAAAGCGAGATAATTTGTGAAATAAGTGAAAAAAAAAAAAAAAAAAAAAAATTCAACTACTGAAATAAGCACAGCCTTCGAATCTGTCACTTTTGTCTTCTAATGACACATTTCAATAGTGTGTTTTTAGTTCAGCCTCCACAGCCACGCTGCTGTGCCGGAGACACCGAGAAATCCGCTGTTCACATCTATAAATGTTCGGGGAGAATTTTCAGGCCTCATAAGGGCCACCAATCAGGGGAGACGGCTGTCAGTCGGTCTGCCTGTTACATGACCCTCCCAGCTAAAAGGTAACAAGGACACCCTCGGGTCCTGTATCACTTGCACTCCACGCAGATTATTTAACAATAACAACAGCTGAACTACTGACTGCGTCTCAGAAAAATACTAGACCTTTCCGTCTTTTGTCCTATTCAGTCTTAAGAACCACCACATAGTAGATGTTATTCATCTCTTTTTCAAATGTAGAGGCCAAGTTACTGAATGATGTAACTTGCCCAAGGTGACAAAGGAAAAAGCCAACTGTGTGAGTATTTGGGCACCAGTCCGTCCAAGGGAGTACTCACTCATTCACCCAACAGGCAAGGTGTGGTGCCTGAAGCCGCAGCAGCAGCACACAAAGGCGGGCCAGACAAAACCCTACTGCGAATTCGCTGCGCAACTAACACGAGAGGCAAACGTCCTTAGAGCTCAGGCATTCGTCATGAGTGTCGGACACGGCAAGGCACCGAGGACAGGAACGCCAAGACTGAGACTCTGCGCTAGGCGAGGGTTAAGAGATTATTTTCAGGGCCAGTCCCGGTAGTATGCTGCTAAGATGCCATGGCACCCTAGGGGCCAGCAGGTGGTGTGGCGGTTAAGGTGCGGGATCCTACCTAGCAGTGGGAGTTCTGGACCAAGTGGCCTGAAAAACATGCCAGGTACATGTGCGTGCCCAAAAGCCTGAGAGGAGAATGGAGGAGAAGGGACTATGGTGTGGCCATCCCTCCAGTGGGTGATTTCTTGCTTTTCCTCTCTCTGTCTCTCTCCAGCAAGCGCATGCAGCCTAATGGCAAAATAAATAAATAAATGAAAACTAAAAACAAACAAATAGATGCTATTCCACTGCTCTCTCGCCAGAGACAGAGCAAGAGTGCAAGAGAGAGGGAGAGAGCTCCACTTGCCTCCTCCTTAACAGACTGAAAGGATTTATAAACAACTTGATCATATTAGGATACATTCTTATTTTTGTTACTTTAAGAAAGCCACAGGGCCAGCAGGTGGTGTGGTGGTGAAGGGTGCTGGACTCCCACATGGCCAACTATGGCTTGAGTCCTAGACCTGGTGTCTTGCCTTCTCACTCCCCCTCACCCACCCAGTCTTGTTCTGTCCCTCTCTGGTCAAAAAATTTATTTTTTCTTTTGGAGAGGTTTTTGCTATAGGGTGCGTGTGCTCACCAGACAGACAGAGAGAGACAGAGAGACAGAAAGCGAGACACAACCCCCCGGGGGGACGGC
>NW_006159850.1:13212764-13213737 GCF_000334495.1 Tupaia belangeri chinensis | reverse complement strand
CTGGTTCTGGGGCACAAACCACGGTCGACTACATGGGAGTCCAGCGACATAGCCATTACGCTAACTGCTGGTCCCTCTGGTCAAAATTTTTAAAATAAGTAAATAACTAAATAAAGTTAAATAAAATCATTCTTTAAGAAAAAAAAAAAAAAAAAGAATGCCAAAGGGGACCAGAAGGCAGCGTAATAGTTAAAGCACTGGACTCCCACATGGCCAACCACAGTTTGAGTCCCAGGCCTGGCAGCTTGAAAATCATGCTGGGTGTGTGCATACATGCTCGAAATTCTAGAAGGAGAATGGAGAAGGGATTGCTGTGTGGCCATCACCCTGAGGGTGAGTTCTCACTTTCCCTCTCACTGTCTCTCTCCTCTCTGGTGAGTGCATGCACACTATGGCAAGAACCTTTAAAAAAAAAAAAAAAAAAAAAGAATGCCCAGGACCAGGCAGTGGCACAATGGTAATGCAACTGGACCCAGATAGGAAGATCCCGGCTTCCCGTCCCGGACGTCCCTGTGCAGACCGAGCTTGCATGTGTGTGCCATGACCCTGGCTGGTGGAGACGAGGGCAGATCACAGCACGCAGAGCCTGCTGGGGGTACTTGTCTCTCTGTTTCTGTCATGGAAAAATAAATAAATAAACGTTTAAAAAGGGGGGGCAGTAGGGGGAGTGGTGGTTAAGGTGCTGGACTCCCACATGACCAACTGCAGTCCAAGTCCCGAACCTGAAGGCTTGCTTTCTCGCTCTACCTTTACCTTTCTCTCTCTCTCTGGTCAAATTAAAAAATAACAATGAACAAAGTGGAATTCAATAAATAAATCATTCTTTTTAAAAGATGACAAATATCACCTATGATTGTGTGAGACGGGTATGCAAGATAATGAATATATTTCTTATCAAGGGGTAAAGGAGATTTCTGTCTTACAATAAAAGTATACCAGAAGGCAAACGAATAAAAGAGAAATCTAAGGTGTC
>NW_006159850.1:13201675-13204883 GCF_000334495.1 Tupaia belangeri chinensis | reverse complement strand
AAAAAAAAAAAAAAAGTTAAAAAAAATCATTCTTTAAAAAAAAAAAAAAAAAAAGAATGCCAAAGGGGACCAGAAGGCAGCGTAATAGTTAAAGCACTGGACTCCCACATGGCCAACCACAGTTTGAGTCCCAGGCCTGGCAGCTTGAAAATCATGCTGGGTGTGTGCATACATGCTCGAAATTCTAGAAGGAGAATGGAGAAGGGATTGCTGTGTGGCCATCACCCTGAGGGTGAGTTCTCACTTTCCCTCTCACTGTCTCTCTCCTCTCTGGTGAGTGCATGCACCCTATGGCAAGAACCTTTAAAAAAAAAAAAAAAAAAAAAGAATGCCCAGGACCAGGCAGTGGCACAATGGTAATGCAACTGGACCCAGATAGGAAGATCCCGGCTTCCCGTCCCGGACGTCCCTGTGCAGACCGAGCTTGCATGTGTGTGCCATGACCCTGGCTGGTGGAGACGAGGGCAGATCACAGCACGCAGAGCCTGCTGGGGGTACTTGTCTCTCTGTTTCTGTCATGGAAAAATAAATAAATAAACGTTTAAAAAGGGGGGGCAGTAGGGGGAGTAGTGGTTAAGGTGCTGGACTCCCACATGACCAACTGCAGTCCAAGTCCCGAACCTGAAGGCTTGCTTTCTCGCTCTACCTTTACCTTTCTCTCTCTCTCTGGTCAAATTAAAAAATAACAATGAACAAAGTGGAATTCAATAAATAAATCATTCTTTTTAAAAGATGACAAATATTACCTATGATTGTGTGAGACGGGTATGCAAGATAACGAATATATTTCTTATCAAGGAATAAAGGAGATTTCTGTCTTACAATAAAAGTATACCAGAAGGCAAACGAATAAAAAAGAAATCTAAGGTTTCAGTCAGCCACGGGCCTGAGAAGCGAGCTGTCTTCACCCTGGCTTGAAATGTCTGCAAATCCTGAGCATGAGAAGAATGAAGAGAAGCTACATGTGTGTGCTGAATGTTGGGAGTTTCTTATAAAATAGAAAAGGTTTCTCAGAAAGGATTTTCTGCAACTCATACAGATAATATACAAAATAAATAAAAGCAAAATTGAGGTTTTAGTTTTCAAATTCTGTTTAAATGGGACCAGGAGATGGTGTAATGGTTATGTTGCTGGACTCCCATGTAGTCAACAGCAGTTCAAGCCCTGGACCTGGTGGCTTAAAACTCACGCTGGGCACATGTGCATGTGTGCCCAAGATCCCAAGAGGAGAATGGATTCCCCTGTCCTCCAGTCTCTTCTTGGGATCTTGGGCACGCATGCATACACACCCGGTGTGAATTTCAAGCCTCTTCATCTGGGACTTGAACTGAAGTTGACCATGTGGAAGTCCAACAATGTAACTGCTACACCATCTGCTGGTCCAAGAAAGATAGTTTTTCAGTTAAAGGGCTTTAGTTTAAGAGAACGATATATGAGCATTATAAAAAATATGAGAGGAATGGAGTGTTTTGTGCAAAGAACTGCTGCTCTCTAGGTCTGGACTGACTTCTTACTGGTATTGTTACACTGTTGTGACCAAACTGTGTGCTCAGAAATCAGTTGTTATTTAAACAGAATTTTTTTGAGAGTTTTTGTTTTGTTTGGTTTTGGTTTTTTGCTATAGGGCATGTGTGCTTGCCAGAGACACAGAGAGACAGAAAGCATGAAATCGCCCCCCTAGAGGGGATGGCCACACCACAATCCCTTCTCCTACAAGTTAAGGGAGCTGAATTCCACAAGGCCAACAGCAGTTCAAATCTCAGCCCTGGTGGCTTGAAAAAACACACCTGCTTGCCCCAAATCCAGACAGGATGGAGAAATAAAGAAGGGATTGCAACATAGTCATACCCCACTGGAAGGTTCTTTCTCTCTTGCTCGCTCACTCTCTCTCTCTCTCTCTAACAAGCACACGCACCCTCTGGTGAGCAAATGCACCCAGCAATGAAAAAATAAGTAGTAATCTACACATTTAAAAAACGATGGTAGAACATTCTGCAAAATATCTTCATTAAACTGGTTTTTTTTCCTGGTGGTTTTTTTTTTTTGACCATTGGGCACATGTGCTCACCTGAAAGTCAGATATCATCAACCAGTGGGCATGGCCACTGCTATGTAGCAGTCCCTTCTCCTCCATGCTTCTCTTGGGATTTTGGGCACACATGCACATGTGCCCAGCATGTTTTTCAAGCCAACAGCATGTTCCTTAATCACAACATCACCTGCTGGCCCCAAACTGTTTCAACTTTTTTTTTTGGAGAAAGACTTTTGCTATAGGGCACATACGCTTGAAGGAAAAACAGAGAGACAGAAAGCGAGAAATCACCCCCTAGGCAGCACGGCCACACCACAATCCCTTCTCCTCCATTTTCCTCTCAGAATTTTGGGCACGCACGCACACACACCTAGTGTGAGTTTAAGCCACCAGGTCCGGGACTCAAACCACGGTCAACTACATGGGAGTCCAGCAACGTAACCATTATGCCCTCTCCTGGTCCTGTTTCACTTTTTATGACCATGTTGTTTACATACATTCAATAAAAATTGTCCTCCTTCCTTGTAGTATACTGTGGAATAAATCAAGTGCCATGGCAAAAAAGTCATTAGTAAGCTAAACTCTGAGGAAGGAGCAAGGCTGTGCTTTAGAAGTCGAAGTGATGCCCATAAAGTCCTCCCAGGTAACTGGCTGTCCCCTGATTTGTTGCCTACGGAATCCCAGCCTCACAGGTCATAAATATGTCACTGAATTTCAATAAGCTTTAGGGTTCTTACAGAAGGAGGCAGAGTTGAGTTGGACGATTTTGAGTTCCTAAACTTGCGAGACAAGCCCACTGGGGTGTGGGGAGAGAAACTCAGATGCAACACGAACAAGCCCCTTCGGACACATAAAAGTAAGAAACCCGGGGACTCGCAAACCTCAGGACAGAAGTTCGCATTATGCATAATGGTATGGCTCTAGTTCCACTGACTACACCAAAAGCATGTCACACACACGCCCACATAAACACAACGGAACATTAAAGGAACGATGCTGGCTCAGGCCAGGAGGCACAGGGGGACCTGAAAGTTCACACTGAGTGTATATGAGCACCAAGGTCCTGAGGAGCGGGAGGGCTGCAGAAAGGAGACGGGGCAAGACCAGACCCTGTTGGAGGAGCTTTCCTCTCTCTCTCTTACCGTCCCTCTCACAGTCGTGCTATCACCAAAAAAA
>NW_006159850.1:13189258-13200863 GCF_000334495.1 Tupaia belangeri chinensis | reverse complement strand
GGTGATTTCTCGCTTTCTGTCTCTCTCTGTTTGTCTGGCAAGTGCACACGCCCTATAGCAAAAACCTCTCCAAAAAAAAAAAAAAAAAAAAAGAGGTCAGCAGGCTGGCATGGCGGTTAAAGTGCTGGATTCCTACATGGCTGACCACAGTTCAAGTCCCAGACCTGGTGACTTGAAACTCACACCAGGCACATGTGCATTTGTGCCCAGGGTCCCAAGAAGAGAATGGAGGAGTAGGGTTTGTGCATGGCCATGGGGGATGATTTCTCACTTTCCCTCTCTCTGTCTCTGTCTCTCTCCAGCAAGCACACACACTCTATGGCAAAACCCTAAAATAAATAATAAATAAAGTTCTAAAAAAAAAAAAAGAAAGAAAAAAATATTAATGATGCTAAATCACAAAATTGCTAAACTAATTTCTGTGATTAAATTTCCACCGTGTAGGCACAGGAACCTGACCACAAGGAGGGACTGGGGAGCAAAGACAACTGTGCCACGCCACCATGCTGACCAAGGACAGCCACGGCACGCCACCCACAGCTGGAGGGGAAAAATAAACAAGAAAGCCTGTGCTCGAAGATAAACCAAAAACCACCAGGTGGCTGAGATGCAGAAAGCCTTGAGTACTTCCTGCCAGTTAGAGAGTGCCTGAAAGAACTCCATCTTCAACGTTCACAGTGCTGACGCCGGGCGTGTCTTCACTTTTGCAGACACGATAATCTTACGAGAACAACTTCCTTGGCAAACAGACTGCTTATAAACTTGGAAACCTTAACAATTTTGCAAGCTTTTCCCCTTCCTTTTCATCTCTATTGTGTACACCTGACTTCCTTGCAACTTCCTGGCAAGCAAACTTCTTTTCCTTTCTGGATGCTTTCATCTCTGACTTCCTCTCACAAAGGGCAAGAACAAAGCCTCCTGAACGGATGCTAAGAGCCGTACCAGGGAGGCGCCGCTCCTGCTGGTCAGCATGACTGGGTTTACCTGCACACCCCCCAGAAGCACACGGACCTGTGAACCACACATACTGCGCTAGCACTCCATGGCTTTCCCTCTGAAGGACTCTCACACATCCCTGATGGCCCCAAACCCAGCTCCCCCGATGCCCCAGTGGGCGCCACTCACCTTGACGGAGTTGTCTTGACTGGAGGTAGCAAGAATGTGCTCGCTGTCTGGGTGCCAGTCCAGGCCATGGATCTTGGAGAGGTGGGCTGCTAGGTATTCCACTGCTGTGCTGGGTTTCTGCAACAGACCAGCGCTGAGTGGGTCAGTGTAGAAAGAGGTCACTAAGTTTCTATCATGACTGCTGGGTGCTGGCGGGGACACACATCCCACCAGATACTGTCTCCATCCTTCAGAAGGGCCACTTCGCTTTAAGCCAAACAAAAGCAACACCACCACCACAGAGTCATCCAACTCTCCTCACACGCTCTGTGAATGAGCCTGGAAGCCTGGTTTCTTCCCACTCCAGCCCAATGCACGACTTGAACGACACAAGTAGTGGAGGCTTGTCACCTTTCATACCAGGAATCTGACAATTCCTGCTCCCCTTCCTCACAATCGTCCATGAAGAGGGGCTGGGGTTGAGACCCAACTCCAACCATCCATCTTAACGTGACTAAGCACTTAGAACCCCAAAAAGAATGAACACACAACATGAAAAAAAAAAAAAAGCCACATGATTTAAGCACATGTAAGGGGATGGCAGGTAGCATGGTGGTTAAGGTGACTAGACTTCCAATGGCTCACCACAGTTCGAGTCCTGGACCTGGCAGCTTGATTTCTTACTTTCCCTTACTCTCTATCTCTCTCTGGTCACCTTTTTTTTTTTTTTTTTTTGGAGAGGTTTTCGCTATAGGGCGCGTGCGCTCGCCAGAAAGACAGAGACAGAGAGACAGAGAGAGAGAAAGCGAGAAATCACCTCCCAGGGGGAATGGCCACGCTGCAATCCCTTCTCCTCCATTCTCCTCTCGAGATCTTGGGCACACACGCACACGCACCCGGCATGAGTTTTAAGCCACCGGGTCTGGGACTCGAACCGTGGTCGACTACGTGGGAGTCCAGCGACATAGCCATTACGCTAACTGCTGGTTCCCTTAAATTGAATCTCTTATACTAGAGCTGTGCTACGACATGCCGTAGCCCCTGGAAGCTGCAGAGTAAACCGAACACCAGGGGCTGAAGCTGTGTAGACCTAGAGAAACATAAATGACTATATTTTTTAATTTTTGCCATAATGTATGTGCACTCCCCAGAGAGAGAGAGAGAGACTGAGAAACCACATTTATTGTATGAAATTATATTTTTCAATATATTTCTTGAGAAAGTCTATGTTTGTGCTAGCCAACGGTGTGGTGGTTAAGCGGCTGGATCACACATGGTCAACTGCCCAGTTCAAGTCCTGGACCCAGTGGCTTGAAAAACACACTGAGAGGGTGAGGGGCAACAGGTGGCATAGTGGTTAGGTACTGGACTCCCATACGGCTGACCGTGGTTTGAGTCCTGGACCCACGACCTGAAACTTAAGCTCGGCGAGTATGTGTGCATGCGTGCCCAAAATCCCAGGAGGGGAATGGAGGAGAATGGATGTGGTGTGACCATCCCTCCTGGGGGGTGATTTCTTGCTTTCTGTCTTTGGTGAGTACATGCACCCTATAGCAAAAATCTCACCAAAAAAAAAAAAAGAAGAAGAAGAAAAACACACTGTGTATATGTGTATGTGTGTGTGCCCAAAATACAAAGAAAATGGCGAGGAAGGGACTGTGGCGTGGCCATCCCCCTGGAGGGTGATTTCTCACTTTCCCTCTCTACCTCTCTCTGCCTCACTAGGAACCGCAGAGCCCTCGTAGTGACTCGACGTGTGAAGCATCAGAAAGCCAGTAGAAACTGGCGCTGCTCCTGTAAACCAAAGTGGGGCGCTGACTGAGGCCAGGCCAAGTTCATTTTCGTAATGAGACGGAGAAGCAACCGTCATCTGGAACGACGAGTTAAATGGCAAGTTCGGCACGCTGCACAGGGTCCTCTGACCTCGAGACAAGTCTCGGGACTCAGCATCCTCTTCACACCCTCCGGGGGGAACCAAAGATCAACAAGGGGAAAAGAAAGAGCTTACTCACCCGCTTATCCCATATCCGTACATCCCCATCGTGGCTGGTGGCGAGGCAGTTGGCATTTTTTTTATTCCATTTGACCTGGGAGGCACCGGCTGCAAAGAAAAAGCAGGAAGAAAGCTGCCCCCCTCAGTGCTTTCGGAAGCAGAGGGAAGCATTTCCAGGGGAGCCAGATAACGAGCTCTGGCTGAATAAGCACAGAACCCCTCAAGTCGCTATGACTGCACCGACTCCATGAGTACAGATCAAACGAAGCCGAAAATAAAGGCTGAACACACGGGAACAGGATCACTAGCCTAATTGAGGAAGTAATCTCACCTAGGAGAAAGTCTACCGGCGACTCGGCAGAAGCAGCAGGAAAGCATCCTTTCTTACAGAGCTTGGCGCGGCTGGCCGGTAATTGACTCGGCACCCAGCCCGGCCCTCCGTCATCCCCGAGGACACCGACTCACGTTCCTGCTCCGAGAGCCTCAGCGTCCATGCCCGCTCCTTCCTGCCCTTTTCCTTTTTTCCCTGAGGAATAGTCTTGGAAAAACAGAGCCTCGAGCTGAAGCTTTGCTGAAGAAGCCTCAGGGTTGAGCCATTCTGCCCTCAGAGGCCGTGTCCCGGCCTGCCACCCATACCCATGGCAGTTAGATGGAGCCGGTGCGGAGTCAGGGAAAGGGGACACCCCGTGACCTCCATCCTTTTCCTTCTCCGCCAACAGAGAGCCACGATAGTGACAGAGGAGCTACTAAGACAGTGGGCATAACGTGAGGTGCTAAAGAGGGCTGAGACGTGGAAAACAATGCAGAGGGCCGAGACGTGGAAAACTGGGTGCAGGGGGCTGAGACGTGGAAAGCTAGGTGCAGGGGGCTGAGACGTGGAAAATGATGCAGAGGTACTACTAGCAGACTCTAAACAATCAAGTTAGTCATATACATGAAACTAGAAATGGAAAATTATTGATGCTAGCATGCATGATTAAACCACTAAGCAGTATATTCTGGATGGAAAACCACATTTTGTATGCTGTGATGATGCTAAGGCGATGAATGTAAATTAATTAATTAAAAAAAAAAAGTTTCAGGAGAAAAAAAAAAATCAAGTTAGTCAAGTTACACCAGAACCAAACGGATGGCTGTCCTCCCTGGCTCCTGTCCTCGCTCACGCCGCACCTGACCACTGCTTTGACACCTTTCCCTTCAGCTGGGTGTTTAATACTGGGGACACCACAGAGGTCCAGAGTTATTTACAGAGCACACACATTCACCTGAGAGACAGAGACAGAAAGACAGAAAGTGAGAAATCACTTCCCAAGGGGGTGGCCACGCCGCAATCCCTTCTCTTCCATTCTCCTCTCTGGATTTTGGGCATTCACACACACGCACCTGGTGTGAGTTTTGAGCCTTCAGGGCCGAGACTGAAACCATGGTTGGCAATGTGGGAGTCCAGCGACATAACCATTATGCCATCTGCTGGTCCCAGTCCAGGGTTTTAGAAAGAAGCCTGATCCAAGAGTCCAGAGCGTGGAACAGAGAGAGGACTCAGGCTCTACCTGGATAGGAAGCGAAGGCCCAGAACTTGACCTTGCCCTTGCCTGAGGCTATGTTGCATTGGCTGGAGTGAGGCCGTTCATCCGTCTTGAGACACGGGGCACCTGAAGTGACCTACAAACGAATGGGGGCAGGCTTCATGGTGCAGCAGTCATGCACTGCTCAAGAGAAGCCAGGCCCATGACGACCGGGGTTCAAATCCCTGGCCTGGTCAGCATAAAACATTCCCGGTAAGCACACCAAGTGCCTGATCTGACTGGAGGAGGGGGACTGCAACATAACCTGACCCTGTGGAGAGTGCTCCCCTCTCTCTCAAATGCATGCATGCACACATGCTCTACCATACATTTTTTTAAAGGTTAAAAAAAAAAAAAAGAGAAAAGAAAAAGAAAAAGAAAGAAAAAAAAGAATTGGGACCAGCAGGTGGTAGTAGACTCTCACATGACCAACCATGCTTAAGTCCTGGACCCAGCAGCTTGAAAAACACTGAGTACATATGCATACATGTCCAAAGTCCCAGGAGAAGAATGGAGGAAAAGGGATTGTGGCATGGCTGTACCCCTGGAGTATGGCCTGGAAGGTGATTTCTCACTTTCCCTTTCACTGTCTCTCTCTGAAGAGAGCCTGTGTCCTATGCCAAAAGCCTTACCAAAAAAAAAAAAAAAGAAGAAAGAAAGAAAGAAAGAAAGGGAGAAAAAAGAACAAAAGGTGGTGAAGGTGCTGAACTCCCACATCATCGGCTGTCCTTCAAGTTCTAGACCTGACGGCTTGCTTCCTCACTTTCCCTCTCTCTCTCTCTCTCTGTCTCTAGTGAGTACACATGCCCCACAGCAAATTTTAAAATAACAATAATAATTAAAATTAAATACTTCTTTAAAATTATGGGATTATGGTTACTTTTTAAAAGAAATTATTTTATAAAAACACATACTGTGGAGCCAGCAGGTGGCACAGTGATTAAGGGCACTGCAATCCCACATGGCTGACTGTAATTCAATTCAAGTCCTGGACCTAGCGTCTTGCTTTCTCACTTTCTCTCCACCCCCCTCTCTTTCTCTCTCTCTGTCCCTCTCTGGTCAGATTAAAATAAATAAATAAATAATAAAGCTAAATAAAATAGTTAAAAAAGAATAGAAAAGAGGAGACCAGCAGGTGGTGTGGGGGTTAAGGCACTGGACACTCCCACATGGCTGACAACGGTTCGAGTCCCAGACAACGGTTCAAGTCCCAGACCTTCACTCTGTCTCTCTCTGTCACTGGTAAAATTAAAACAAATGAATGAATAAATAAATTTAAAAGAAATAATTCTAAAAGAAAAATAAAATAAAAAATACATACTGAAATACTTGCTAAATAAATGATATGAAACCTGGGTTTTGCTTTGAAATAATCACAAGGGGGTGAAGGTGGTATGAAATGGATGCAGACAAAGTGAACAGACAGGATGTGTGATGGCTGCTGACCCTGATGACCAACGTAGGCAGTCCATTTCCTTCTGTTTGTATATACATTTGAAATTTTCCGGGACCAGCAGTTAGCGTAATGGCTATGTCGCTGGACTCCCATGTAGTTGACCGTGGTTCAAGTCCCAGACCCGGTGGCTTAAAATTCACACCAGGCGCATGTGTGTGTGTGTGCCCAAGATCCTGAGAGGAAAATGGAGAAGAGATTGAGGCATGGCCAACCCCCCAGGGGGTGATTTCTCACTTTCTGTTTCTTTGTCTCTCTGTCTGGTGAGCTCACATGCCCTATTGCACCTCTCCAAAAAAAAGAAATTTCCCACAACAGAATGTTTACAAACAGGGCTAGCCTCATGGCCTAGTGATTAAGTGACCAACCACATGGTTTGAATCCCAGCCCTGGGGGCTTGAAACCGCACTGGGCAAGTGTGCATGTGTGCCCCAAATCCTGACAGGAGGAGAAGGAACTAAAGCATGACCATGCCCCATAGGGGTGCTTTTTCCCTCTCCCTCTTCCTCTCCATCTTGTGAGCACACACACCCTCTGACAAAAAAGACAGGGGAAAAAAAAAAGACTTCTTTAAAAAGTTTACACATAAACTAAGTTGGCTCCTGTCCTTGAATTCGGAAGTAAGTTCCTGATACACACTGACAGTCCTAACTCAGCTTCTGAGAGTGGCCTAAAGCAAGCCCCTTGCAACATGGGCCTTAGAATTCCATCCAGCCATGGCAGAGCATGGGGCAAGGGTGGCCAGAATGAAAAGTGCAGGGACAAGAAGGAACGGGAAGAAGTGAGGAGGAACAGAACGAAGACCAGACCAGGGAATGTACACTCACCTACGGCAGACAGTGCAACGGTGGGTTTCCTTGTGTCTCTGAAATACAAAAACCAGAAAATCAAACACCGAAGTCATAGGCCACCACCCACCTGGGGCTTTCTGCCTGGTACACACATCTTCACTCTCCTTTAATGAGAACTTGGGGACCAGCAGTTGGCATAATGGCTGTCGCTGGACTCCCATGTAGCAGACCGCGGTCCAAGTCCTGGACCCAGTGGCTTAAACTCATGCTGGGTGCATGTGAGTGTGTCCAGAATCACAAAAGGAGAATGGAGGAGAAGGGATTGCAGCGTGGCCATCCTCCCGGGAGGTGATTTCTCATTTTCTGTCTCTCTGTCTCTCTCTGTCTTTCTGGTGAGCACATGCACCCTATAGCAAAAACCTCTCCAAAAATAAAGAAGAAGGAAAAAAAAAAAAACTACTGGGGGGGGGAGCAGATGGTATAGTGGTTGAGGCACTGGACTCCCATATGGTTGACCACAGTTCAATCCTGGACGCAGCAGCTTAAAAATCACATCAGGCATATGTGTATGCGTGCCCAGAATCCTGAGGAAAACAGACTGTAGCAAGGGGTGTCTCCTCACTTTCTCTCCCTCTCTCTGGCAAGTGCACTCATCCTATAGCAAAAAGAAATCTGCTATGGGGCCAGCCCATAGCCTAGGGGTGAAGGGAGCTGGCTCCCACATAGCCAACAGCATGGTTCAAATTCCAGCCCCACCAGGCTTGAAAGACACACCAGGCATATGTGCATGCATGCTCCAAATCCCAACGAGGTGAAGAAATGGAGTATAAAGGATTGTGGTGTGACCACACCGCATTTGGGGTGTGTTTTCTCCCTCTCATTTTCACTCTCTGGTTCTCTTCTTTCTCTAACAAGCACAAAGGCCTTCTGAAAGAAAGAGGGGCAGCAGGTGGCATGGTGGTTAAGAAGGCTGAATCCTACATGGCCAACTGCAGAGTTCAAGTCCTGGACCTGGTGGCTTGAAAAACACATTGGGTGCATGTATGTGCCCAAAATCCCAAGAGGAAAATGGAGAAGGGATTCCCCCAGGGAGGATGCTTTCTCTTTTCTCACTCTTTCTCATTCTCTCTGTTCAGCAAGTACATGCACCCTATATTAATATTTTTTTTAAAAAGGAACAAAACAAACAAAAACTACTCTGGATGTTCACAGTAGCCAAAAGGTAGAAGCAATGGATGAATGAATAAACAAAATGTGCTGTATACATACAGTGGAATATTACTCGGACATGAGAAGGGAATCCCAATGCCCGCTACACCATGGATGAACCTGAAGACATTACGCTAAGTGCAATAAGTCGGTCACGAAAGACAAATATTTATGGTTTCCTTTATATGAGACAGAGTGATCATAGTCACAGAAACAGAAAAGAGAATGTGGCTGCCAAGGGCCGGGGAAGGGGGCGTGGGGGCCACCATTTAACGGGCACAGAGCTTCAGTTCCGCAGGACGAAGAAGCCTGGAGGTCTGTAGTACCACATGTGAACATACTTAGTCCGAGGGAGCTGCAGTCAGCAGTTACAGGGAGTGGCTAAGCCGGTAAGTGCCATGGTATATATTTTTTGCCATAATTAAAAATGAACAAATAAACAAACAAACATATACTCTGGATATAGAGACTCTAGGACAGGCTTCACAGTTCAGTACCGAGTCAGAGGGGCACCCTCCCCCAAACGGTGAAATGGCAGAAGTGGGCAGTACCTCAGAGCAGGACTCGGCAGCTCCAGCTTACTGTCTATAAAACCTAAGGAGCGGGCTGGTCCTGTACACAGCGGATCCCACGTGGCCAACTAAAGTTCAAGTCCCAGCACCAGGAACTTGAAAAACCTATCAGGTGTGTGCATGCCCCAAATTCTGGCGGGATGGAGAAATGGAGGGAAAAAAGAGGGCAACATGACCAAACCCCATTGGGGGTGCTTTCTCTCTTTCTCTGGCCAGCACACATGCACACAATAAAAGAAAGGAAAAGAGGAAGAGAGAAAGAAGAGGGAAGGAAGGAAGGAAAAAGAAAAATCTCAGGAGAAGTTTTCAGTTCAATTTATTTGAACAGAAAATACTGGGCCAGCGCCAGTAGGTGGCATGATTAAGGTGCTGGATTCCCACGAGGCTGACAGCAGTTCGAGTCTCAGACCTGGTAGCTTGAAAATCACAACAAATAAATAGATAAATAATATCAATGTTTTTTAAAAAGAAAGAAAGGGGGCTGGCAGGTGGCATGGTAGTTAAGGATGCAGGACTCCACATGACTGGCCACAGTTCGAGTCCCAGACCTGGTGGCTTGCTTTCTCACTTCTCTCTCTCTGTCCCTCTCCAGTCAAATAAAAATAAATAAATAAATAAAAATAAAGTTAAGTAACATAATTCTTTAAAAAAAAGAAAAGAAAAGAAAAGAAAATACTGGGCCAGCCCTGTGGCCCTGAAAGGCCCTTTCTTAAAGGAACCAGATCCCACACGACTGGCATTACAGCTTGAATCCTGGCCCCAGCAGCTTGAAAAATGCACTGGTGCTGTCTGTGCATGCCCAGAATCCCGCCAGGATGGAGAAGTGGAGGAAAAGGGACTGTGGCGTGACCATACTCCCCTTGGGGGGTGCTTTCTCTCTCCCATTACCGCTCTTTGTTTCTCTCTGGCAAGTACATGTGCCCTTTGACAAACTTTAAAAACAAATCATTAAAACACCTAAATTAAAAACACTTGCTTCCTGGGACCAACAGATGGCGTCATGGTTATGTCACTGGACTCCCATATAGTTGACTCACAGTTCACTCGGTAGCTTAAACTCATGCCAGGCACGTGTGCGTGTATACCCAAAATCCCGAGAGGAAAATGGAGATTAGGGATTGTGGTGTGGCCATTCCCCCGGGGAGTGATTTCTCACTTTCTGTCTCTCTGACAAGGGCATGTACCTTATAGCAAAAATCTCCCTTTAAAAACAAAAACAAAATGTATTTCCTGTAAATGTCCCCCAGTTCCTTGGGTATTTAAGAGCCTCCCTCTTCTAGTTTCTCAGATCTCGGGCTCCTCCCCTCTGGTGCTGCCTTTGGACCAGCCACCCCCACGGTGACGACTGTGTGCACCACTCGTCAGCCAGCTGTCTGTCCGGCTCCCTCCGGGCCCTCCTGCCGGCTGTCTGACCTGCTGTGCCCACAGCAGCCTGGCCTTCTGCCTCTGGTCCACCCATCAGTGTCCAACACTGTAAGACCCTGCCAGACAGAGGCAGAACAGCCGGTGAGGGGAGAGTGTCCATTCCCGGGACCCTGCAGAAGGCCCTCAGAGCAGCTACCTCTAACTATGGCGAAAGGGACTTTGTCCCATAAAGGGAGAGGGACTAGACACTGAAGAACTGGCGTGTGCCAGGCCCGGGGCTGGGACTCCTTACGTTGTACACCAGCAAGTGTCACCCTCTGAGGTCATCATCGAGGCCCCAGGCAGCTGGGAACTGAAGCCTCACAAAGAACAAGCAAAGAGCTGAGCAGTGTCCCTGGGCACGGCCCACTGTGGCAGATGTGCACCTTCAAATCCCCCACTGTCACTTGTCGCTGCAGGAACTCCATCCAGCACCTGTGTTTCTGTGCCAAAGGGAAACCAGGCTGCTGAGGCCGACTGCAAATCTCTGAGAGGGGCCTGAAGTGCCAGGGCCCTGGGGCAGCCTTCCCAGTGACTGATGTACACCACCCCTACGGGCCCCGGCCTCCCTACCCTCCAGTGAGGTGCCTCTGTGGACGGGGTTTTACACGAGCACCGAGGGCCCCCAGTGACGTGACGCTTTCCCTGCCCACAGTGGTGCCTGGGGACAACGCTGCCCCTACTTGTGACCTTCCCACTCCTGCCTCTCTCCTCATCCCCCTACGCCGACGTCTCTTTCATCTCCTACACAATGTATCTGCCCTCAGATTCGAGCTTCAGGGTCTGCAGGTAGGAGAATAAAGTCTCTGACGTCTAAAGTAAAGGTCCCAAATCCCACAACCAAACGGTCACACCTCGTAATTGTTCTTACTTGATATCCCAGATGTAGATGTAGGTGTCCACAGAGCTGGTAACCAGGAGGTCTGGCTCGAACACGGCCCAGTCCAAGTCGCTGGACGCAGCAATCCACAGAACAACAAAGGAAAGGGAACAACTCAGGGTCCAGTTCTAGCGCATTTGCAAATCCGGCCCCCAGGAGCTTCAGCAAGTCCTCGTAAATGCGATTCTTAACGCGGTTTAGGTGGGAATCTCCAAAGCTCTTTGGGAATGAACGAGATTACTGAGCTCAGAAGGAAACTTCTAGGTCCTTCTGCCTGTATCACCAGCTATGCTACTCCAAAGCGACTTTCAATTTTTATCACTTTCTCTGTCACTTTCCCTCCTTCTCTGAATAGACAAGACAAAGAACACACATAGTGATCTTTGAGTTACCATTATCTAAATCAGACTCGACCACAGGCACCCAGGGTAAACCCAACAGCAGTCAGCTCCCAGCTCCCGGGTGGCCACGTAGCCTTCAAGGAGAGCAGTGGCCTCTGGTCCTCCCTCCTCGTACCCTCACTCCTAGAAAGTAGCTACTGCACACAGCCTAACCGCCCCCGGCATGTCCATGTCAGCTTTGCCTGCCCTGTTCCCGCTGCTGCTACGCCCCAGGGCTTTTTCAACCCAGGAAG
>NW_006159850.1:13188037-13189227 GCF_000334495.1 Tupaia belangeri chinensis | reverse complement strand
GAAAGAGTGAGGCAAGGAGCCATGCATCTGAGGAAGACTGAGAAACGGGGGCTCTGTGTGACCCACAGCTGCAGTGAGTGAAGGGCTGCTCCCTGCTCCCTCCTGTTCTGGGCGCTGCTGACTAAGAACTGCAGAGCCTGCTGCACAACTTCCGCTCCCTCCTGAGCCACATGTCAGCTTCAGTCCTTGACTCTGGACTGGGCCGTGTCTAAGCATCTTCTGGGTCTGTGGTCAAAGGCTGCACAGACGATGCCTCCTAAGAACTAGCTGCTCTTCAGCGTGATCTCTGCCATCACCTCAGTGAACACCAATGACCCGTCGACCGTCAGGGCCGATGCCAGGCCAAGCCCTGCAAGCAGGATGGCATCTGTTTCACTCCCCCGGGGATGAGGAAAAAGGGAGACAGGCCGAGGGGCTGGCACCTACCTGATGACGCGAGTATGGCCTTGTAAGGTGGTGCCAACCTCCCCATTGCCATCTTTCCACTTATAAAGGTCCACTCGTTGGTTACTCTGGAAAGAAACGAGGGAAAGAAGGCAGAAGGCGGCATACCAGAGACTGGAACATATACGCACCCCAGTCTGCTCAGGTGGTGGGCAGGAAGCCACGTATTGTAGAAACCAACTTGCATGGCAGAAATCCTGCATGTCAAGCTTTTATTTTTGGAATTATTTATTCATCTGTTTAATTTTGTTATCACTATTTTTTTTAATTTGACCAGAGAGAGAGAGAAAAAAAAGGCAAAGTGAGAAAGCAAGCCGCCAGGTCCAAGATGCAAACTGTAGTCAGTCATGTGGGAGTCCAGCGCCTTTACCATGCTACTTGCCAGTCCCCAGGTTAAGCTTTTTTTTTTACAGCTCATCAGAAATAGGTATATAGCCATCCCTCAGCCAGGTATGTGTTCATGTATGCCCAGTGTCCTGATGGGACAGAGAAATGGAGGCAAAAAAGACTGCAGCATGACGGGGCCAGCAGGTAGCATGGTGGTTAAGGCAATGGACTCCCATAGGCCGACCATGGTTCGAGTCCCAGACCTGTTAGCTTGATTTCTCTCTTTCTTTCTCTCTGTGTATCTCTTTCTCTGGTCAAATGAAAAAATAAATCAATGAATAAATAAAATTAAATTAAATAATTCTTTTTAAAAAAGACTGCAGCAAGACCACACCCCACAGGAAGATGCTTTCTTTCCC
>NW_006159850.1:13170417-13188018 GCF_000334495.1 Tupaia belangeri chinensis | reverse complement strand
TTTCCCTAGGAAGTTCAACCTCAGACCAGCTCCCAGCCCTCATCCTTAGAACATCTTTAAGAGTCATATGCCACAAGGCCACAGGCTAGTGACACTGTTGCTTATGAAAACAGAAATGGAGGCATCTAGTTGTCTTTCAAAATTTGGATTCACTATCTAACAATACACACCTAACACTGATGAGACCAGAAAAACATACTCACATATGTATATATTTTTTTTACTCTGTAACTAGCCTCCATCTGTCTTGCAGACCCACCCCACCTCTTTTTTGACTTAGCAACAGAGACTACGTTTCTCCTTTATAGAGGACACCGACCTGCAAGCCCCTGGCAGGTGACACATGGGACGCCTTCTCCTGTACTGCTTGCATTGAGCTTACCGAGGCTGCAAAATAGTGTGCGAAGCTGTCATGAGGATTCCACTGCACAGCACCGATGTCCCATTTGCTCTGGCGAGAGATCTTTCGGTGACCTTCGAAAGGGGCATCGAGATTGACGATGTACAGGAATCTGCGGCTAGGAGAACAGCATCAATGTTAGAGCACCACGAGAGCAGCCTCGGCAGTGAGACAGAAAAGGACGTTTGGAACTGCACAGGGTGCGCAAGCAGTGCTCTCAAAACACCCAGATATGCGTGATGTTTATCTACTCTGAAAGGCAGAAGAGTGACACGCATAACTCAAGGTGGCTGTTAGGCAAAGGGGACAGGGTCCTTGTTACAGCTTATCTACAGAGATGGCCTTCCCTACCACATCCACCCCTGAGAGTCTGACTTCTTCCCCCGCATTGCCTTCCAACTCGCTCCTCTTGTCCTTTCCCAATCCCCACCCCATGGGATTAATCACCGCTTCCACGTTTCTCCCGTTGCATGGCTTGCATTTCAGCCACAGCATTTATCTCTGTAGCAGAACCACTAATATTAAGGCTCCTGTCCCAATTCAACTGAGCATTACAGGCCCAGCAGGTGGCATGGTGGTTGAGGCAGCTGGACTCCCACATGGCAGACCACAGCTCAAGTCCCTGACCTGGCAGTTTGCTTTCTCACTTTCCTTCTCCCTCTCTGGTCAACTTCAAAAAAAAATTAAAAAATAAAATGACAATAAATGAAATTAAATAAAAAATAATTATTAAAAAAAAAAGAACTGGGACCAGCAGTTAGTGTAATGGCTATGTCACTGGATTCCCATGTAGTTGACCACGGTTCAAGTCCCAGATCTGGTGGCTTAAACTCATGCTGGGTACGTGTGTATTGTGCCCAGGATCCCGAGAGGAGAAGGGAAGAAACTGCAGCATGGCCATCCCTCCAGTGCGTGATTTCTCGCTTTCTGTCTCTCTCTCTCTGTCTTTCTGGAAAGCGCACGCACCCTATAGCAAAAACCTCTCAAAACAAACAAACAAAACTGGGCATCTGGAGAATGGACATCTCTGATGCCTCACATCACTAGGCACACAGCTCTGCACTCGATAAATGTCCGTAAAACAAACAGATCACTTATCACTGAGCCAAATATCCGGTAGACAATTTCAAATGGCTGGTGGTGAAGGTGCTTCATTCCACCTGGCCAAGTGCACAGCTTGAGTCTCAGATCCAGCAGCTTAAACAAGAACATGCCAAGCATGTGTGCATGTGTGCTCTTAATCCTGAGAGGAGAGCGGGAGAGAAGGGACTGCGGCACCGCCCTCTCCCCTGGGTGACTTCTCACTCTCCCCGTCTCACTCTGCCCTCCATATAACATGTGCCCTCCATATAGCAAACTACAAATACAAGTTTTAAAAAAGAACATTTCAAATTCCTCTGCAAGTCCACTTCCTGGTAAAGGAAACAAAAACGAAATGTCTGGAGCGAATATAACCAACAATAGCAATAATAGTATAATTAAAATGATATGTTAAGTGCCAATAATATTAAAGGTACTAATCAATATAAAGAAATGGACATCAGAGGGGAACCAGCAGTTAGCGTAATGGCTATGTCGCTGGACTCCCACGTGGTCGACCGCGGTTCGTGTCCCGGACCCGGTGGCTTAAAACTCACGCCGGGCACGTGTGCGTGCGTGCCCAAGATCCCAAGAGAGAATGGAGGAGAAGGGATTGCGGCGTGACCATCCCCCCTGGGGGTTGATTTCTCGCTTTCTGTCTCTATGTCTCTCTCTGTCTGTCTGGCGAGCGCACGCGCCCTACAGTGAAAATCTCTCCAAAAAAAAAAAAAGAAATGGACATCAGAGACATTCTTCATTTACCTATTTTCCCTTTATTTTAAAGAAAAAATTCCCTGGTGGGTCAAACAGCATACATGCAAACATCTGCCCGGACTCATTAGACGGCTCCCAGTGAATACACAGTCCTTAGATCCCAGTGAATACACAGAAGTTCAAAATGAAGAGACAGAGTAACAGTCTCTGCCCAGAAGAACTAGGAAATGGCATGTAAAATTCTTTTTTTAATTAATTAATTTATTTATTTTAATTTGAGCAGAGAGGGACAGAGTGAGAGAGAGAGAGAAAGTAAGTCGCCAGGTCCAGGACTTAAACCGCGGTCGGCCATGTGGGAGCCCAGTGCCCTTAACCACGCCACCTGCTAGCCTGGCATATGTAATTCTAAGTGGCAGTGGAAACCCTAAGGAGGGTTGGTTAGGGAAGCAGAAGGAACAGGGAAGATACAATTTCACAAAACTTCCACAACTTCTGGGAACCAGCAGTTAGCATAATGGCTATGTCGCTGAACTCCCATGTAGTCGACCACAGTTTGAGTCCCAGACCTGGTGGCTTAAACTCACACCGAGCATGTGTGCGTGCGTGCCTAAGATCCCGAGAGGAGAATGGAGGAGAAGAGATTGCGGCGTGGCCATCCCCCCTGGGGGGGGTGATTTCTCGCTTTCTGTCTCTCTGTCTCTCTCTGTCTTTCTGGCGAGCACACGTGCCCTATAGCAAAAACCTCTCAAAAAAAAAAAAAAAACTTCCACAATTTCTAAAATGTCAGTACTAGACAAAGAGTTAGAACTCTGGCCTCCTCCAAAGGAATTATCAGACCCTGCAATGGGCACCTTCCCGTCAGAAAGAACACCAGCACCAGGCCAGCAGCTGCACATGGGGGTATCACTGGGGAGCTCCCAGACTCTACAGAGCAAACACACAGAGCAGGAAGTGAGCACACCACGACGAACCTCCCTGGCTGAACATATGTATTTACCTTTGTTTCCTCCTGCAGCCCCACTAAAACAAGAGTGGAAAAAATAAGACAGAAACCCACAAAGACAAAAGAAAATGAGAGGAAACAAAAAGCAGATGGACAAATGGTAACCGATCTGGAGTAAAATAAGCTAAGGAAAGCCTGAATTGTGGAAAGGGGAAGTAAAAGCGAAGTCGGCTGAGTCTCACCCCAGGGCCCCCAGCCTGACTCGACCCTGAGACTTTAGACCCAAGGCTGGGGAGCGGGCAAGCTGGAGAACAAGGAAAAGTAAAAGAGAACGAGAAAGCCGGCTTAAAAGAGGCCAGTGGCTCATGCACCCCCTTCACAGCCGAGTGACCACCCTTTCTTTACCCTGGGTGGTGGATGAAGCCAACTGAGTAAATGTCCAGGGGCTCATAATTAATGACATGACCAAACGAACCCAGACCCCCTCCAGCCTAGTAACTACCTGTCTGACCATACCAGACGGCATTCACTAACAAAACCGTGATTTATTTATTTATTTATTTATGATTTGCCAGAGGGTGTGTTCACCAGAGAGATAGGCAGAAGGAAAGGGACAGGAAGAAAACACCCTCCAATGGGCTTGGCCACATCACAATCCCTTTTCCTCTATTTCTCCTTCCTTTTGGGGTCTGGGGCACTCATGTGCACATGCATCCAGCGTGATTTTCAAGCTGCCAGGTCTGAGATTCAAACCAGGCAATTGGTCATGTAGGATCATGCTCTTTAACCACCAGGCCAAAGGGCTGGCCCAAAACTTACAATTTTCAAACCAAACTATCAGTCATTAAATTTTCCAAGGAAAGCTACTGTTTATCTACTAGAGCAGAAACAAAAATAAACTGCAAATAATCCTGACAAGTGCCCCTGAGGTCACGAGAATATCAGAACTACACACTATGATCATAAAGCTCAATATAAGACATTTTCCCATTTCCCAGAATTCTGGTTTGGGATTGTCGCCCAGAAGTCATGGCAGATAAGCGCTGAGAGCTCACTTACCCAGAAAGCACTGCATGCTGCCCAAGACAGTCCACTGACATTGCAGTCGCCTGTGGGAGAGAGCACAGATGAAGTCCTGCAACAGCCCCGCTAGGGAAGGCCAGATCCCCGGGCTCCTCCTCATCCCCCTTCCCAGGTAGGCCCCAGCTAGCACGTTTCAGTTCCTGTCTCCATGGACACTTCTACCCCGTTAGTTCCCACCCAAACCTCACACCCACTTTTGACAAAAGGGCAGTTGTTATCTGTGACACCCCCATACACACACCTCGGGATGGTGCATTCTAACTCAGGAGACAAGGTCAGCAGGTGGCACAGAGGTTAACACAGCTTGATCCCACAAGGCCAACTGAACAGTTCAAGTCCAGACCCAGCTGCTTGAAAAACATGCCAGGTGCAGTGATCAGCAGTTAGCGTAATGGCTGTGTAGCTAGACTCCCATGCAGTTGACCGCGATTCCAGTCCCAGATCCGGTAGCTTGAACTCATGCCAGGTGCATGTGCATGCATGCCCGAGATCCCGAGAGGAGAATGGAGGAGAAGGGATTGTGGCATGGCCACCCCCCCCCGGGGGGGGCAATTTCTCACTCTCTGTCTCTCTGTCTCTCTCTGTCTTTCTGGTGAGCGCCCGCGCCCTATAGCAAAAAACTCTCAAAAAAAAGAAAAAAAAAAAAAAGAGTGCTTCCATTTTGGGGCTGGCAAGTGTCGTGGTAGTTAAAGGACTCCCACATGGCCAACCACGGTTTGAGTCCCAGACCTGGTGGCTTGCTTTCTCACTTTCTCCCTCTCTGTCCCTCTCTGGTCAAATTAAAATAAATAAATAAAGTTAAATAAAATAATTCTTTAAAAAAAAAAGAAAAGAAAAACATGCCGTGTGTGTGTGTGTGTGTGTGTGTGCACGCGTGTATGTGTGAGCACACACTCATGTGCCCAAAATCCCAAGAGGAGAAAAGAGGCGAGACTGTGGTATGGCCATCTTCCCGAGGGAGTGATTTCTCACTTTCCCTCTCTCTTGTTGTCTTTCTCCAGTATATGCCCTACAGCAAACTAAATTCAAAAAGAAAAAAATGAGGAGACAAAAGTCCAGGCGTCCTTGCACAGTTTAACTAGCTCTGAGCAAACAGCAGCAACTACGCTAAAAGCGCATCTTCCAAGTGAAGCCTAACCTGGGACATCGTCCCTACACACACACATGCGTGCACACGTACACACACACCACTCGTGCCTTTCCAAAGGGTACGGACCCCACCAGAGCCATATGGCAGATGGCGATATTGGAACACCACTCTTGCTGAATCCAAGGTCAGATTCTGGTTATTGAGACACCCGGTTCACATTCTATGTGAAATTTCTAGCACGTTTTACTAGTTTCCACTCTCCAGGCCTCCCGGTTCCTCAAGAGCATCACTGTTTCAGGATCCAATGTTGAATCCAAAAGACTACACAGAGTCTACTGAATTTGCAACTGTGCTGAAGCATCAGGGTGGATTTAGCCCTGGCAGTTAGAGCCCTAAATTCTTTTATTTTGACAAGTTCAAATCCTGCTAGTCTCATGGCTTTCTCATAAAATAGTCTGTGCCATGCTTTGTTTATTAAATGTTCTAAGTTCTTTCCAAGAATCCATTTTGTACCTTCTGCCATGATCATAAATTGCAAATGGCAAACGAAAACTCTCTTCCTCATGCTCACTGGCCTTATTTAATGTCTTTCTCGCACTTGTCCACATACAAGAAACGTGTCATAGATAATATTGAGGACAAGAAGCCAGAGTACTCTCACTGGAGGCGGAAAAGGAATTAATATGCATCCTTCACTGTACCAAAGTCATGAGCAGAGAAAATCCCAGCTGGAAAGGCAGGCACTGAAATGACACACCACCTCCAGAATTCTCTGTGTAATTTACAGATTAAAGTCATGAGAGAGGGCAAGATGGTCCCTCCAACAGGGGCACTGCAATCTTCCCAGAGGGTATCCGGCAGAGAGAACCCTAAGCCAGTCTCCGAGATCCTGGGCCTGGTGTACACACACCATGTCTCTGCTACTCAACACTAATCACATGCTAGCCTAAGTATCGGTGTGAAGATGTGAGATCCCAAGTCAGTGGACATTAATACAGACCTGAAGGGGCCAGCAGGTAGTGTGGTGATTAAGATGCTGGACTCCTACATGGCCTCCTGCAGCTCAAGTCCTGGACCTGGCGGTTTGCTTTCTCACTTTCTTTCTCTCTCTCCCTCTGTCTCTCTCTAGTGAGTACGTGTGCCCTATAGAAAATTTTAAAAATAATAACAAATAAAATTTTATTTTTTTTAAGAGAGGTTTTTGCTATAGGGAGCATGTGCTTGCCAGAAAGACAGAGAGAGACAGAGAGACAGAAGGCGAGAAATCAACCCCCAGAGGGGATGGCCATGCCGCAATCCCTTCTTCTCCATTCTCCTCTAGTGATCTTGGGCATGCACGCAGATGCGCCCAGTGTGAGTTCAAGCCACCGGGTCCTGGATTCGAACCACAGTCGACCACATGGGAGTCCAGCAACATAGCCATCACGCCAACTGCTGGTCCCGAATAATTATTTTTTAAAATAGAGCTGAAATTGGGACCAACAGATAGCGTAATGGTTATGTAGCTGGACTTACACGTAGTCAAGCACAGTTCAAGCCCTGGATCCAAAGGCTTAAAACTCACACCAGGCACGTGTGCATACATGACCAAAACCCCTAAAGGAAACTGGAGGAGAGGAGATTACAGCATGGCCACCCCTCTGGGGATGATTTTTCGCCTTCCGTCTCCCTGTCTCTCCAGTGAGTGCATGTGCCCTATAGCAAAAATCTCTTTTAAAAAAAAAAAAAACAGGCCTGGAACAACCCAATTGTCCACCAGTAAAGAAATGGAAAAGAAAGCATAGTATAGATCATTATTCAGTCTTAAAAAGAAAATCTGGGGGCCAGCAGGCGATGCAGTAGTTAAGGGCACTGGACTCCCATATGTCTGACCATGGTTCAAGTCCCAGACCTGACAGTTTGCATTCTCACTTTCCCTCTCTCTCTCTGTCGCTGTTTTCAAATTCAAGTAAATAAATAAATAAAGTTAAATAAAACAATTCTTTTCTTTTTTAAAAAAAGGAAATTCTGGGGAGACCAGCAGATATCTTAATGGTTACAATACTGGATTCCCTCGTGGTCAACCACGGTTCAAGTCTTGGACCCGGGGGTTAAACCTCACGCCAGGCAAGTGTATGTGCATGCCCAAAATCCCAAGAGGAGAATGGAGAAGTGACTGTGGTGTGGCCACCCCACCTCTGGGGGGGGGTGATTTCTCCTTTTCTGTCTCTCTATCTCGCTCTCTCTCTATATATATCTATCTGGTGAGCGCAAGCACCCTATTGGCAAAAATCTCTCTTAAAAAAAGTTGCTACAGCATGGATAAACCTTGAAAACATTATGCTAAGTGAAATCCACCAGACACAAAGGGACAAATAAGAACACAGCTGGGGATGCCTTGGTTTCAGCCTATGAGATGCTGAACAAAAAAACAGCCATGCAGCATCTGGACTTCCGGCCTACAGAGCTCTGAGCTAATAACCGGATTTTGGTTTAAACTGCTACATTTGTGGTAAACAGTGACAGAATACTATTAGGTTGTTGGGAAAGTCATGAGTATTTCTTCTGTTTTTCTATGCAAAAATGCATCATGACTTTCCCCAACTCAACATTATAATAGAGCATAATTGGGCAACAGTCCAAAGAAACCTTGCCCTTCGACTCAGTAATTCCACCTGCTGAATATGTCTCAAACACAGAAAAAGTTAAGTACAGTTGTTTATTTCATGTTATCTACAGATAAATTATACATATCTATATGATGGAACGTTCTGGAAATATTAAAAAATGACATGAAAAAATGTATTAACCAAAACTGCAGAGCCGGTCAGTTGGTGTGTGGTCCAAGGCAGCTGGGTCCCACATGGCTGACTGTGTATTTCAAGTCCTGGAATAGGCAGCTTGAAAAATATGTCCAGCTCATGTGTATGTGTGCCCAAAATCCTGAGAGAAGAATGGAGAAGGGATTGTGGCATGGTCATCAACCCTAGGGGATGCTTCCTCACTTTCCCCCTCTCTGTCTGGTGAGCACACAGGCTCTGTAGTAAAATAAATGAATAAATGTCTACCATGTGGTAGGCACTACAAAAAAAATAATAATAGGGCCTGGCAAGCGGTGTGGTGCTTAAGGGCGCTAAACTCCCACATGGCTGACTGCAGTTCAAGTCCTGGACCTTGCAGCTTGCTCTCTCACCTTCCTCCTCTTGCTCTCTGTCCATCTCCGGTCAAATTAAAAATGAATAAATAAATGAAGTTAAATAATTCTTTAATAATATTAACTGCAAATAGAGTATCATAACTCACTGTATCAAGGACATATTTACAGAATACTTTAAATATTTTACAAAATACCTAAATAGTAGTCCTGAAAACTGTCGAAGTTGGGGGCAGAAGGTGACATGGTGATTAAGTGGCTGAATTCCCACATGGCCGATTGCAGTTCAAGTCCCAGACCCAGTAGCTTGGAAATCAAGCCACGTGCACATGCGTGTGTGCCCAAAATCCTGAGAGGAGAGTGGAAGAGAAGAGACTGTGGCATGGCCATCCCCTGGGAGGTGATTTTTCACCTTCCCTCACTCTCTCTCTGTATCTCTCCTCTCTGGTGAGCACACATGCCCTTTGGCAAAAAACAAAACAAACAAACAAACAAAAACTAGAAAAGGTCAAAATCATCAAAAACGAGGAAACTTAGAGAAATTGTCATAGCCAAGATGAGTCTAAGGAGACCTGACAACTATATGTGATGAGATCTTGGATGGGACCCAGGAACAGAAAAAGAACATTAGGTTAAACAAAACCAAGACAAGGAAATCTGAGTAAAGACTAGGTTTGGGTTAATAATAATGAGACATGCTGGGGCTATCACAGCATGAAGACCCTGTTGAGGGACTCTCTGTCCCCCCTTCTCTCATAGAAGAAATTAACGTAAACACAGAAAATTCTACAGGCTGGTGTTGCTCCAGAAGAGGTATAGGGCTTGGAAAATTCTTCTGTTTTCTTATGATGCCAACTGTCACTCATTCCAGGGACTTCAGAAGGTCCAAGGGGTAAGGATTCTTCACTTTTTTCTTTTTTTTTTTTTTTTTTGCCAGAGGGTATGTGTGCTTGCCAGAGAGAGAGACAAAAAGCCAGAGCAAAAGAGAAAGGGACAGAGAGAAAGAACCCCCCACAATCGGGAATGGTCATGCTACAATCCCTTCTCCTCCATCTCTCTCTCCCCTTAGGATCTTGGGCATGTGCACACGCACATACAGCCTGCTTCTCAAGCCGCTGAGTCTAAGACTCAGACCAGTCCGATATGTGACATTCAGCTCCCTTCACCCCACAGGGCAGCCTCGTTCTTCACTATTAACCAGTGACAGTAATATCTCAAGGCGTTGTTTTATGAAGTCAATGATGCTTACATACAATATGTAAAAAACAAAACAAAACAAAAAAAGTCTCTTGGGCTGGGCTTTCAGTGAAAAAATATAAAAGCTTTAATATTTTAAAATATTTCTAAAAGGTAGATTTTGAAAAGCAAATGGTTCTAGCCTTCCCTATAAGAAAGGCAACATTGAGACCAGCAGATGGTATAATGGTTACATCGCTGAACTCCCACGTAGACAACTGCAGTTCAAGTCCTGGACCCAGCGGATTAAAACTCAAGCTGGGCATGTGTGTGTGTGTGCCCAAAATCCTGAGAAGAAAATGGAGAAGGGACTATGACATGGCCATCCTCTCTGGGGTGATTTCTCACTTTCTGTCTCTGTCTCTCTCTGGGACTTAGGGAAGTGCATGTGCCCTATAGTAAAAAAATCTCTCTCAAAAAAAAAAAAGGCAGGACCAGCAGTTAGCGTAAGGGCTATGTTGCTGGACTCCCATGTAGTCAACCATGGGTCAAGTCCCGGACCCAGTGGCTTAAGCTTATGCTGGGCGTGTGTGCATCCGTGCCCAAGACGCCGAGAGGAGAATGAAGAAGAGATTGTGGCGTGGCCATCCCCCCTGGGGGGGGTGATTTCTCGCTTTCTGTCTGTCTGTCTCTGTCTTTCTGGTGCTTTCTGTCTGTCTATCTCTGTCTTTCTGGTGAGTGCCCTATAGCAAAAACCTCTCCAAAAAAAAAAAGGCAACATGAAGAGTTTTAGCTTCTTTCTTTCTTCATTAATTGCTAATAAAATGGGTTCCTGTCCCTCCCAATCATCACCAAAATCAACCACTAAACCATGCTAATTGACACCTCCAACTGGATTTTAAATATCAGAAAGAAAAAGAGGAACTCCCACCAGGTAGTTAAATTGTTCAATTCACTTTATTCTGTCGATGACAACCGCTGTTTAGGTTTAATTATTTGCTCCTACTTCACAGCATCCTAAGATATGTGTCAGCACCCTCTCCGCAGGTCTCTTCAACTACATCTTTATAGAAAAGTGGGGTGAGACTACCTGGGTTTCTGTGAGAATTAAAGGGTTCGCAGATTAGTAGCTTCCAAATTAGCAGCCTCAGAGGCCTGATGCGTGATTCTGTTCTGTCCTAGCCGGGGAGAGCAATGAGCAAGAAGAGTAACAGGATCTGGTCTTTCTCCCTAGGAGTCTGACACTTCCCCATGGGAGAGCAGCCCCCACAGAGACAGCACGCTGACGCTGCCCTGAAGGTGCAAAGTGCCTCAGGATCCTTTAATCCACAAGCTGCTGCTCAAATTCTCCATGGGGGCTCTGACGCCACAGAGCAAACTAGTGGCTGGTTCTGGCGCTCATTACTCTCCGCAGCAAAAGACCAGGTGGCGCTTCAGAAAGAAGAAACCATCCCCATCGTCCACTGTAATCCAGACTTTCCTCAGTATAAAACACCTGAGTATCAGTACAATGCCTGGCGCGACGCGCACCAGGTCAGAGCTCGATAAATCTGTGTTGAATAAAGGGGTGAATGGAAGTCTGGCAAAGGGAAGGAATCTGACAAATACCTGTTGGGCCAGCCCGTGGCCCGGTGGTTCAGGGAGCTAGATCCCACATGGCTGACTGTGTGATTCAAATTCCTGCCCTGGTGGCCGGAGGAACATGCCAGGCACACGTGTGAATGTGTCTAAAATCCAGACAGGAGGGAGAAATGGAGAAGGGATTGTGGTTCAAGCACGCTCCATTGAGGATTGCTTTTTCCTTCTCCCTCTGGCAAGTGCACATGCCCTCTGGCAAAATTTTAAAAATAAAGGAATAGTGGTGGGGTCAGCAGATGGTGTAGTGGTTATATTGGTGGACTCCCTTATGGCTATCATGGTTCAAATCCCAGACCCAGGGCCTTGAAAATCACACCGGGTACATGTGCATGAATCCCCAAGATCCCAGGAAGAGAACAGAGGGGAAGGGACTACAGTGTGGCCATTCCCCCTAGGGGGTGATTTCTCACTTTCCCTTTCACTGTCTCTGTCTCTCTCCAGTGAGCGCACACGCCCTATGGCAAAAACCTCTTAATAAAAATTTTTTTAAAAAAGAAAGAGAGGAGCCAGCAGGTGGCATGGTGTTAAGGTGCTGGATCTCACAAGGTCAAATCAGCCAGCAAGGAGAAAATACCAGGCATATGTGCATGCCTGGCCAAAATCCCAAGAGTAGACTGGAGGAGAAGGGATTCCAGTGTGGTCATCCCTCCTACGATATGATTTCTCACTCTCTCTCTCTAGCAAGTGCACACAACCCGCGGCCAAAAATAGAAGAAAAAACAAAGAAAAAGAGAAAAAGAAGAAAGGAAGAAAAGGAAAAAAAACAAGCACTTGCTAAGTAACTTAGGAGAACTGAGCAGCTTCTTGGCCAACTGGTTAAGGGAGGCAGATCTCACATGGCTGACCATGATCCAAATCATAACATCAGCAGCTTGAAAAACAGGCCAGGTACATGTGTGTGCATGCCCCCAATCTCCACAGGATAGAGAAATGAAGAGACTGCAGTGTGACCATGCCCCATTGAGGGTACTTTCTCCCACTCTCTCCTTCTCCCATCTCTGTTGAGCCCACAAGGCCACTGGCTAATTAAAAATATTAAAAATGTTTACAAAATGAAGACTGGGACCAGCAGATGGTGTAACGGAGGAGCTGATTTCACCCCTGCCTGTGGGCCAGAATCCCAAACATGGCTCAGTCGTGGATACCCTCTGGCCTGTAGGTTGGTCTCTGTGGACCCAGGTGAAGCCAATGTAAACCTCAGTAAATACTAGCTTGACTTCCACGTAGTCAACCCGGTTTGAGTCCTAGACCCTTCGAGTTAAAATTCACACTGGGGGGACCAGTAGTTAGTGTAATGGCTATGTCGCTGAACTCCCATGTAGTCGGTTCGAGTCCAGGACCCGGCGGCTTAAACTCACACCAGGCATGTGTGCGTGTGTGCCCAAGATCCCAAGAGGAGAATGGAGGAGAAGGGATTGCAGCGTGACCATCCCCCCTGGGGGGTGATTTCTCACTTTCAGTCTCTATGTCTCTCTCTGTCTGTCTGGCAAGCGCATGCACCCTATAGCGAAAAACCTCTCAAAAAAAAAAAAATATATATATATCCCGAGAGGAGAGTGTAGGAGAAGGGATTGCGGCTCCCAGGGGGCAATTTCTCACTTTCTGTCTCTCTGGCGAGCACACGCGCCCTACAGGAAAAAACAACTCCCCCCCCAAAAAAAAAAAACAAAAAAACTCACAAACTCACACTGGGAGCATATGGGTGTGTGCCCAAAATCCTGAGAGGAGGATGAAGGACAAGGGATTGTGATGTGGCCATATCCCCTGGGGGGTGGGTCTCGCTTTCTGTCTCTCTCTCTCTCTCTCCTGGGATCTAAAAAAATAATGACAAGACATTTACTGTAGAATGACTATAAGACCGGTTTAGAGCTACTCACTAAGTGGCAAAAAATTATAATGAGCTGAACGAGGCAGGGCTCTGGAGATGGAACCTATGTCCAAATTCCAATGCAAGGGGCCATATTATGAGAAGCCTTAGCCAAATTACTTGGGATGAGTCAAGCAGAGATGAGCTCCCCCCCCCAAGAAAAAAATAATAACATCTACTTAGCTTATATGGTCCCTTCATGAATGACAAAAAAGAAAATGTAAATTAATTGCTTAGCACAAGGCCTGGCATATGAAAGACATGATATTTCAAAAATGGCAAAAATCCCTAAGTGCTAACATTTCTTGAGTTTTACCATATGCCACACTTTCTAAACTTAGGACCTGATAAAAACCCTCCAATCTTATGAGGTAGGTACACTAATCTCCTTCCTTACAGGTGAGAAAACTGACAGGGATGACAGGCTAGGGGCTGTGCTGGGACTTGAACCCCAGCAATGTGTGTGTACACTCCTGCCAACCACACGGTATTTTCCACTATTACAGCGTCGGCAACCACTTCATCGCTTAGATGCTTGCAAGCAGTGTTTTGTCGAACGCACCCGAAAATCCAGGATTCAGTCGAAGCAGCTGACGCTCTGGGAAGTTGAGACTTGCCCCAAGTCACCAAGCTCCCAGCCCGGGGAGTTGACACCTCCTCGTTCACCACCCTGGTCGCGGGAAGACCTCCCCCAGCAGCACTCATTAACACAGTCTGCTTCACTGTCCCACCGCAGACCCCAGTCCACGCACCCGCTTACGGAACCCCGAATCCCCGCTTCTGCTCCCCCCCGCCGCCCCCAACGGTCATTAAAGGACCCCCCCTCGCCCGCCGGGTCTGACAGCTCCGGGTCATCCCTTTGCCCAGCCCCTCAGCCAGGGCGGGGGGTCTCACTGTCCCCAGCAAGGATGCAGCAGCGTGGGGGAGGGGAACCACGGAGAGCGCATGCCCAGACGGCTCCATTCGGCTCCCAGCTCACCTGGGAGTCGCGAAACTCCACCACCACGTTCTCGCTGCTCCATCGAGCTGCCATCTCCTCCACCCTGCAGCCGCGGACCAGACACTTCACCCTCCCACCCCGAGACCCGCGTTCCCGGGCCAGGGGAGGCCCACGCAGCCCTCGTTCAGCGCCGACACGCCCCGTTACCCCCTCCACCTGACCACACACTATTGGCTGACCCAAACACCGGCTCCGCCTCTTCTTCCCAGCTCCTCCAATTACGGCCCTGAGTCCCCCAAAAGGACACGCCCCCTCTCACTTTTGTCGCTCAGATTGAGTCACCCACGCGCCTCGCGGCTGTGGCCGCGCCCCTGCCGCGACGTCTGCTGGGAGTTGTAGTCCACGGTCGAGGAGTGCATAGGTAATGGGAAGAGCTGGCAGGTTAGGGTTGAGCAGAGGGGAGGCGCCTTTTCCTCACCGTCCCCTTGCTTGTGTTCCTGACATTCGCCTGGACTCAAATCAGCGAACCAGATTCCGACGTTCTTGCAAAATGAAGATATCCCTCCTTCCAAAGCTTGCCTTCAAAGCATTGGAAGGTCTGAATGTACAATTTACTATTTCATACGATGAGCCTTCCAAAGTGTCCAAGGACTCCCGGAGATCTCTGAACGCAAACCAATTTTCATGACCATACTCAAAAGTTATTTTCACTTTATCGCTCATCAGTGTACAGTGGAGTTTCCCAGAGACTACATGACAACAAATGTTGCAGCAAATTCAACATAGAAGTAGGTGTGAGAATCCAGCGTTGTTCTGTTAAGGGAACAGTTAAAGAGATTTGCTACCCTTCTCGCTACATTTTTTTGTTTTGAAAAATAGTTATTTTTCATTTTAAGATGCATTATTAATGTTAATGTGAATTAATTTAAATGAGAAGCTAGCTTTTAAAATTCTCAATTTTAGTTTATCATAGTTGCTAACTATACATATAGCCCACATAAAAGATTTTAAGAGTCTTAAGTAATTTTTAAGAATGTCAAGGGTGGGGCTGGCAGGTGGTGTGGCGTTCATGAGTCCATGCTGCTGGACTCCTGCATGGCCTACTGCGGTTTAAATCTCAGACCTGGTGACTTGCTTTCTCTCTCTCTCTCTGTCTCCCCCTCTCTCTTTCTCTGTGTGTGTCCTGCTCTGGTCAAATTTAAATAAATAAATAAACTTAACTAAAATAATTCTTAAAAAATAAAAAAAGAATGTAAAGGGATCCTGAGGATCAAACGACTGTGCAGGCCTGATGGGCAGGGACTAAGTTCATCTCTTCAGTTCCACCCTCTCGGATCCTAGCTTAACTGTTTAGTCTCAGTTTCCCTATAAAAGGAGAAATGTCTTACTTCCTTTGGTTGTTTTAAAGAGCCAAGCACAAGGGCCCAGATGTAGTAAATACTTTCACAGTAAGCTATTGTTGATATCATTGTTAATATCACCACCATTTCTATGGGCAAGTCATTGCATGGATGGAGATGAGAAAGCATGGCCCGGTCACTCTCAGAGTGTCAGGCATAATGGGGAAGACAGATTTGCCACAAGTTAGGGTGACCAAGCACTGTAGGTTTTCCCTAAGCTTTCCAGGATTTAGCACTGAGTCCTGGTTTCCCAGGAAACCTGTGAACTGGGACAGTTGGCCTCTCTACAACAGCTATACACTCGGCAGAATGAGTTGTGTATTTTAATAGACTTGCAAACCATGTATCAAAAAGAATATCCTAGGGGCCAGCAGTGGTGAGGCACTGGACTCCCACATGGCTCACCATAGTTTGAGTCTCAGACGGGCAGCTTGCTTTTTTTCTCTCTCTTTCTGTCTCTCTCTCTCTCTGTCTCTCTATGGTGAGCACATGTCCCCTATCACAAAATTGAAAAAAATAGCAATGATGATAAATAAAGTAAAATAAATAATTTAAAAATAGAAAAGGAAAGAAAGAATATCCTAAATGAGGGGTTGGGAACATCATTTTTTTTAATTGCCAGAGGACATGTGCACTTGACAGAGAGATATAAAGAGAGAGAGGGAAGGAGAGGGAGAAAGCACCACTCAATGGGGTGTATCATACCACAATCCCTTCTCTTCCATTTCTCCATCCTGTCAGGATTTGGAGCACACCTGCACAAGTGCCTGGCATGTTTTTCAAACCCGTAAGACTAGGATTTTAACTGTGCAGATGGCTATGTGGGTTCGAATCCCAGACCACTAGGCTATGGGTCACGCTGGAAATGTTATCTTGAAGTAGGTGACATTTGAGCTATTGAAGTATACCGAAGATTTTGACAGGATAAATTGTAAAAAAATAATTATTTTAGCATTAAGAAAATGGGTAAAGACCCCTGAAGTTGAAGAGCAGGATGAGTTCCAAAGATATAAAACTGTTCCCAGTCATCCCTCTCACGGCACTGTGCTGCTGCTGCCTTTTTTTTTTTTTTTTTTTTTTTTTTTAAGCTTTTGCTATAGAGTGTATGTACTCACCAGAGAGACCTAGAGAGAGACAGAAAGCGAAAAATCACCCCCTAGTAGGGATGGCCATGCCACAACCCCTCTCTTCCATTTTCCTCTCTGGATTTTGGGCACATGCATCCGGCATGAGTTTCAAGGCCAGCCAGTGGCATAGTGGTTAGAGCGGCTGGATCCCACGTGACTGACTGTACTGTTCAAGTTCTGGACCCAGGTGGCTTGAAAAACACCAGATGTATGCGTGTGCCCAAAATCCCAAAAGGAGACATGGAGAAGGGATTGTAGCATGACAGTCCCCCATGGGGGTGCTTCCTCATTTTCTCGCTCTCTCGCTCTCTCTCTGTCACTCTCCTATGCACACACCTGCCCTCAGGGAAAAAAAATTTTAAATTGGGTCCAGCAGGTGGCATGGTTGTTAAGGTGCTGGACTCCCACATGGCCAAATATGGTTCAAGACCCGGACCTGGTAACGTGCTTTCTCATTTTCCCTTTCCCTTTCTCTCTCTTTCTCTGGTGAAACTTGAATTAATTAATTAGTTAATTTTTAAAAATTTTAAATCACCACTTAGTCCATATTTATTTGCTTATTTAACATCTTCAAATTCAGGAGGACAAAGACCAGGCTCCTCTTGTCTAGTGCTGCATGGCACCCAGCTACACATGGCACTCCACAAACGTCTGTCCAACGGATGAACAAAAATCAGGTGCTGTCTAGGGCAGAAGGACAGTTATTGTGCAACCAAAAGTAACTTCAGAAACTATTTGGGGGGGACCAGCAGTTAGCGTAATGGCTATGTCACTGGACACCCACGTAGTCGACCGTGGTTCAAGTCCTGGACCTGGTGGCTTAAACTCACACCGGGCGCGTGTGAGTGCATGCCCAAGATCCCGAGAGGACAATAGAAAAGAAGGGATTGCGGCGTGGCCATCCCCCCTGGGGGGTGATTTCTCGCTTTCTGTCTCTCTGTCTCTCTCTGTCTGTCTGGCAAGCGCATGCGCCCTATAGCGAAAACCTCTCAAAAAAAAAAAACAAAAAA
>NW_006159850.1:13165947-13169972 GCF_000334495.1 Tupaia belangeri chinensis | reverse complement strand
TGGCCGATCATGGTTTGAGTCCCGGACCTGGTAGCTTGCTTTATCTCTCTCTCTCTCTCTCTCCATATCTGGTCAAATTAAAATAAAAAATAAAATAAAGTTAAATAAAATAATTGTTTTTTTTAAAAAGTCTTGGGACCAGCAGTTGGTGTAATAGCTATGTCACTGGACTCCCATGTAGTTGACCATGGTTCAAGTCCTGAACCTGGTGACTTAAACTCATGCTGGGTACATGTGCGTGCGTGCCCAAGATTCCAGAGGAGAATGGAGGAGAAAGGATTGCACGTGGCCATCTCCTCGGTGGTTGATTTCTCGCTTTCTGTCTCTCTGTCTCTGTCTTTCTGGCAAGCACACGTGCCCTATTGCAAAAACCTCTCAAAAAAATCAATCAATAAATAATAAAATAAAATAATAAATAAAATTAAATAATTACTGGGAAAAAAAAGAAAGAGAAACTATTCAAGGTCTTTACTCAGAGTTCTTTACATCCAGAAGAGAATTCAGAATCAGTCATGTTTCTCCTTAAGATCCTTTGACTCATGGCCCGCATATGACATAGTGGTTATGTCACTGGACTCCCACATGGCTAACGACGTTTGAGCCAGTGGCTTGAAATTCATGCCAGCCGTGTGTGTGTGTGTGTGTGTGTGTGTGCGCGCGCGTGCCCAAAATCTCAGGAGGAGAATAGAGGAGAAGGGATTGTGGTGTGGCCATACCCCCTGGGGAGTGATTTTGCACTTTCCCTCTCACTGTCTCTGTATCTCTCGATCTCTCTCTGTCTCTCACTCTCTCTGGTGAACACATATGCCCTAAGGCAAAAATCTCTACCAAAAAAAAACTTTGACTTTCTTTCCCATCCACCCAGCAGCTGTTCTGACATGGCAGCCCCTAAATTTTCCTCTTGACTTGACCTCCATCCTCCTCTCAAATGGTCTTTCTGCCTGCCTCCCAACTCTATTTCTCTTCTTTTAAAAGTTACTTACTTAATTTTATTTATTTATCATTATTATTATTTTCTTATTTGACCAGAGAGAGAAAGGGAAGGTGAGGAACCAAGTCACCAGGTTTGGGACCCAAACTGCAGTTGGCTATGTGGGAGTTCAGCACCTTAACCACCATGTCACCTGGCGGCCCCATGTGTGAGCTCACCAGAGACAGACAGGTACAGAGAGAAAGTGAGAAAGCACCTTCTGAGGGGGGTGGCCACACCACAGCCCTTTCTCCATTCTCCTCGTGGGATTGTGGGCACACAAGCACCTGCGCCCAGCATGTTTTTCGAGCCACCAGGTCTGGGACCTAAATCACACAGTTGCCCATGTGGGATCCAGTGCCTTACCCTCCACACCATTTGCTGGCTCCCATGCCTCCCAATTCTTCACCCCAAAGGCTAAGGACTGCCTTGAGAAGGGCCTCAGTTAAGAGGGCCAGAATGGGAAGGACTGCTAGCTGGGTGCAGGGGTAGGGAGAAGGAGAGATAAGGAATACTCCCAGGGCTGGCCATAGTGACTTAGCCATAATGCCAGACCCTGTGACGCTGAGGCCACATGGGAAGGTCTCTAGGTCACATCCTGAGGCTTCCCTGTACATGCACATGTGCCTGTGATCCTGGCTAGCCGAGACAAGGGGGTAGACTGTGGCATGAAGACTTTGATAGTGGTTCCTGTCACTTACTGTCATGGAAAATTTTAAAAAGATAAAAAAAAAAAGACAGGATGGGGCTAGCCCCATAGCCCAGTGGTTAAGGGAGTTAGGTCCCATATGGCTAACTCAAATTATTTAAATTTGACCAGAGAGAGAGATAGAGAGGGAAAGTGAGAAAGCAAGCTGCCAGGTCCAGGATTCGTACCATGGTCAGCCATGTGGGAGTGTCCAGTGCTTTAACTATCACACCACCTGCTGACCCCTGGAGGTGCGTGCTTGCTTGCTTGCTTGCTTGCCTGCTTGCTTGCTTGCTTTTTTGGAGAGGTTTTTGCTACAGGGCACGTGCACTTGCCAGAAGGACAGAGAGAGATAGAGAGACAGAAAGCGAGAAATCACCCCCCAGGGGGATGATCACGCCGCAATCCCTTCTCCATTCTCCTCTCAGGATCTTGGGCATGCACACACACATGCCCGGCATGAGTTTAAGCCACCGGGTCCAGGACTCGAACCACAGACAACTACTGGGGAATCCAGTGACATAGCCATTACGCTAACTGCTGGTCCCTGGAGGGTGCTTTTTTTCTCTTCCTCTCTCTTAGTCTCTCTGGTGAGCAACACGTGCCCTCTAGCAATTGTTAGTGATGATGAAATGAAAAGGATCCCTTCTGTGCCTGCTCCTGCCGTCACACAGACACACGCGAATAGATGAATTTCTCTCTTGTATCCACTGCTCCTTTCCTGGATATAGTAAGTGCTCCACACATCCCTACAGAACGAGCAGGTCAGGTGTGGCTGTTTCTTAGGATGTAAGGACAGATGTAGCTGAAAAAACTGGAAAGGAGAGTTTCAGAGGGGGTCGAGTTTTACTTGGGATCACAGATATGAATGTAGCCACAGACATAGATATTGTAGAGCGGTCTATGCTTAGCTTGGGAACCTCCTCACCGAAACCAGCAGGATGGCCCTGCCGGGTGCCACTGCAACCCTCCCCACTCCCACCTCTTTTGTTCGCCTTTATCCAGTTCTCACAATCTGCTCGTCATGTTTTGCAGGCACAGAAAGTGCTTTTGGTTTTAAGTTCTCAGTGCTCTGTGTTCTCCCGGTGCGTTCTCTCCCGAGTGTAAAAGGGCTGGGTGGGATTTGGGGGAGAGGGAGCATGCTTACCTTTCCATTGCCACCCAGGCCTCCCCTTCCTCTCTCACCCACATTGTGTCCCACCTGCCATATCATGGCACGACACTGTCCTGACCGAGTGGGAACTCTGGAGCCAAATCCAAATCAAGACCGTCTGGCTGCTTCTTTAATGCCGTGCCTCCGAGATCCATGCATGCCCTGTCAGAGGAACCACGGGGAGCCCTTGTCAAGTAGACTCCAATTTGCTGAGCAGGCCACAGGGCCCTTATCACTAAACAGCGTCTTTACCCTTTTATTTTTATTTTTCGATTTACTATAGGGAGTGTGTGCCCTCACTGGAGAGAGTCCAGAGGAAAGAGAGAGAGGAAGTGAGAAAGCACCCCCAGGGGTGATGGCTACACCGCAGTCCCTCCTTCCCCGTTCTCCTCTTGGGATTTTGCGCACATGTGCACACATGTCCGCAGTGTGTTTCCCAAGCCACCAGATCAGGGACTTGAACCACACCGTTGGCCATGTCGGATCCATCTGCCTTAACAATGTGCCACCAGCTGGCCCATGAACAATGTCTTATCAAAAGGTCACTTACAGGGCCAGCAGGTAGCATGGTGTTTAAGGTGCTAGACACCCACATGGCCAAATGTGGTTCAAGTCCCGGACTTGGAGGCTTGCTTTCTTTCTCTCTGTGTCTCACTGTCTCTCTCTGGTGAACACATGTGCCCTATAGCAAATTAATAATAATAAAATCCATCAATTAAATTAAATTAATGATTCTTAAAAAAAAAAAAAAGTCACTTGCTAGCCAAGCCACAGGAAAGCAGAGCATGTGCAAATCCAGAAATCCAGGGCCTTGGCTGGCTCTTATCAGCAATAAGCCATGCAATTTGAACAGGATCCTTTATCTTTCTAGGCCCCTGTTTCCTCCTCTGCCAAACGCAGAGTTGGCTGACCCCGCAGTCCCTTTACAGCTGGCCACCTTGGACTCCTGCCCTGAGCCCCGCTAGTAAATTCCCTCTCTCCATCCATCAACAAATATTTATGGACGGGTACACATGTTCGACCTCTTCACTCTGTGCATGCGGTTGCTCATAACCCTAGTTTCTCTACTTAAGTTTTCTCTTTTCAAGCAAAACAATGAAAACGGTTTTGCAGAGCTCTGAGAGGGCCTGGAAGAAGTTTCTCACTGGGAGACATTTGTCCGCCCCCAGTGTGGGAGCGGGGGCCTCCCTTCAAAGCTGCGGGAAACCCGCCTC
>NW_006159850.1:13156543-13165936 GCF_000334495.1 Tupaia belangeri chinensis | reverse complement strand
CGAGCAGGTCAGGTGTGGCTGTTTCTTAGGATGTAAGGACAGATGTAGCTGAAAAAACTGGAAAGGAGAGTTTCAGAGGGGGTCGAGTTTTACTTGGGATCACAGATATGAATGTAGCCACAGACATAGATATTGTAGAGCGGTCTATGCTTAGCTTGGGAACCTCCTCACCGAAACCAGCAGGATGGCCCTGCCGGGTGCCACTGCAACCCTCCCCACTCCCACCTCTTTTGTTCGCCTTTATCCAGTTCTCACAATCTGCTCGTCATGTTTTGCAGGCACAGAAAGTGCTTTTGGTTTTAAGTTCTCAGTGCTCTGTGTTCTCCCGGTGCGTTCTCTCCCGAGTGTAAAAGGGCTGGGTGGGATTTGGGGGAGAGGGAGCATGCTTACCTTTCCATTGCCACCCAGGCCTCCCCTTCCTCTCTCACCCACATTGTGTCCCACCTGCCATATCATGGCACGACACTGTCCTGACCGAGTGGGAACTCTGGAGCCAAATCCAAATCAAGACCGTCTGGCTGCTTCTTTAATGCCGTGCCTCCGAGATCCATGCATGCCCTGTCAGAGGAACCACGGGGAGCCCTTGTCAAGTAGACTCCAATTTGCTGAGCAGGCCACAGGGCCCTTATCACTAAACAGCGTCTTTACCCTTTTATTTTTATTTTTCGATTTACTATAGGGAGTGTGTGCCCTCACTGGAGAGAGTCCAGAGGAAAGAGAGAGAGGAAGTGAGAAAGCACCCCCAGGGGTGATGGCTACACCGCAGTCCCTCCTTCCCCGTTCTCCTCTTGGGATTTTGCGCACATGTGCACACATGTCCGCAGTGTGTTTCCCAAGCCACCAGATCAGGGACTTGAACCACACCGTTGGCCATGTCGGATCCATCTGCCTTAACAATGTGCCACCAGCTGGCCCATGAACAATGTCTTATCAAAAGGTCACTTACAGGGCCAGCAGGTAGCATGGTGTTTAAGGTGCTAGACACCCACATGGCCAAATGTGGTTCAAGTCCCGGACTTGGAGGCTTGCTTTCTTTCTCTCTGTGTCTCACTGTCTCTCTCTGGTGAACACATGTGCCCTATAGCAAATTAATAATAATAAAATCCATCAATTAAATTAAATTAATGATTCTTAAAAAAAAAAAAAAAGTCACTTGCTAGCCAAGCCACAGGAAAGCAGAGCATGTGCAAATCCAGAAATCCAGGGCCTTGGCTGGCTCTTATCAGCAATAAGCCATGCAATTTGAACAGGATCCTTTATCTTTCTAGGCCCCTGTTTCCTCCTCTGCCAAACGCAGAGTTGGCTGACCCCGCAGTCCCTTTACAGCTGGCCACCTTGGACTCCTGCCCTGAGCCCCGCTAGTAAATTCCCTCTCTCCATCCATCAACAAATATTTATGGACGGGTACACATGTTCGACCTCTTCACTCTGTGCATGCGGTTGCTCATCACCCTAGTTTCTCTACTTAAGTTTTCTTTTCTGAGAGGGCCTGGAAGAAGTTTCTCACTGGGAGACATTTGTCCGCCCCCAGTGTGGGAGCGGGGGGGGCTCCCTTCAAAGCTGCAGGAAACCCGCCTCCTCTGCTTCATGGACACAGGAAAAGACCATGGGGTTCCCACCGCCTCCTAGGAGTAGACCTAGCAAGCCATTTTCCCTATTTTTCTGCCCTTTGCAAGTCCCAGACTTAGCACATTCTTCCTGAGATGTTTAAAACTGGGGCTTTGGAACCTAGTTATGTTGTCATTTGCACGGGCTTTGGCAACACCGATTTTATCTTCTCTTTTTCCCTGACAGTTGTGGTAGGTGGGTCAGTGGTTTATTAACCCTGTTTCACAGCTCCAGGAGAGCCAGGAAGCAGCTCACGCAGTGTGGGTGAGAACAGGAAGACAAAACAAAAACCCACAGAGGTTCAAACCTACCTAGGGCCATTTTTGCATCCGAGATTCTTGCATTGAGAGCAGCAGAAAGACTTACCACCCTCCCACCCCCCCCTCCATGAACTTTAACCCAGGAACCCACAAGAGAAACCAGACTCTTGATGCAACAAATGACAAAATGAAACCAATCTAAGGCTGCAGGCTTAGGGGAATGCCCGCTGCTCTGCGGGACTCACTCTCTACCACGGGAAGTGTAGAATCAAGTTACTGGTTGATGGCCTTCCTCAGCTCTGTATGTACTAGTTTCATTCAGCAGTCAGGCGTGTGAGTGCCTGTGCCCAAAATCCCAACGGGAAAAGGAATAGAGGGGAAGGGACTGCAGCATGATCATGCCCCACTGGGAGCGGTGCTTTCTCCCTCTCCCTCTCTTTGTCTCTCTCTGGCAAGCCTACATGCTCTCTGGTCATTATAAAAGTAATAATAAATTATAGTTTTATTTCAGGGTGAATATCATAATATGTGAAAGTATGGCCAGGGTCAGGCAGCATTGTGGTAGTTAAGGTAACTGGATCCCACACGGCCAACTGTGTGATTCGAGTCTCTGACTCAGCAGCTTGAAAAACGTGTCAGGTGTGTATGCACGCATGCCCAAAATCCCAAGAAGAGAATAGAGAAGGGATTGTAGTGTGGCCATCTCCCGGAGGGGTGCTTTCTCACCTCCTCTCTCTTTTTCTGATGAGCGCACATGCCTTCTGACAGAATTGATTTAAAAACACACAAGGAGGTAACAAGGCATTTCCTACGAAATGTTGCCATTTCGAGGCCCACAGGGCAGCTAAGCGTAGAGTCATCACATTCCAGAGTAGAGGCTTCATGTTTGCTGTGCAAGATCTCAGCTGTCCAGTGGTACCAGACAGGAGGCGGACTTGAGAGAAGAGGGTTTACGATCTCTAGTAGCCTGGAATAGACATCTTAAGGCCGGTGATTAATTTGCAGAAGAAATACAGCTGTTAAGCAGATTTAATCTTTTTCTTCCTGCTGGAAAGCATACAGAGGAATCAAAATGGTCAGCTGAAGATTCCCTGATGAGCATATTCACTGTCATGCTTAGAAGTGCTCTGCTCCAGACATGTGACCTTTTGGTGTGCATGTGACATATGTATTTTTTCTCTTTCTATCTATATATCTAAATATGCATGGCTTAGACACGAAAATACAGAGTGGCTCAGCCACGGTGGTGAAGGCAGTACAGTGCCACTGTGCAATGCTGGTGCCTCATGGAATAGCTGGGTCCGATCCCAACCAACCTAGATGTGCTGGCGTGGCATTGCACACGTAGTCCCACCTGACAAGGAGGGTGAGGAAAGAAGATCACGATGTGGGAAGACCCCATTGAAAATACCAGTATTAGGACCAGCAGTTGGCGTAACGGCTGTCACTGGACTCCCATGTAGTCGACTGTGGTTTGAATCCCAGACCCGGTGGCTAAAACTCACGCTGGTCCCATGTGCCTGTGTGCTCAGGGTCCCAAGAGGAGAATGGAGGAGAAGGGATTGCGTGGCCATCCCCCCAGGGGGTGATTTCTCGCTTTCTGTCTTTCTGGCTCTGTCTTTTTTGGTGAACGCACGAACACTATAGCAAAAAAACTCTCCCCAAAAACAAAAGAAAATGAAATACCAGTATGTGCAGCTGGCGGATGGCATAGTGGTTAAGGTGCTGGACTCCCACATGGCCAACCGTAGTTTGAGTCCCAGACGTGGTGGTTTGCTTCCTCACTTTCCCTCTCTGTCTCTCTCTGGATCAGCAGTTAGCATAATGGCTATGTCGCTGACCTCTCATGTAGTCGACCATGGTTCGAGTCCCAGTGGCTTATTTTCACGCCGGGCGTGTGTGTGCGTGCCCAAGATCCCGAGAAGAGAATAGAGGAGAAAGGATTGTGGCATGGCCATCCTCCCTGGGGCATGATTTCTTGCTTTCTACCTCTCTGTCTCACTCTCTTTCTGGCAAGCACACACACCTTATAGCAAAAACCTCTGCAAAAAAAAAATTTATTTTTTTTTCAAAAGAATAATATTGGGGCCAGCAGGTGGCGTGGTGGTTAAGGTGCTGGATACTCCCATGTAGGGACCACATTTGGGTCCTGGACCTGGTGGCTTGCTTTCTTACTACTCCCCTACCTGCATCTCTCTCTCTCTGATCAAATTAAAATAAATGAATAGATAAGGTTACATAAATAATTATTTTAAAATAATAATATTAAAGAATTCTAAAAAAATGAACCTTAAAAAAATGAAAATACCTATCCCTCGTTCATAATAAACTAAAATACAAAAAGGTATTTGATAAAATGAAATGTTTCAAATCCATCCTGGCACTCAACTCCCTAATGGCCACTCCATTGTTTCATATACCTATCTAGTCTCTTACGTATATGTAAGCAAAGAAAAATTAAATTTTTATCCGGGGAGGGGACAAATTGCTTGATTTCTTTGAGGCTTGCAGAGAGCTCCTACATTCCAGCTTTGTCACGAGAATTCAATGTCAAATTCATTCGAAGAACTTTGAACTAACTCTGGCTCATCAGTGCTTACCGGTGGTCGGCCATCATTACTGCGAAGGGTAGTGATGCTGCTAATTCCTTCTACACTCCCCACTCCTTCAGCATGCAGCCCACCCCCTACCCTACCATGCCTGCCCCTGAGGACCAGAATCACCTCGGGCTCCCACCTCCTCTCGCTGCAGCTCTGCAGCCTCTCGTTCCTCCACCATGCCACATTTTCTCACTTTGAGGTTTTCAAATATGCTATTCTCATGCTTGGAACTGTCTTCTCTTCCCGAAGCACAGTTCTCCCTGCTCTACCTCCTTGCCCTGCTAACCTCCAGCTCACCTTTCAGGTCTTGGCTTAGAAAGCTTAGCATCCTTGCGTCTGTGCCTATCTCCTGTCTTACCGTCGACACTATGCTCTTTCTCATTGCACTTAGTTATTAATTCATTCACTCACTCACTCACTCACTCAACAAATACTTATTGAGTACCTAATACATGCCAAGCACTGTTCTAGGCTTATCTATCTCATTGTATTGTCACTGCCTGCTTCAGTACTTCCTAGTGACAATATTTTCCTCCTTTATTCATGATAGAGTAGGTGCATGTGACGATGAGAGGGAGGGAGAGAGAGAGAGAGAGAGAGAAGCTCCCTGCCCAGGGTCTGATCATGCCATGGTCCCATTCCTTCAGTCCTCCAGCCTGCTGGTTGGATCTTGGGCACTCACACGCATACCCAGCATGTTTCAGGCTGACTGGGCCAGGGATTTGACCTGCAGTTGCCATGTGGGGTCCAGCTTCTGGTGAGCAGTGCATTACTGTTGAACTAAAGAGCTGGCCCATTAAGATACATATAGCTGTGTACAGTACTGCACTGTAACTCACATACCATAAAATTCGGTCTTATAAGTGTATGATTCAGTAGTGTTTAGTATATTCACAAGGTTGTGGAGTCATAACCATTATCTAATTTCAGAACATTTCTGTCACTTCAAACTAGAAAACCATCAGCAGGCAGCCGTTCTCCATTCTCCATTCTCCCTCCTCGTCGGGCCCTGGCAACCGCTAATCTTTCTGTCTCAACGGATTTGCCTATGCGGGCCATTTCACGTAAATGGAATCATACAACCCACTGTCTTTTATAACTACCTTCTTTCTTTTACGAAGCAGGATGTTGTCACAGTGCATTCATATTGTAGCCTATATCAGTACGTCTCTTTATGGCTGAATACTATTCCATTGTACGGGTAGACCAGAGTTTTGTTTATCCATGCATCGGCTGACGGACATTTGGGTACATTTTTTACTGCTATGAGTAACCCCGCTATTAGCAGTTAGCACTCCAGGTTTTGTGCAGCACATTTTCATTTCTCTCAGTACTCGCCCAGGAACGGCATTGCTGAGCCACATAGTAACTCCTCCAGTTTAACCTTCTGAGTGACTGCCAGACTGGTTTCCAAAGTGACTGCACCATTTTATATTCCCACAAGGAAGGCATGTGGGTTCTGATTTCCTCATTTCTCACCAATACTTGGGATGGTCCATTGTACCCTATTTTGTTGCTAATAATAGAAAATACCTGACATTGGGCAATATTTAAAAACAGAGATCTATTCAGCCCACAGTGTGGAGACACAGGTCCAAAGCCACCTCTGGGGGTGTCTTGTAGAGTCCGATCACATCACAAGGGTGAGAGCTGGGAAGCGGGGTGGAGTCCATTGGCCTCTCTGTTCTGGTCTCATTCTTTCTCCTTATAACGCCCAGCAGAATTTAATCATGGGGCCCCGCCCTAGTGACTTCAGTTCTAATCTCTTCTCAGGGGCCCCACCTTGCATGTCATAATCAGGTTAAGTTTTCACTCCCTTAATCCCATCACAACCACATCAACACGTGAGGTTTTGGGGGACATTCAAAACCATAGCATTGTCTTTTTGGTTGTAGTCGTTCTGTGAGAACAGAACTCATTCGTCTCTTTTTTTTTATCACCCCCCAGGGGGGATGGTCACGCCGCAATCCCTTCTCCTCCATTCTCCTCTCGGGATCTTGGGCACGCACGCACACGCGCCCGGCGTGAGTTTTAAGCCACCGGGTCCGGGACACGAACCGCGGTCGACTACGTGGGAGTCCAGCGACATAGCCATTACGCTAACTGCTGGTTCCCCTCATTCGTCTCGAGCCCCACTGTTTCCCAGAACCTAGAACAGTGGCTGGCATTTATCAGATACTAAATATTTTGTTAAGTACACGCAGAAAGCATGGATCGAATGGGTAAGCCAAGGGCTCGTTGGAAACCTCAGTAGTTATTAATCTCCCCACTAAGGATCTAGCACTCCAGCGACTTACTACTTTTTTCTACCCTGGACTGGACCACTCGTCTTCTGTTACCATAATCTTTCTTCTGAGAGGAAACTGGGTTAAATTGAAGCTTTCTTGTTTTCCTTCAGATCATTTGGATTTAGGTGAGCACAAACTCTTCAGGTAGGCATTTCAGATAAACCTCTTAGGAACTGGCACGTTTCCCCCTACTTTCATTTCTCATGTAGAACTCTGCATTTCCTTCTACAGGGCTCTTCGCCTGCTCCTAAACACCCCAGGAATGCAAGTATTCATCTTCCTGTTTCTTCCAACATTTGTGGCAGACCAGCTCTTCTTCTTCTTCTTCTTTTTTTTTTTTAGATACTTCTTGAGAGCCAGCAGGTGCATGGTGGTTAAGGTGCTAGACTCAAATACAGCCAACCATGGCTCAAGTCCTGGACCTGGAACCTTGCTTTCTCTCTCTCTCTCTGGTGAGCACACATGCCCTATAACAGTTTTTTTTTTTTTTTAACTTTAAAGAATTATGGGAGGAACCAGCAGTTAGCGTAATGGTTATGTCGCTGGACTCCCACGTAGTCGACCGCGGTTCACGTCCCGGAACCGGTGGCTTAAAACTCACGCCGGGCGCCTGTGTGTGCGTACCCAAGATCCCGAGAGGAGAATGGAGGAGAAGGGATTACGGCGTGACCATCCCCTCTGAGGGGTGATTTCTCACTTTCTGTCTCTATGTCTCTCTCTGTCTGTCTGGTGAGCGCGCGCGCTCTATAGCAAAAATCTCTCCAAAAAAAAATTATGGGAAAAAAAAGAATTATGGAGACCAGCATAATGGCTATGTCACAGGATTCCCATGTAGTCAACTGCGGTTCAAGTCCTGGACCCGGTGACTTAAACTCATGCCGGGCACGTGTGTATGCCTGCTCAAGATCCCAAGAGAATGGAGAAGAAGGGATTGTGGTGTGGCCTTCCCCACTGAAGGGGTGATTTCTCACTTTCTGTCTCTCTGTCTTTCTGGCGAGTGCATGCGCCCTATAGCAAAAACTTCTCAAAAAAAAAAGGAATTATGTTTATTTAAACTTTATTATTAATTTATTATTATTATTATCCAGTCTGATCAGAGAGAGAGAGAGATAGGGAAGGAAAATGAGAAAGCAAGTCACTAGGTCCGGTACTCAAACTGTGGTCCGCCATGTAGGAGTCCAGTGCCTTTAACCACCACAACACCTGTCGGCCCCCCTCTTTTTATTTTAAAGAATTTAAAAAATTTAACTTTATTTATTATTAACAAATTTAATTAATTAATTACATTACATTACATTAAACAATTCTTTAAAAAATATTTCTCAGGCCAGCAGGTGGCGTGGAGGTTGAGGTGCTGGACCTCACATGGCTGACAGTGCAGTCTGAATCCTGGATCCCACAGTTTGAAAATCATGCCAAGTGCATGTGTGGTGCATATCCAGAATCCTAAGAAAATAGAGGAGAAGGGATTGCAGGGTGGTTATCCACCCTCCACACCACGGGGAAGGTGATTTCTCTTTTTCTTTCTGTTTCTGTCTCTGGCAAACACACACATCCTATAAGCAAAAAAAAAAAAAAAAAAAAAAGCTTCCCTCTACACCTTGGTTTGGCTCCTTGCTTTGGTATTGTCTGGAGACACTTTAAAAGATTTGTAAAAGGGGGGATTGAGTGATGCTCAGTGCCAGCATGCAACTTAATACTTAGCCAGATGCGTGTGCTTGCGTGTCCAAAATTCCGAGAGGAGAATGGAGAGGGAATTGCGTTGTGGCCATCCCCCCAGGGGTGATTTCTCATTTTCTGTCTCTTTCTCTTTCTCTCTCTCCAGCGAGCGCACACACCTGATAGCAAACAAAACAAAAACTCCTAAAAAAAAAAAAAGATAGTTATTCAATGAATGAATGAATGAGTGTGAATATGTGAGAAAGACAGGCACTGAGGTGGAAAGGGGGTTCTCCATTGCAGAATGCAGACTTGGTCAGCAAATAGTAAGTACCCACTGTGCCTTTACCAAAACACATGCTAGCAAACATGGACCTGGCCTTGGACAAGGGGGTTTCTAAAACACTTCTGGCCGCGTTATTCTATTTCCATGTCTACATCTATTCACTTTTTATTGTACTTCCATTGACTCGGAGTAGTACATTTTAGGTACGTAAGTCACCCATTTGCTTAAGCCCCAAATACGAAGTTACCATCAATGTCAGCAAAGACCCTGATTTTCAAATGACCCCGGGCGCAAAAGATTCTCAAATGACTCCCAACACCTGACCTCCTCCAAATGCTACGCTTCCCGGTTAGGGGTCCTTGGATGGGAGAACCGCGGAAAGAACGGACAGCACGTCCACCAGAGGGTGCTGTGGGGGCAAGTTCGTGCGGCGCGGGGAGCCGGCCAGTGACCCTCTGAGCCAGGTAGGCGTATCAGGTCACCCCCGTTCTTCCTAGCGTTTCCTTCCCACCCCCTGGAAGCATCGCCGCCCCCACTCCCGTCGGGGGTTTCCCCCCTGCAGAATTAGCCACTTTGGGGGCTTTCAGGAGTGCTTGCTTTGAAAAGACGTCTGGCGAGTTGCCGACGCCCTGCGCCCCCGGCCGCCCAGGTCCCAGGCCCGCAGGCCGGGTGGGCAGGCAGGCAGGCGGCCG
>NW_006159850.1:13112318-13156257 GCF_000334495.1 Tupaia belangeri chinensis | reverse complement strand
CCGGCCGGCCGAAGCCGGGGGCCGGCCTGTGGCGCGCGGAGCCCGCGCCGGACTGCGCCTCTTTGGACCTTGAGGGGAAACATGCGTTTGGCTTGGATCGCTTGAAATTCTTAGTTTGGGATCCCCGCCCGCCTGCCTCTTCCGCCTCGCGGGCTTTCTTTTCTTTTTCCCTTTTTTTTGTTTGCCTTTCTCTCTCCGGGTCTCCTTTTTGACTCCCTCCCTCTTTATGCTCGCCCAGCCCTCCCCCAGCTGCTGAGAAGTGGGGGAGGGTCTTGGCCTCCAGGTTCCCGCCCCACCGGGGCCCGGGCGAGCATGGGGGGCAAGCAGAGCACGGCGGGCCGCTCCCGGGGCCCCTTCCCAGGGGTCTCCACCGACGACAGCGCCGTGCCCCCGCCGGGAGGGGCGCCCCACTTCGGGCACTACCGGACGGGCGGCGGGGCCATGGGGCTGCGCAGCCGCTCCGGCCACTCCTTTTTTCGGGCATGGGCATGGACCCCAGCCCGGCCGGGGGGGTGTCCTTTGGCCTCTACACCCCCGCCTCCCGGGGCACCGGCGACTCCGAGAGGGCGCCCGGCGGCGGAGGGTCCGCGTCGGACTCCACCTTTGCCCATGGCAATGGTTACCAAGAGACGGGCGGCGGTCACCATAGAGACGGGATGCTGTACCTGGGCTCCCGAGCCTCGCTGGCGGATGCTCTACCTCTGCACATCGCACCCAGGTGGTTCAGCTCGCACAGTGGTGAGTCCACGGCCGGAGGCCTCGGAGGGCGGAGAGCAGGGGAGGGCGCGCCGGGGGCCCGAACCGTCGCTCGCGAGCCGAGGTTTGGGTTATAGAGTGGTTATAGAGTGCACGACCCGCGTCCGTCTGCCTCCCCTTTGCTCCCCCATGCCGAGGGATGACTGGGTACCTACTCTGTAGAGGAGAGGCTGTCAGTGAGGCTGCGGGGCCGGGCGTGATAGTGCTCCAGGGGTGTGTGCACTTGTGGATGGACACCGTGAGCCCTTCCTGCCGAAGTCCCAGTCTTGACCTCAGCATCGGAGGGAAGAGGTCTCGTCTGGCTTACAGCAAGTCAGCCTGGGGCTTCCCTTCTCTGCAGCGTTTTGCCTACCTCACGGTTCACAGAGATGGAGCCAATTTGTGGATTCGGTGGTGTCTCCTAAACAAAGAGTGTGAAAAGAAAGAAAATTGGGGCAAGTGCTGCTTAGGTGAGGGCTCTGACCCGGGCTGGGAGAAGGGGGCTGCCCAGTTTTGCCACCAGATTGGAGATCTATGTGAGTTGTTGAAAATGGAGCAGCCTGGCACAGACAGGTGTGGCCTGCTGTATGAGGGCCCAGCCAGGGAGCCTCCCTCCGGGCTTTGAGGACCAGGGCTCTGGTCACCCGTGCTGCCTGCAGTGGGCTGGGCTCAGCCACTCACAGCCCTCCATTTTTTTTTCTTCTGCTTCATGTTAGGTGCCTGTCCTTCCTGTGAATCTGCATCTTTTTGTAACAGAGCCTGGCAAGGTGGGATTTTATGGCCTGGCTATTTGCACATGACAGGAGGAGAGGAGGGGTCAGATAATCTGGGTGAATTCATTTTGGCAATTTAGGGTGCTGGGCCAGCGGTTGGAGGAGGGTTTGCCAGGCTCTGCTGGGCAGGGCACTAAAGGCCTGGCGGGTGCTTCTGGAGGAAAACAGGTCTGTCTGCTTGGCTCTCCTGAGAAGCCAGGTCAGGCTTCTAGAACGTTGGTCAGAAGGGTGTAGGATCGCCGTTTGTTAATTGGCAAGTTGAGTTTTGAAGAAGTTACATAGACTGCTTTGGGTGAGTTGGGAAAATTTAGATACTGTGTAGGAGAGAGATTGCTCCTGTCCTTAAGGACTTGTGGGGAATCTCTATTGGGATCCTTGTTTTAGCTACTGTGAAATAGGGTAGGCTTTTGGATCTCTCAGTTTTGTTCTGTTTTTCTTCTGCAAATAGTTTTGGATTTTCTTTGTTTTGGGTTATGTTTATTTTTGGCAACTTTATAAACTTTAACTTGTAAAATATTTTTTTTTGAGGAAAGTAGTGACTAATTTAGGGTAACACTTGGAGGTGGCTTTTGAATTGCTAGGGTGGTATTTTAATCCCTGAACAGATCTCTGGCTATCATTGGAGCGTCTCTGACCTGCACCAAACACTCAGCCCTGAAAGAGGTGCAAGGTATGACTGCTTTTGGCACTCACGGGCATTTTAATCAGCATTAGACATCTTGAAATTAATCATCTTTCTTAAGAAATGTAGTCACAGTCAGCCATATTTCGTGAGATGATTGTGGTTAAGTTTTTTTTTAAAAGAACTGTAATTAGTATCTGGTTTTAAACTGAGAAGCATGGAGTAAGAAGTTTCTAAAATCACAGAATTTTGTGTGTTGAAAAATAATGTTATCACATAAGGGCATCAGTGGGAAGAGAAAAAGGGAATTCTCTCTTTGCTAAATTTTTTTAAGTGTGTCTCATACTAGAAAATTCTTTATCCTTCTCCTACTACCAGGTTCCATACTAGAGTTAAGAATTTACTGTTCCAAAATTTCACTGCTTGGCTATGAAGCCATTACTGTTATTATTATTATTACTATTTTTCATTAAGTTGTAGTGAAGGAACAGAGAAGCATGGAACCGTGGGGATACAGGGAGAGTAGAAGCATATTAATCTGTTAGGAAAAAGTGTCTGAAGTGTATGTGGGAGGCTGCTATTAATATTTTTGGGTAGTACGTTCTTTACTGTGTAGGACCTTGTCCTTTTGCAAGATATTGGGCATACCTGGTCCCACCTAGTAAATGCTAGGATTCTGCAGTTCAGTGTGTCACCCCCAAATGCCCCCATGAATTCCTAAATGCTGTTTGGTGGTGGAGTTTGGGGGTGGTATCACCCTGATTGAGAACCACTGCTTTAAGGATCTGTTCTTTTTTAAAAATTTATTATGATTATTATTTTACAACTTGCTATAGGGCACACGTGCCCCCTACCCCCCCACCCTCCCAGAGAGAGAGAGAAAATGAGAAAGTAAGCGGCCAGGTCTAGGACACAAACCACTCGGACCATGATCGACCATTGTGAGAGTCCAGCACCTTAACCACCATGCCACCTGCTGGCTCCAAGGATCTGGTTTTTTCCTTTAATTATTTTATTTTACTTATTATTATTTCTTTTACCTTCCTATAGACATCAGAGAGAGACAGAGAGGGGGAAAGTGAAAAAGCACGCCATCAGGTCTGAGACTCGAACCATGATCAGCCCTGTGGGAGCCCAATGCCCTAACCACCCTGCCACCTGCTGGCCATGGGATCTGTTTTTTTTTTAATTCATATAAAGCGATTTTTTTTTTTCTGTGCAGTTCATTGGAGATGAACCTTTATGTGCAGTAGTAGTTCCACTTTAACCCCTGAAACAGGCCACAGGATCTTCTGGGACATCTCTTTCTTCGCTTGTTCATTGCTACAAGAGAAACTCATTTCACTTTTGGAGCCTTTGAATAAGGTCTGGGCAGCGTTTGCTCTTGTGTTGTTAGTTTAGAAGAGTAAGGATTTCAATGTACAGCTGCCTAGGCGCCTGGAAGTTGAGGTGATGCTGCTGCTTATGTTTCCGAGGTGCTCGTGGAACTCTTGGGCACAGAGAACAGTTGTCAGGGACATGAGTGAGTGCAGTGTACAGGAGGCCTCAGAAAGAAGCCTTATGTGAGCCGTATCTGAAGGCAGAATGCTGGGGGTCCCAATCCAGTTCCTCTAAGTAGCTGTGATCTTGGGCTAGACACGTCAGCTCTCTTGAGCCTCATCTTTGTTATTTTTAAAATGGATGTGGTAATCCTCAGCAGCGGCAGCCTAAAAACGTTGTTCCCCAAGTCTCATGAGAGCAAATACCGCTGTCACATTTCTCTTCTTTCGGTTCCTGCACATGCCTGGCACATCCTGTTCCCTCTGCTTGGAATGCTTTTCCTGCCATTCTTCATATGAATGCCTTTTTCTCATCCCTTAGGCCTCAACTGAAATTTCTCCTGAGTCTTGGGCCAGCAGGTGGCATGGTGGTTAAGGCACTGGACACTCCCACATGGCCGACCGTGGTTCGAGTCCCGGACCTGGTGACTTGCTTTCTCACTTTCCTTCTTTCTGTGTGTTTGTCTTTCTCTGGTCAAATGAAAATAAATGAATGAATAAAATAAAATTAAATTAAATTAAAAGATTGGCTCTCCTGCTTTCTCTAGTCACTCTCCTGTTACCTTAATGGTTCTTAACACACTTCATAAGTATTTTACTTTCTTCCCTTTACAGTGTGATTAAGTTCTAAGCTCCTTGAGGGCCAGGCTATATGTCTCTCTCTTTTTTTAATAGGGAAATTTTTAATTTTCTTTATTATTATTATTATTATTATGTTTTAATTTGACCAGGGAGAGATGGGGGGAGTGAGAGAGAGGGTTCCATTCCCCAGGTCCAGGACTGGAAAAATGGTCAGCCATGTGGGAGTCCAGCGCTTTAACCACCACACCACCTGCGGGTCCCAGACTACGTCTCTTGAGCACCATGGTTACTCACAATGTGCCTGGCACAAAGATTTGTGGAGTGAATGAATTTGAGTGCTCTATGACCATCGTCTTGGAGGTGAGACTAGTTTTCGTCCATTTTACAGGTAGGAAACAGGTTTTGGGGGAGAATGAGGAAGCTGCACAAGGTCAGAGTAGAGGTGAGCTGGGTTAGGAACGTAGGTCTGCCTGTGCGAGAATGCGGGCCCTGGACATCGTGCTCTCCCGTTCCCATCCGGAAGGAAGTGGGGGAGAGCTGTGGGAATAACACCAGCTATGAATCAGAGGGCTTGGCTCCTCTCATGCTTGGGCTGCTCATTAACTAAGTGTCTGACCTGTGACTGGGGAAGTCCCTGAGTCTGGGAGCTACCGTTTCTTCTTTGCAAGGGGGAGATGGTCCCTGTCTGGCTCCCCTTGCAAAGTCGTCATGGTGAGGGTCTCATGAGATGGTGTTCACAAAAGCCCAAGGACATAGAAGTGGAAAGCAGGGGTGTTCCTTTGGGGCCACTGTAGTCCTGTAGCTCTCTGCTGCTGTTAATTTCCTTAAAATTCAGTGGGTAGAAAGGTTTAGGCTGTGTGACCTGAAGCCCTCAAATGGAAGCTCATGCCATCTCCGAAATGTGACCACCCTGTCCCGCTACCCCCCCACCCTCCCAGAGAGAGAGAGAAAATGAGAAAGTAAGCGGCCAGGTCTAGGACACAAACCACTCGGACCATGATCGACCATTGTGAGAGTCCAGCACCTTAACCACCATGCCACCTGCTGGCTCCAAGGATCTGGTTTTTTCCTTTAATTATTTTATTTTACTTATTATTATTTCTTTTACCTTCCTATAGACATCAGAGAGAGACAGAGAGGGGGAAAGTGAAAAAGCACGCCATCAGGTCTGAGACTCGAACCATGATCAGCCCTGTGGGAGCCCAATGCCCTAACCACCCTGCCACCTGCTGGCCATGGGATCTGTTTTTTTTTTAATTCATATAAAGCGATTTTTTTTTTTCTGTGCAGTTCATTGGAGATGAACCTTTATGTGCAGTAGTAGTTCCACTTTAACCCCTGAAACAGGCCACAGGATCTTCTGGGACATCTCTTTCTTCGCTTGTTCATTGCTACAAGAGAAACTCATTTCACTTTTGGAGCCTTTGAATAAGGTCTGGGCAGCGTTTGCTCTTGTGTTGTTAGTTTAGAAGAGTAAGGATTTCAATGTACAGCTGCCTAGGCGCCTGGAAGTTGAGGTGATGCTGCTGCTTATGTTTCCGAGGTGCTCGTGGAACTCTTGGGCACAGAGAACAGTTGTCAGGGACATGAGTGAGTGCAGTGTACAGGAGGCCTCAGAAAGAAGCCTTATGTGAGCCGTATCTGAAGGCAGAATGCTGGGGGTCCCAATCCAGTTCCTCTAAGTAGCTGTGATCTTGGGCTAGACACGTCAGCTCTCTTGAGCCTCATCTTTGTTATTTTTAAAATGGATGTGGTAATCCTCAGCAGCGGCAGCCTAAAAACGTTGTTCCCCAAGTCTCATGAGAGCAAATACCGCTGTCACATTTCTCTTCTTTCGGTTCCTGCACATGCCTGGCACATCCTGTTCCCTCTGCTTGGAATGCTTTTCCTGCCATTCTTCATATGAATGCCTTTTTCTCATCCCTTAGGCCTCAACTGAAATTTCTCCTGAGTCCACTTTTAAATATTGACTCTTGGGCCAGCAGGTGGCGTGGTGGTTAAGGCACTGGACACTCCCACATGGCCGACCGTGGTTCAAGTCCCGGACCTGGTGACTTGCTTTCTCACTTTCCTTCTTTCTGTGTGTTTGTCTTTCTCTGGTCAAATGAAAATAAATGAATGAATAAAATAAAATTAAATTAAATTAAAAGATTGGCTCTCCTGCTTTCTCTAGTCACTCTCCTGTTACCTTAATGGTTCTTAACACACTTCATAAGTATTTTACTTTCTTCCCTTTACAGTGTGATTAAGTTCTAAGCTCCTTGAGGGCCAGGCTATATGTCTCTCTCTTTTTTTAATAGGGAAATTTTTAATTTTCTTTATTATTATTATTATTATGTTTTAATTTGACCAGGGAGAGATGGGGGGAGTGAGAGAGAGGGTTCCATTCCCCAGGTCCAGGACTGGAAAAATGGTCAGCCATGTGGGAGTCCAGCGCTTTAACCACCACACCACCTGCGGGTCCCAGACTACGTCTCTTGAGCACCATGGTTACTCACAATGTGCCTGGCACAAAGATTTGTGGAGTGAATGAATTTGAGTGCTCTATGACCATCGTCTTGGAGGTGAGACTAGTTTTCGTCCATTTTACAGGTAGGAAACAGGTTTTGGGGGAGAATGAGGAAGCTGCACAAGGTCAGAGTAGAGGTGAGCTGGGTTAGGAACGTAGGTCTGCCTGTGCGAGAATGCGGGCCCTGGACATCGTGCTCTCCCGTTCCCATCCGGAAGGAAGTGGGGGAGAGCTGTGGGAATAACACCAGCTATGAATCAGAGGGCTTGGCTCCTCTCATGCTTGGGCTGCTCATTAACTAAGTGTCTGACCTGTGACTGGGGAAGTCCCTGAGTCTGGGAGCTACCGTTTCTTCTTTGCAAGGGGGAGATGGTCCCTGTCTGGCTCCCCTTGCAAAGTCGTCATGGTGAGGGTCTCATGAGATGGTGTTCACAAAAGCCCAAGGACATAGAAGTGGAAAGCAGGGGTGTTCCTTTGGGGCCACTGTAGTCCTGTAGCTCTCTGCTGCTGTTAATTTCCTTAAAATTCAGTGGGTAGAAAGGTTTAGGCTGTGTGACCTGAAGCCCTCAAATGGAAGCTCATGCCATCTCCGAAATGTGACCTACATTGATGGGCCACTCATAATAACAGTGCCATCAGGAGCTCTGCTTTAGAACCATGGCTTTCGAGTTCCTTCCTCTCCACAGTTAAGTGTAAGTTTTGGTATAACATGATGGTGTTCACATGGTAGTCTGGGTACTGTTCTAGAGACCTGGCCATTCCTTGGTAGCAATCCTGTTCATAGGGAATGTGGATTTCCAGAGGTAGGGAAGGTGGAAGAGGTTGCTATTTCTGGGTCCTACTGTAAAATGGCTGGCCATTGAGGGTTTCTTAGTCGTGTAAGTGTATATATGTGCACCCTCAAAAAAACCTAAACTGTTTGCTGTTGTCACCAAACCATCAACTGGGGTGGAGATTAGGTGACTATTGATAAGTCTTTTTTTTGGGAGAGGTCTTTGCTACAGGGCACGTGCACTCACCAAACAGACAGAGACAGAGAGACAGAAAGTGAGAAATCACCTCCCAGGGGAGAGGGCCACGCCCCGGGCCCCGATCCCTTCTCCTCCGTTCTCCTCTCGGGATCTTGGGCACGCACGCACACGCGCCCGGCATGAGTTTTAAGCCACCGGGTCCGGGACGCGAACCGCGGTCTACTACGTGGGAGTCCAGCGACACATGCGCCAACTGCTGGTCCCAACTATTGATAAGTCTTTGAACATGCTGGCAGGGTATCTCCTGGGTTCCGTTTTGCCACCACTGTAGGGTTCTCAAATAATTTAATTTTTCCCACTCTTAAGTGATGGAGGAGAATCACCAGCTCTTGGGAGTGTATCAGAAAGCCTCTTTGTGCCTCACCACAGGTATTTAGAGGTAATGGCCTTTATGTGATTTCTGGAGAAGGAAAAGCATTATGTGGTCTTCAGAGAGCATGGTGGGTCTCTGCCCTGCAAAAGTTCTATTTTCTTTTTTTATTTTCTTAAAGTTTATTTATTCCATGAGTAGGCGATCCAGGGGGGCTAGGGGAAGAAACAGCACTCCTACAGGGTCTCAGTTCCTTGATCTACCCCCAGCTTCAGCCACCTCCAGATCATGGGCACGTGTACTCCCTGCCAGTGTACTCAAGAGAAGTCTCCAGACTTAAACCAGGAACTTTCCCACATGGAGAGCATTGCATTTTACTGTTGGTCCACCATCCAGTCTCCAAGACTATTTGTTTTTGTTTGCTTGCTATAAGGTGTGTGTGCTTGCCAAGCTGAGAGAGAGAGAGAGAGAGAGAGAAAGAAAGAGAGAGAGAGAGAGAAAATGAGAAATCATCCCCCTTGGAAGGATAGCCATGCTGCAATCCCTTCTCCTTCATTCTTGTCTTGGGATTTGGGGCAGGCATGCACACAAACCCAGCATGATTTTCAACCTGTGGGGTCTGGGACTCGAACCATAGTTGACCATGTGGGAGACCAACACCTTACTCACCATGCTATCTGCTGACTCCTAGGGCTTTATTTTTAAAAAATGATTTTTAGTTTTCTATTACTGTAAGAAATTATTTTCTATAACATTTTAAAAGGTTACCTTAAGACTAAGATAATTTTTTAAGAATTTTAAAATTTAAGTTAGTATTATTATTATTATTTTGGAGAGGTTTTTGTTATACGGCGTGTGCACTCACCAGAAAGACAGAGAGAGACAGAAAGCAAGAGAGGCAGAAAGCGAGAAATCACCCCCCGGGGGATGGCCACGCCACAATCCTTTCTCCTCCATTCTTCTCTCGGGATCTTGGGCATGCACGCGCATGTGCCTGGTGTGAGTTTAAGCCACCAGGTCTGGGGCTCGAACCACAGTCAACTACATGGGAGTCCAGCGGCATAGCCATTATGCTAATTGCTGGTCCCAAGTTAGTATTATTTTTTAATTTGACCAGAGAGAGACAGAGAGAGAAGAAGTGAGAAAGCAAGCCACCAAGTCCAGGGCTAGAACCGCAGTCAGACATGTGGATGTCCAGTGCCTTAACCACTACTCCTCCTGCCGGTCCTGCAAAAATACCTTTTTTTTTTTTGCAAAGATAATTTCTTAAAGGTCATAATTATTTCTTCCCTCAGTGGGATTTGAAAAGTGTTGCAAACTACAGTGGTTTAGCTCTTAAAGTGGTTGCTTTATGGGATGTATACATTTTGATTAAGACTCACCCCAAATATTTCACAATGCTATTCTTAACCAAAGAAATGTAGCTCTGGTTTCTTTTTCTTTTTTTGGAGAGGTTTTCGCTATAGGGCGCGTGCGCTCGCCAGGCAGACAGAGAGAGACACAGAGACAGAAAGCGAGAAATCACCCCCTGGGGCGATGGGCACACCGCAATCCCTTCTCCTCCATTCTCCTCTCGGGATCTTGGGCATGCACGCACACGTGCCTGGCGTGAGTTCTAAGCCACCGGGTCTGGGATGTGAACCACGGTCGACTACGTGGGAGTCCAGCGACATAGCCATTACGCTAACTGCTGGTTCCCGCTCTGGTTTCTTTTGAGAACAGGAACATGCTTTGTATTTTATACATATAATATTCAACCTAAGTTTATTCATATCACTGAAATTGTAGTATGCCCAATTATAAAAGTAAACTTCAATTTCAACAATTTCAAACTTGGAGAAAACCTCAGAGAGAAGTGGTAATAGCTTAAGTGGCTATTGGTCCCACTCCCACTAACCCTTAAGTAAGGCTGTTTCTGTTTTGTTCTGATTTTTTTGGGAGAGGTTTTTTGTTATAGGGTGTGTGCGCTCGCCAGACAGACAGAGAGACATAGAGACAGAAAGCGAGAAATCACCCCCCGGGGGGGATGGTCACGCCGCAATCCCTTCTCCTCCATTCTCCTCTCAGGACCTTGGGCACGCACGCACACGCACCCGGCGTGAGTTTTAAGCCACCGGGTCCGGGACGCGAACCGCGGTCGACTACGTGGGAGTCCAGCGACATAGCCATTACGCTAACTGCTGGTCCCCAAGTAGGGCTGTTATTAATGACAGTAGATCTTCAGGGTTACGCTACTTGAATCTTAAAGTTAGTCTAAAACAAATCCCAACCCTAATCTTTTGAATGATGGATGAGTATAAATTTCAGTCTGTTTCTTTTCCAAGCTTTGCCATGACCTAGTCTGAATCATCATGATTACTGTGGATATAGACTTGAGTGAGAAAGGGGCTTTTTAGAGACCCAGAAGTTTCCACTTCTGAATCTTATTTTCTCATAAAGACACAGATTTATGCTTGGATCCAACAGTTGGGCTCTTGTCTTTGACGTGCTGTGAGGATGAGGGGTGAGTTGTGGATATAAATGAATTACCTGAAGACCATCCCTTAAGTGTAAAGGAAATGAAGAACCAAGTTTAATCTTAAAGCAGTAGCTGGGATAGTTTCTGAACTAGTGAGACTATTTATCTTAATATCTCACTGGAGTTGTTAATCTTGAGGATACAGCCTTCATCCAGTGGGAGAAAAGAGAAGGGAAGAACTTGCTGGATTGCTCTCAACTCCAAGTTAGGGGAGGCATGCGGAGAATGTAAGTACACTCTTAGATCTGTAACAGGAAGGATGTGCAAAAGAGCTTTCCTGATTCTGTGAGTGGTTCAAAGGGGTTCTTAAACTCGGCAGGTGCCCAGTATTCCCTAAAGACCTTGTTAACAATGACAATAACTGGACCCCACTCCCAGAATTGGGTAGAGCTGAGGAGAGACCCAAGAGATCTGAACTGAAAACAAATGATTCCAGAAGTGTAATCAGAAGACTGTCTAAATCTGAAACTCACCTCTACCATGGGTTTAGTTTTTCTTTGCTGAAACAGAGAAAGACCTGAATGCTTTTGTTGGTGTATTCATTAGCATTATTTTAAGAATTACTAAACTAGTCAGATATTTCCTAAGCAAGATGCATGCAAGTCTTTGCTAAGCTCCAGAGGGTAGGTGCAGCCAGCAAGAGCATCGTTTGTTGTTTGATGGCTTTCTTTTACATAGAGCTAAGCATTCATCTCTTACATGTGGGCCTAAGCCAGTCTGCTTTGGTCCTGAGAATTGAAGTTGCCTCGAACAGAAGGTAATTGTGGCAGTGTCCTCTTTCCTTCTGTGCTCGTCTTCCCCCTGATTTTTCTTCTAAGTCATAGTTGCCTCTGCCTGCTGGTGCTACAAAGGACTTACTGAGTTATGTCCTCTTTCATACATCCCCAGTCAGGCAGCAAGACAAGTTGAGATCTTAGGATGAATTCAGACTTTCAAGTGGACAGAATACCCATTTTTTCTTTTCTGTGACCAACCCAAAAGTATGAGACTTTTTTTCTGTCTAGGTGGAGATCTGCTACTAAGACATTCATTTATTCAGCTGATATTATTGAGTACCTTCAGGGAACCTGGACATATGGCAGATGCTGTGAATGTGTATTTACTACAAAGGTGACAAGCATTACTTTATGCTTTATAGCTTCCTCATTCCTTGAGTCTGAGTATTGCAGCTTGTAGAAGATTTTACCCACCTTAAAAAATATTTATTTGATTATTATTATTATTATTTTGATGTGCTGTAGGGCATGTGTGCTCACCGGATAGGAAGAGGGGGTTGGGAAAGAGGGAAAGTGAGAAAGCAAGCCACCAGGTCTGTGACTTGAACCTCAGTCGGCCATGTAGGAGTCCAGAGCCTTAACCACTACACTATCTGCTGCCCCGACCCCCCCTTTTTATTTTTAATGTCAGAGGACACTTGCGTACAAGGTGGGGGGAGAGACGTACCTGGTCCCAGTGCAGTCCTTTCCCTCCAGTTCTTCATCCCATCAAGACTTTGGGCATAGCCATATGGGATCTGGTTTCCTGTACTTAGTACTTAAACACTGTGCTATAGGACACCTGATTTTACCTAATTTGTCTGTTCCTTATTGAATAAACTAATTCAGGTATTTAACTGTGAGGCTGCTGTAAGAATATATTTCTTCTCTGCTCTTCAGCTACACTTTTCCATTTTTTCCCTAAATCTTCTTTCTGGGATGAGGCAAGTGATCTTCCTGGTGGCTCTCGTCAAGTGCTAACTAAGAAATTCCTCCTGTATCTCACTGTTAGGGGTGCTCTATCCTCTCAATGAGAATATCAAAAGAAAAACTTGTTTTTCAAACTCTTCATGTGTATCTTTGGCTTCAAAAAGTATCTTTGTCATCCCTAGAGCCACTTTTCTTTCTGGTCATTGAACACTGTTTGCTAGAACCATGATTCACCACTTTTTAAATGTCTCGGTAAAATGTATCTCAAGACACAAATACCCATAGGAAATTTCCTCCTTGGTCTTAGAAGTGTATGTCTCTGAACTCTACAATATTAACACTTCAGTCAGCCCTCCTCCCCAACTTTTTTTATTATGGTAGAACACATAAAACAAAATTTCCTATTCTTTTTAAAAAGTTCGTTTATTTTGGGGCCAGGAGGTGGCATAGTGGTTAAGGCGCTGGACTCTAGTACAGCGGACTACAGTTAAGTTCTGGACCCTGTAGCTTGAAACTCCTGCTGGGCACATGTGTGTGTGTGTGCCCAAAATCCTGAGAGGAGAATGGAAGAGAGGGGATTATGGCGTGGCCATCCCCCATGGGGGTGATTTCTCACTTTCTCTCTCTGTTTTTCTCTCTGTGTCTCCAGTGAGCACACGCGCCCTACAGATAAAATCTCTCTCCAAAAAATATTTTGTAAGAGGAAAACACAGAGAATGAGAGAGAGACAGCCACGCTCAACAGGGTCTCGTGCCCCAATTCTCCCTAGCCTTCTTAACTAGCTGAAATGAGCACGTTTACATGTACCTGGTATGGACAGGTTGACCCAGGAACCAAACACCATTTTTCTGTGTGGTTCTAGCATAGTGGAGTAGAGTGCTACCTACTGCTGCCACATCGTAGCTCAAATTTTACTGTCTTAACTATCTTTTTTTTTTTTTTTTTTTTTTTTTTTTTTTGGAAGGTTTTGTTTTTGCTATAGAGCGCGAGCACTCGCCAGAAAAAGAGACAGGAAGTGAGAAATCACCTACCCCCCCCAGGGCAGATGGCCACACCGCAATCCCTTCTCCTCCATTCTCCTCTCGGGATCTTGGGCACGCACACACACGCACCCAGTGTGAGTTTAAGGCACCGGGTCTGGGATTTGACCCGCAGTCGGCTACATGGGAGTCCAACAGCATAGCCATTACATCAACTGCTGTTCCCCCTGTCTTAACTATCTTTGTACATACAGTTCAGCTGTACTTTAAATGCTGCATGTAAGTGGGATCATACAGTATTTGTCTTGTTGTGACTGTCTTATTTCACTTAGCATAATGTCTTCAAAGTTCACCCATGTAGCCTATGTCTGAATTCTCTTCCTTTTAAACATTTATTTTATTTGTGCTAGCATGTGCATACACCCAAGCCAGAGTCCTGCATGCACGGATGTGCACACATGCCATGTACACCAGTGCACCAGTCGTGCATGCCAGAGTATTTTCAGGGGATCTGAATCCATGATCAACTGTGTGACTTCCAACACTGCAGTTCAATTTGATTGTAATTGCACAACAGGCTGGACCGTCGCTCCTTTTTAAGATTGAGTGGGGTATCTGTCTGCCTTATTTTCTGCTTGCCCATTCATCTGTGGCTGAGCTCTTGGGTTGCTCCCATGTTGTAGCTGTTGTAATTCTGCTTATGAACGCGATTGTACGATGATCTGTTTGAGACCCTGATTTCAATTCCTTTGAGTACGTATACGACCAGGAGTGGAATTGCTGGAGCGTTGGATCATATGGTAATTCTATTTTTAATTTTTTGAGGAATCACCATACTGCTTTCCACAGCAGCTGCACCATTTTACATTCCTACCAACACGGTGTACAACTTTCCAGTTTCTCATATTCTTGTCAGCATTTATTATTTTATGTGTGTGTGTGTGTGAGTTTTAATAGTAGCCATCCTAATGAGTATGAAGTAGTATCTTGTAGTTTTGATTTCCATTTCCTAAATGATTTTTGATGTTAAGCATTTTATGTGCTTAATAGCCACTTGTATTTCTTCTTTGGAGAAATATCTATTCATGTCCTATGCCCATTTTTTCCCTTTATTATTATTATTTGTACATAAAATTGCTACACATCATTTAGACTGTGAAGAGACGTTACCCAGCATGATTTACACCTCAGTCCAGCCCAGTTGAGACTATTATACACATCTTCGTCAACAGATAATAAATCTTTGTCCCACAAGTGTCTTACCTCTCCATTTCCCCCCAAATTTCCTTTCCTACACTCTTCCCCTCCCACACTCTTTAAATTTCCTTTCCTACACTCTTCCCCTCCCACCCTTTTTTCCATTTGTTTCTAGTTTTGATTGAAGTTTTTTTTTTTTTTTTTTTTTGCTATTGGGCATGTGTGTCTGCCAGAGAGAGAGAGTGAGAAAGGGAAAGTGAGAGATCAGCCCCTTGCTGAACGGCCATGCCATCATCCTTTTTCCTCCATTCTCTCAGGATTTGGGGCATATATGCACACTTGCCCAGTAGATTTTCAAGCCAACAAATCTGGGACTCAAACTGTGATGTTGTGTATGTGAAATCCATGGGATCTAGCTGCCTTAACCTCTGTGCTACCTGCTGGCCCTGTTATTGTTTTTAGTGCTATTCAAAGCAAGTTTGTTTTGTTTTGTTTTACATTTTTGTCATAAGGCATGTGTACTCATGGAAGAGACAGAGAGAGGAAAAGTGAGAAGTCACTTCCCTGGTGGGGTGACCATGCCATAATCCCTTCTCCTCAGTTCTCCTCTTGGGATTTTAGGCACACGTGCACACATACCCAGTGCGATTGTCAAGCCACTAGGTCTGGGACTCCAACTGTGGCCAGCCATGTGAGAATCCAGTGCCTTAACCATCATGCCATTTGCTGGCCCTCTTTAAGTAAATTTTTTAAAGTTGTTTTTTTTTTTTGGCCATAGGGGGTACAAACTTACCAGAGAGAGACAAAGAGAGATAGTGAGAGGGAAAGTGAGAAATCACCTTCCCCCCTAAGGGAGATGGTCATGCCGCAGTCTGTTCTCTCTTCTCCTCCTGGGATTTTGGGCGTGTGCACGCACATGTGCATGGTGTGATTTTCAAGCTGCTGCTGGCCCCTTAAGTAATTTTTTAAAGCCTTGTTGCTGATAGTTAACTCTGATGACTGTGTTATTGTCCCAAGAATAATTAGTAAATCTGTGTTATATTTGAGTACTCTTTGCTCAGAAGAAAGAATTTAAAAGACTGTTTGGTGCTGAGAGACTTAATGAGGACTTTGGCTAGACGGGGGTACCTTACGTTCTGAAGGATCATTTTTGGAGAATCCTCACCTCATGATTAGGCATAGATCATCTCGGTCTTGGTGAATTAGATTTGTCAGAGTGTGGCTTAACTTCCTTGTTGGTAGTTCCCTGAGCCCTCTCAAAAGTTTAAGCCATGCTTCGCAGAGAGTTGTTCTGAAATTAGTCATTGTTCTACTGTGCTCTGTATTGTCTGGAATCCTATAAGGTCAAAGTTGACTCGTTAGCATGTGGGAGGAACTTAAACCTGGAACGGGGTAGGAGGAGTACTAGGGACCCAGGCCCACCCGGTGTGGTCATTTTGCCCCCATTTTTTATGTATTTATATATATGTATGTATCTTTGCACTTGTTTCCATCTCAGATAATGTTTTTCCCTGCTGAGAAGGTACCCTTTTCATAGAGAGCTATAAAGATTCTTTTATCCTAAGAACTCTGGGACTCCTACACGGATTTGAGGGAGCCCTTGGGATTCCGACCTAACAAATTAGCTTTCTGTGATATTGTTCTATTCCATTTAGATCATTTACACCCTCAAGGTATAATACCAGCTAAGTCAGCTTTTCAAAGAACTTCTTTGTAACACTGCCCACTACTCTAGCAAGCATCAAAACCCACAGGCATCACAGGTCGTTAGATTTCCTCAGCCCTGGTCAGGTGTGGCCAGAACGATCATGCCATTGTAGCCGCTTGCCTGGGGAGCTCTGGGCAGGCCTGAAGCCCTGAGATGAGGGCCGGCATGCAGGCTGACCCTTCCCTCCCGATACCTGAGGGGCCCAGTCACGTTGGCTGTGTTTAGTTCATCCTCTTTGTACCTCCTGATAACTCAGAGGCCAAGTGCAACCCAAAAGGATAGTGAATCTAAGTGTCTCAGTATTTTGAAGTATAGGAATCTCCTCTGAAGTGGCAGATCTTTAACAAATAGTATTATGAGCTGTTCTGTTTTGCCGTGACTTTGGAAAACCTTTGGATTCCTCCACTGAAAATTTGCTTGAGAAAAAAATCTTTTTAATGAAACAGTGTGAGTCACAAAGCAGCCACCCCTTCTCATAATAGCATTTCTCACCAGGGGAATTTTTGGTAGCTGTTGGGGGAGGGATTTGAGTAGGTCGTGGATGATGAATCCCTCGGTGGAACATAGCCAAAGGCTGCCATATCAGAACTCTGGTGCTTTCCGTGCTGACACCAAGCCCTGAATTCAAAGTGCAGGACAGCAGAATAGAGCAGGGAAGCTTGTGCTCGGTGAACTGCCTCACTAGCATGACCAGAGAATGAGGCTGGAGAGTCAAATTCAAAAACCAGTTCATTAAAACCCCATTGTCCTGTCAAAGGATCATGAAATGGAGGCCTTGGGTCAGAGGGCCAGAAGCCATTTACAGGCAGAATGTCAGCCTTCTGGGTTTAGGTCTGACTCTGGACCTCATGAGAACTTGAGGTCATGCCTGGTCTCTTCACTGCCTGTGCCTCCCTTTCCATGTTGCAAATTGGCTTTTGGTGACCACAGGACCCTTTACAAGGAATGGATTCATACAGGGTCAGCTGTGCCCTTAAGATTTTAGGTCTGGAGACCAGCAGAGGGCATAATGGTTACATTGCTGGACTCCCATGTAGTCGACTGGGATAGAGTCCTGGACCCAGTGACTTAAAATTCAAGCTGGGCGTGTGTGCATGTGTGCCCAAAAGCCTGAAGGGAGAATGGAGGAAAAGAGATTGTGGCATGACCATCCCCTCAGGGGAGTGATTTATCACTTTCTGTCTCTGTCTCTGTCTATTGGGCAAGAGCATGCACCCTATAGCAAAAATCTCAAAGAAAAAAAAAGGATATTAGGTCTAAAGTCCTTGGAAGGAAACATGTCACCCAGTCAGCCTCCTTGTAGGAGGGTAAAAAGGAAATACTAGAAATACTAAGAGTTTAGAACAAGCCAGGATTATGATATCAACATCCAGATTGCCTGCCCTAAGCCCTTCTCCCAACTTGAGCCCGAGTTTTAACTGTTTTCAACTTCATTGATTCATGGTTCTTTGGGACTCATGTCTGAACCTCTGTCTTATGTAAGCTACAGGCACACGAAAGTCTGAAAGGTTATTACAACTGTGTGAAGATTTGCTTTCCTTTGGAAAGTCACGGCTGTCTCCATTCTGTGTTTTCCTGGCTTTGTACTTTTCTTCAAAGCCTCTTAGCAGTTCCAAGTCTCCAGAGCTCCGTAAAGGGGAAACAGGAAGTCAGCATTTGATGCATAAGAGCCAGCAATAACTCATAGAGAAAAAGGCACAAGCCTGGAACTGGGAAGGAGAATTCTGGGCCTTGAAGGGACCAGGCCTCCAGACTTCCAGATATGTCCTCAGCAGTGACTTGGCAGCTCCTCCTAACAAGTACAAAGACCTTCTGTTCAGAGAAGACTAATTTTCTTAGGTGTTGTAATGGACATTCAAGTCACTTTTATATGACAGCATAATCTGAAGGATCTTTGACCTACAGAGAGCAAAACTTTGAGTTTAAGGAAAAAGTAGATCAGTTTTATAAAGTAGTAGGGATTACTTCCCCTTGTCTCTCTAACTTGAGTCTGCAGACTGTCTTTATCAGGGGACCCAGGCTGGAGCCTGACCTTCCTTTTTCCTGTCCATTCACTTTTAATGAGCTCTAAAGTTTTAGTCCTGTGATTACTAAATGGAAAAGTCACAGGGATCTGTGCTGTTTCAATTTTGGTTTCACTCACACATTTCAGGAAACCAGATAATAATGTGACTCTGAATAGGATCTCTTTGGTATTTCGGAATCTTTCCAAACACAGAATTATTTTAGGTGTTCAAAAGAGAACCTACCAAACAGATAAATAAATAAAACTTGACAGATATAATTGTAGCTCCCCTGCCTTATTGCCAGTTTTTTCCCTTCCTTCTCCAAAGGTAGATACATCCCTGACTCTAGTGTTTATCTTGCTATGTATATGTTCATACTTTTGCTGCATGTATTTATCCCAAACAGTATGTTTTATCTGTTTAATTTTATATAAATTGGTATAAACTGTATCATAATGTCTGTCTTTCCTTATCTCTGTGTGTGTGTGTGTGTGTGTGTGTGTGTGTATACCTCAAAATGTATTTGAAACACAGAAATCCATTTTTCCTACTTATTGCTATATCACGTTCATTTTTAAACATTTTTTTAAAGAATTATTTTATTTAACTTTATTTATCTTAATTTGACTGGAAAGGGACAGAGCGAGAGAGGGAGAAAGCGAGAAAGCAAGCCACCAGGTCCAGGACTTGAACCATAGTCAGCCATGTGGGAGTCCAGTGCCCTTAACCACCATGCCACCTGCTGGCCCCCAATTTTTAAACATTTTTATTTACTATTAATATTATTTTTTTATTTGCTGTAGGGCTTGTGTGCATGACAGAGAGAGAGAAAGCTAGAAAGCAAACCATCAGATCTAGAATTTAGCGTGGCTGGTCATGTGGGAGTCCAGTGCTTCAACCACCAAATCACCTGTTGGCCCAATCACATTCATTTTTACTGTTGTACCCTGTTGTATTACAGATATCACCATTTGTTGACTCATTCTCTTATCAATGAATAGTAATTTCCAGTTACCTTAAGAATGGTTTTCTTGGGGCCGGTAGATGGCGTGGTGGTTAAAGGCGCTGGATTCCCACATGGCTGACCATGGTTCGGGTCCTGGACCTGGTGGCTTGCTTTCGTGCTTTCCCTTTCTCTCTCTGCCTCTGTCTGATCAAATGAAATAATAATAACAAATGGAAATAAATAAATACTAATTTTTTTAAAAAAAGAATGGTTTTCTTTTTCCTTACATATTTGAATGAGAGATTTTCGTTTGGTTTAATTTGTCTCTCTTTCTTTTTTGTTTTTGTTTTTTTTTAAAGATTTTTGTGATAGGGCACATGCACTCATTGGAGAGAGACAGAGAAGGAAAGTGAGAAACCCACACCCTCCTGGGGGAATGGGCACACACACGTGTGCACCCACCGTGATTTTCAAGCTACAGGTCCAGGACTCAAACCGTGGTCAGCTATCTGGTAATCCAGCGCCTTAACCACCACACCACCTCCTGGCCCCAAATGAGAGTTTTTCTTTTCTTTTTAAAATAATTATTTATTTATTTAATTCCACTTGTTATTATTATTTTTTAATTTGACCAGAGAGAGACAGAGAGAGAAAGGAAAAGGGAGAAAGCTAGCCGCCACATCCGAGACTCAAACCACAGTCAGCCACGTGGGAATACAGCGCCTTTAAATGCCACGCCACCTGCCGGCCCCCCAGATGAGAGTTTTTCTAGGGTACATCCTTAGTCCTGAGATAGTGGGGTCATACAGTATGCATGTGTATGTGTATCTTCAAATCTTAAGTATTGCCCAGTAGATCGACAATGTGATGATACTAGTTCATACTTCCCAGATAGCATAATTTTGCTTGCTTCACATCTTTGCCAAAACTTGATATTGTCATACTTTAATTTTTGGTCACTGCTGGTGTATGGGAATGACATATCATTGTCATTATATATTTGTTAACTTTTTTGTATATTTGTCATTTTCACTTTTCATAATGTGTATTTACACATAATTAACATGTTAGTATTGTACAGTCAGTCATCATGTTTCCTCTTCTGTGAAATGCTGCTTCTTGTCCCTTACTCATAATTACAATGGGTGTATCATCTGAATAGTGTTTTTGTTTCTAGGTAATCTGTCATCCTATGTAATGCAGATGTATCTTCCAGCTTGTAGTTAATTATTTAATTATTTCCTTTGTGATTTCCTGTGATGAACTTGATTTTTTTTGAAGTTTATTTATTTCTTTCATGAAAGAGAAAGAGAAACTGAATTCTACCTTCATTCTCCCCTCAGCCTTCCGGCTAGGCAGGATCGTGGTGGGGCTGACCCAGGATCCAAGCCCTGGGCCCTCACATGTGACTGCAGTGTTGAGGGTGCAGCTTTACCATTGGTGCCACATGGGCTGAGCCTAACTTGCTAGAGTTGAACATGGCAGGTTTTTTTTGGTTTCCCTATGACGTTTTATATATTTAATAATTTTTTTTTCCCTGAGGTCATCAAGACATTATCTTGTATTTTCTTCCAAAAGTTTAAAATGTTTGCCTTTCATCTTTATTTATTTATTTATTTTAAAGATTTTGATAACTTTTTTTTCTTTAATTTTTTTTGGAGAGGATTTTGCTATAGGGCTCGTGCGCTCGCCAGACAGAGACAGAGAGACAGAAAGTGAGAAATCACCCCCCAGGGGGGATGGCCACGCCTCAATCCCTTCTCCTTCCTTCTCCTCTCAGGATCCTGGGCACGCACACACATGCGCCCAGCGTGAGTTTAAGCCACCGGGTCCAGGATGCAAACCGTGGTCGACTACGTGGGAGTCCAGCGACATAGCCATTACGCTAACTGCTGGTCCCACCTTTCATCTTTAAATCCTTAATAATGGAACATTAAATTTTTCCAATGAAGTAAGGGATGTACTTTCTTTTTCCTATATTAATGGCTAGTTCTTTCAGCAGCAAGTGAAGAATAAGAATATCTTCTCCTACTGATTTGTAGTTGCTTCTATCTATATGAATACCAAGTTTCCTTCTAGGCCTCTGTTATGTTCCTGGGCTTCTTGTTCTGTTCCTTGTGCTAATACTCTCAATTACTATAGTTCTGTAATAGGTCTTGCTGTGTGGAAATGCAGATCCTTTCACCTTATGTACTCTTTTTCTTTCTTCCTTTTTTTTTTTAGAGAAAGATTTTTGCTGTAGGTTATGTATGCTTGCCGGAGAGAGATAGACTGAAAGTAAGAAATCACCCTCCAGGAGGGATGGCCATGCCACCATCCCTTCTCCTTCATTCTTCTCCCAGGATCTTGGGCACACGTGCACATGTACCTGGCGTGAGTTTGAAGCCACTAGGTCTGGGACTTGAACCACAGTTGACTACGTGGGAGTCGAGTAATGTATCCTTTATGCCATCTACTGGTCACTTATGTACTCCTTTCCTTTTAATATTTATTTATTTAATTTATTTTATTTGTCGTTATTATTTAATTGGATGAGAGAAGGAGAGAGAGAGAGAGAAAGTGAGAACAAGCCGCCAGGTCCGAGATTTGAACTGTGGTCGACCATGTGGGAATCTAGCACCTTAACCACGCCACCTGCTGGCCTGCCCTTATGTACTCTTTTTCAAAACTGTGTGGGCTAAACAAAACTTTCTAGGGGACACATGAGGAAATCTAGATAGGATCGACCATATGAAATACAAAGTACCAGGAGCTGCTTTGCTTATAGCTGGTATTCTTTCTTAATGACAGGACATCTGGCAAAGCTACTCTAATGGGCAGTTTCAAATTTTTTCCCCAACTATCTCGCACAACAAACAATAATGTTTCCCTATGTCTTTGTATTGCAAACAGCACAATAATCAGTTCTGTATGTTACGGACATATCAGTAACTGGTTAGCTATATTTGGCACTTTATGCTTCCAGATCAATTTTAGAATCAGCTTTGTTAACTTCTATGAGGAAAAACACTGTAAGGCTATTTATTGGAATTGTATTGGATTTATCTATTGCCATCTTTATAAGATTCAGTCTATTCACAAACCTGATGGGAGTGGATTTACAACTATAAAAATAGAATTTTAAAAATATTTATATACATTTTAAAAACTTTGAAATAATTTCATTCTTACAGAAAAGCTGCAGAACTTATACAAATAAATATTGCATTTCTATCATCCAGAACCCTCAAATGTTAGGAGAATGACAAATAGTTGACATCCATTAAGTTCCTGACTTTGCAAAGCAGCTTAAGGTCTCAATAAATAGAAATTCTCAAGTGAGCAATTTACATTGACCTGCTCCTGGGAGTGGGGGAACCATGTGATTTGAAAAGAAGCATGATGTCTGAACGGGTGGCAAGGCCTAATAATGTCAGGTCTACTATAATCAGAGTTGGTCTGTATCCTTATGTGAACTGAAGATCCAGTGACACCCCTTACTCCCACCATTTAAGCTCTGATCTGTTGAAAGAGGGGCTCTTGTCCATAATCTGCTGCTATAATAGAATACTGACTGGGTCATTTTGTAAAGCAAATTAATTTTTTACTCTCAATCCTAGAGACTGGGAAGTCCAAGAACATGGTCCTGGATCTGGGGAAGGCATTTGTGCTGTGTCTAACATGGCAGAGGTGAAAGGGCAAGGGAGGCAGCAAGAGGAAGTTGGAAAACCTGAACCTGTTTTCTTAGCAAACTAATCTTGAGATAACTAACCCTGCTCCCATTTATCCATTCAGAAGAGCCCAGGCCTCGTAACCTAAACACCTCTCATTAGGCCCTACCTCTCAACACTGATGAACTGGGCATCAAAGTTCAACATGAATTTTGGAGGGGACATTCGACCCTAGTGGAGGACCCATAGTGGAGGCCTTCTTGCCTTTTACTTGAGAGTCTTGTCAGACAGCTGTAGGCTGCAGAATTCAGACCAAGTCTGCTTCGAGATATCATGAGAGGAACTTCTGGAAGCCTGGCTGAGCTGAGCCCTAAATGCCTTTATGGGAAGAAGAATGGGACACCCTCTCTTGGGAAGAGGCATTGTAGGGTAGTGGCTAAGGCCACAGGTTTAGGACCAGACTGCCTTAGATAATGAATCCCAGTGTTGCTGATTTTTAGTTTTTGAACCTTGTGCAAGTGACCAAACAACTTTGTGCTTTAATTTCTTTATCTCTTAAGATAAAGGCCAACAATAATAGCATCTATTATAAAAGACTCTTGTATGAATTAAATGAGTTCCTGGACATACCCACATAACTCAAAAGTGTCCAGCCGATAAGTGATTAGTAAATCTAAGCCCCTATTTTTATTTATTTATTTTTTAAGAGAGATTTTTGCTATAGGGCACTCGTGCTCACTGGAGAGACAGAAAGTGAGAAATCACCATCACCACACCCCAAGGGGAATGTCTATGCTGCAATCCCTTTTTTTCCATTCTCTTCCTGAGATCTTGGGCACATATGCACACGTGCCTGGTGTGTTTGAAGCCTCTGAGTCCAGGACTCGAACCGCTACCTGCCATGTGTGAGTCTAGCAACATAACCGTTATGCCACCTGCTGGCCCCATTATTTTTAATGCCTTTCATTTTTTTAAAAGATCTTGATTCCCTTTTGTTGGGTTTATCACTAGGTACCTTATAGTTTTTCGTTGTTGTTATTACTGTAAATAGTAGCTTTTAACATTTTTAATAATTGTATACGGTTTCTTATATGTTCCACAGACTCATTAGGACTGGGTGTGGTGGTACACACCTGTCCCAGAGATTTGGGAAGCTGAGGCAGGAGGATCATAACCTCAAGGCTAGACCCTCTGTGAAACAAGAGCTGGGCCTGGTGCATGTGTCCTGAACATCCAGGTGTGAGACTGAGGCAGGAAGATTGCAGCAGTGAGGCCTTATCTTAAACATGCAAGCAAAAACCATAAAAAAACCCAAACTTTTATGGAAGTTTAATAGTTTTTTGTTTCTTTGTTCAAGTTTCCAGAGAGTGCCTGCACTTGCTGGAGAGAAAGAGAGAGCAGGAGAGAAAGTGAGAAAGCAGCCCCTCATAGGCAGGTCACATTGCAATCCCTTTTCCCTCTTTATGGGATTTTGGGCACGCTTACACATGTGCCCCGTATGTTTCTCAAGCCTCTGGGTCCAAGATTCAAATCATGCAGTGGCCATGTGACACCCAGTTGCCTTAACTACCAACCATGGGTTTATTTTTATTATTTTTTCAATTTTTAAGAATAATTATTTAACTTTGTTTTAATTTGACCAGAGAGGGACAGAGTGAAGAGTGAGAGGGAGGGAAAGTGAGGAAACAAGCCTCCAGCTCTGGGACTTGAACCATGGTCCACTATGTGGGAGTCCAGCGCCCTCAGCCATCATGCCACCTTTTGGCCCCTATTTTTATTTTTTAAGGTTTTTGCCATAGGGCGCATGCACTTGGTGGTGGTGGGGGGTGCAGGGGCGGACACACACACAGTGAGAAGGAAAGTGAGAAATCACTCCTCAGGAGGGATGGCCACACTGCAATCTGCTGTCCTCCATCCTCCTTTTGGGATTTTGGGCACACACGCCTGTGTCAGGCCTAGGATTGAACCATGGTCAGACATATGGGTCTCCAGAGCCCCAACTACTGCGCTACCTGCTAACCCCAGGCTTAATAGTTTAAATGAGAAACACCTATGTAGAAAATTCAGGAGTATCACATAGTCTACAATGACTTTGTTTGTTTGTTTGTTTTTGGAGAGGTTTTTGCTATAGGGAGCGTGCGCTTGCCAGAAAGAGAGAGACAGAGAGACAGAAAGCGAGAAATCACCCCCCGGGGGGGATGACCACACTGCAATCCCTTCTCTTCCATTCTCTCAGGATCTTGTGCATGCACGCACACGCGCCCGGCGTGAGTTTAAGCCACTGTGTCCGGGACGTGAACCGTGATCAGCTTCGTAGGAGTCCAGTGACATAGCCATTATGCCTACTGCTGGTCCCATGACATTACTTTCTCAAAATTGCTGTCTAGTTCCTTCAGCTAAAAGCTTATTAGCATCTATAAACATGAGGATCTCTATTTTCCATCTCTTCTTAAAAAGGATGTTTGCTGTATACCCCAAGCATCATGTATGTTTTTGGTAGGTAGCCTTTATTCCCTTTTATTCCTATTTTATATGTTAATTCTTTTCTAGCAGAGTTTGTATAAAGGTATATTAGAGTTCTAACTGCAAACAGATGGTATACTCAGACAGGTAATTGAATTAAATTTACAGTTTACAAAGGTGTAGGAAGGATTAAAGGAACTAACAGGTGACGTGTGAAGGACCCAGAGACTGACCACAGTGGGAAGCTGTTGCCTCCCCTCTATCTGCTAGGGCAAGAGGTGATCATCCTTATGAAATGTGGTGGGAATTGTAACCCTGCGAGAGGTGCTCCACAGAACTGAGGACTTACACAGAAGTGGGGGGGGGCACACACAGTGAGAAGAAAAATGAGAAATCACCCCCAGGAAGGATGGCCATGGAAGGAGCCAAGTAGTAAATACTCCAGCCTCTTTATCGTCTTGGCTTCCAAATCTGATGGCGCTTCTCATTGGCTTAGCCCAACTGAAGTTTAGGAGGCAGGGGAACCTAATCCAGACTGTTAGCATCATGATACATAGAATGTGTATATAGGTTAATCCAGAGGAAACAAGAACTTTCATGTAAAATTCTCCTGTAAAACTATCTAGGTGTGGGACTTTTTTATTGAGCATGCTTTTAATCTATTTTTGTGTCAGTTCTGACTTTTTTTTTTTTTTTTGGAGAGATTTTTGCTGTAGGGCATGTGCGCCTGCCAGAAAGAGAGAGACAGAGAGACAGAAAGCGAGAAATCACCCACCAGGGGGGATGGCTTCGCCGCAATCCCTTCTCCTCCTCTTGGGATCTTGGGCATGCACACACACGTGCCTGGAGTGAGTTTAAGCTGCTGGGTCCGGGATTTGAACCGCGGTTGACTACATGGGAGTCCAGTGACATAGCCATTATGCTAACTGCTGGTCCCTCCTGTTCTGATTTTTTTTTTCAAGACAATCTCTATGTCTAGTTCTGTAGTATGACCCCCTTTTTATTCCTCATCCGAGCAGCTCTACTGTATTAATTTTATTTTCAAAGGACTAGTTATTTTGTCATTTTTTCTCTATTTTATGCCTTTTGCTTTTATTTTTTTAATTTTTTTTATTTTTTTATCATCATATCTTCTTCATATTACATTGGATTACATATAACTTTACAGTGTATTACATTGTTTCTTCAAAAGGGAATGCCATGCACGTCAGTCAGTACAGAGACATTAATCTCCCCACTTCAACATTCCACATCTTTTCTGTTTTCCCCAATCATTATCTTTATTATTCTAATTATTTTTATAAAACAGTCAATTGCTATTTCTCGTTTTGCTTGTAAAAATACTTTGCCCGTCATGAAACACCTCTCAGACCAATCCAGTTGAGAACACTATACATGTCATCATCAACAGTTAACAAGCCCTATCTGTTTCTCACTAACGTCCTGTCTCTCTATTGTTCACCTGCTATCCTTCTCTATCCTCCTATTCTAATTATTTTTATAAAACAGTCAATTGCTATTTCTCGTTTTGCTTGTAAAAATACTTTGCCCGTCATGAAACACCTCTCAGACCAATCCAGTTGAGAACACTATACATGTCATCATCAACAGTTAACAAGCCCTATCTGTTTCTCACTAACGTCCTGTCTCTCTATTGTTCACCTGCTATCCTTCTCTATCCTCCAGCTGCAGGTGAGAGTAGAGCTTTCAATGGCTCTACTCAAAACAAAATGTTTTGTTTTGTTTTAGGTTTTTGGTGTAGGCAGGTGCACTCACAGGAGAGAGACAGTCAGAGACAGAGTGAAGGAAAGTGAGAAATCACCTACCATGGGGGATGGCCATGGCACAATCCCTTCTCCCATATTCTCTTGAGATTTTGGGCATGCACACACATGCACATGCAATCGGCATGAGTTTCAAGCCACCAAATCAGGGACTCAAACCAGTTGGCTATGTGAGAGTCCAGCACCTTAACCATCATGCCACCTATGGGCCCCTCAATGGAGACTTTTTTTAAAAAAGAATTATTTTATTATTATTATTTTTGTTTGACCAGGGAGAGGGTCTTGAGAAAGCAAGCTACCAGATCTGGGACTCAAACCGTGGTGAGTCATGTGGGAGTCCAGTGCCTTAGTCAACACACCACCTGCCAGTCTCTGCTTTCTGCTCTAGCTATACTTATCTATCTTTCTACTTTCCCTGGATCTTACTCTGCTGTCTTTCTTACTTTGGGGTTGGGCCTTATGTTTAATTATTTATTTATTTTTTGGGGTGGGGGGGAGAGGTTTTTGCTATAGGGCATGTGTACTCGCCAGAAACACAGAGAGAGACAGAGAGACAGAAGGTGAGAAATCATCCCCCATGTGGGATGGCCACGCCACAATCCCTTCTCCTCCCTTCTTCTCTTGGGATCTTGGGCACACATGCACACATGCCCAGTGTGCGTTTAAGCCACCGGGTCTAGGACTTGAATCACGGTCAACTACATGGGAGTCCAGCAACATAGCCATTACACCAACTGCTGGTCCTATATTCAATTATTTTTCAAGCTGTTTTTCTAATATAGGCATTTTAAGATCTATAATAGAATTTCACTTTGAGTCATTCTTTAACTGGATCCTATTGTTTCTGATGTATAATATTTTCTTTATCATTCAGTTCTAGGTATGTTTTAATTTCCATTTTGATTCCTTTCATTCATGAGTTACATTCAGCCGTATTTAAAATTGTTCAAACATTTTTAAAGTTGGCTTCTAAATTGTATTATAATAACAGTCTCTCTAATACGGATAGATTTTTATTGATACTTAATTTGTGGCATACTCATGGTCAGTTTTCAAATATTTTATTTATGTTGACTTGAGAAGGTTGTATTCTCAATGTTGGTTAAGATTTGGTTCTTTACAGTCTTTTTTTTTTCCCCAAAGAATTATTTTATTTGGGCCGGCAGGTAGCATGGTGGTTAAGGGTGCTGGACTCCCACATGGCTGACCGTTGTTAGAGTCCTAGATCTGGTGGCTTCCTTTCTCACTTTCCCTCTTTCTCCCTCTCTCTTCCTCTCTCTCTCTGTCTCTCTCTGATCAAACTGGAAAATAACAATAATAAAGTTAAATAAAAATAATTTTAAAAAAAGAATGATTTTATTTAGCTTTATTTATTTTTTAATTTGACCATAAAAGGACAGAGTGAGAGGAAGAGAGAGAGAAAGCAAGTGAGAAAGAGAGTGAGAAAGCAAGTCGCCAGGTCCAGGACGCAAGCTATGGTCAGCCATGTGGGAGTTCAGTGCCCTTTACCACCATGTCACCTGCTGGCCCCAGGTTCTGTATGTTATTAGGCCCAACTTATCAGTTGTGTTGTTCAAAACTTCCATGTCTTAGAAAATTTTGTGGTTTTTTTTTGGAGAGATTTTCGCTATAGGGTGCGTGCGCTCGCCAGACAGAGACATAGAGACAGAAAGCAAGAAATCACCCCCCAGGGGGGATGGTCATAGCGCAGTCCCTTCTCCTCCATTCTCCTCTCGGGATCTTGGGCACGCACACACATGCGCCCGGCGTGAGTTTTAAACCACCGGGTCCGGGACGCGAACCGCGGTCGACTACGTGGGAGTCCAGCAACATAGCCATTACGCTAACTGCTGGTTCCCAATTTTGTGTGTTTTTTGTTGTTTTTTTTAGTTTATTTCTCCCATGAGAGAGAGAGAGAGAGAGAAAGTGATACTCCCAATGGGGTCTTCATGCCACAGTCCTCCTCCAGCTTCAGCTACCCTGGATCATGGGCACACATGGCATGCCCAACATAGGGGTCTCACTCATGTGGATCCAATCTCATGCAACATTGCACTATTACTTGATGTTCTTGACCTACCAGTTCCTGGGGAAACTTCTGTTAACATTTATCTTATCACTGTGAATTTGTCAGTATCTCTACAATTTTATCAATTTTTTTTTTTTTAATTTTTGGAGAAGTTTTTTCTGTAGGGTGCGTGCGCTCGTCCAAAAGACACAGAGAGACAGAGAGACAGAAAGAAAGAAATCACCTCCCAGGGGGGTTGGTCACGCCGCAACCCCTTCTCCTTCATTCTCCTCTCGGGATCTTGGGCTTGCTCATACACACGTCCGGCAGATTTTTTTTTTTTGCATATAATTTGACATTTACAATCTCTGTATCCTATTATGTATTTCTCCTACAAATGACGTATAGTTAGTTTTTTTTTTCCCCAAAACTTAGACTTCTAATTGGCAACGTTAATCTATTTTAAAATATTCTGATTGTAGTAGAAGGTGGTCTGGTGTGGTGGTTAAAGAGCAGGATTCCCACATGCCTGACAGTAGTTAGAGTACCAGGCCCAGTGGCTTGAAAATCACACTGGGGGGAACCAGCAGTTAGCGTAATGGCTATGTCTCTGGACTCCCACGTAGTTGACCGCGGGATTTCGTGTCCCGGACCCAGTGGCTTAAAACTCACGCCGGGCGCGTGTGCGTGTGTGCCCAAGGTCCCGAGAGGAGAATGGAGAAGAAGGGATTGTGGCGTGACCATCCCCCCTGGGGGGTGATTTCTCGCTTTCTGTCTCTATGCCTCTCTCTGTCTGTCTGGCAAGCGCACACGCCCTATAGCGAAAACCTCTCAAAAACAATAAAATAAAATAAAATTAAAATTTAAAAAATAAGAAAAAAAAATCACACTGGGCACATGTTGAGTGTGCGCCCACAATCCTGAGAGGAGAAGGGAGAAGAAGGGATTGTGGCATGGCCATCCAACCTGAAGAGTGATCTCTCACTTTCTCTTCCTGTCACTCTCTGGCGAATACATGTACCCTATGGCAAAAACCTTTAAAAAAAATTATGATTATTGACTGGATCCCACATGGCCAACTACATAGTTTGAATCTCAGATGCAACAGCTTGAAAAACATGATGGGAGTATGTGCATGTATGTCCAAAATTCTGAGAGAAGAATGGAGGAAAAGGGATTGTTGTATGGCTATCCCCTCTGAGGAGTGATTTCTCACTTTGCTTCTTACTCTCTGTTTCTGGCAAGCTCACACACCTTATAGAAAACTAAAATATGTGTGCATGTATAAAATGATAATCATTATATTAATGTCTTATTTAATAGTTTATTATATAACATACTATTTGTAATATTTTATTACTTATATTATCATTTATTATCTTGCTTTGTGCTGTCAACCATGTTTTATTTGCCTTTTTTCTTCTTTCCTCTATTCTGTTGGATAGTTTGGTTTTCTTTGTCCCAACTTCTATTCCTATTTCCCTCCACTTCCCACCTCCTATCAATAGAAATTTTTAGTTCTTTTAGAGGCTACTCTTAAGTTTTTGGCCTTCACAATTCAGTAAATTATAAAATTAAATCATTATCTCTACTCTCTTCTCAAGTAAGAACCCCAGTTTGTCTTATATATTTCTGTGGTTCACTATTATAATTCATAGAATTACTTACTGCTATTTTTATTTAATAAAGCCTGCTTATTTGGATTCACCCACCTGCCTACCAACTTCTTCGCCTATTATTTCTCCTTTTTATCATACATCATCCTTCTAAATTTAATTTCCTTCTTCAGGAAGTAGGCTTTAAAACTTATTTTCAATCAGAGCCTATTAGTGCTGAATTCTTCTTCCTTCGCTTGCCTAAAAAAAAATTTTTCCCCCTTTTGGGGAGTGGGGGTTGGTCAAAACCATTGGATAACTTAGCTGGATATAAAAATCCAGATTGACTGTTATTTTTTCTGAGCAATTAGAGAGTGTTCAGCTTTGCTATCTTGTAATTGCATTCAAGTCCTCTTTTCAACTTTTAATCTTTTTTTTTTTCTCACTGCTTTTTAAATTTTCTCTTTATGGTGTTTTGCAAATTTACTGTCATGTCTTCTGGGTTTGATTTATTTTTATGTATCTTGCTTGCTATTTGTCCTCAACTGTGAGATTTCATGTCTTTTAAAGCTTCTAAGAAATTCTTATTCATTTATATCTCCAAATTTTACCTTTCTCTTTTTTTATTTCATCTCTCCTTGTAGAAATCCAGGAAATTCTATATTGGATCTTCATATTCTATCCATCATGTTTCTTAAACTCTTTCATATTTCCAGTGGTTTATTTCTGTTATACTGTATCCTGGGTAATTTATCTCTATCCTTTAATACATGAATTCTTTATTTTCCTACTTTTTAACGTATTCACTGAATTTTATACCCATTGAACAACATTTTAAATTCCTTGGAATAACTTGATGGGTTGCTTACTTATTACCTTCATTGTGTGAAAACAAACAAAAATGAGTAAATCATCTTCCTTCCATTTTTCTTGTTTTCCTCTCTGGGAAACTAACTGGAATTGGCTAACTGCTTTCTCTTCTAAGAGAAACTGTTAGGATCTCTTCCTACTCAAAAATTCCATAAAGCCATATCACTCTGGTATTATGCTATTGAGCAAACAAGAACTATGAACAGGGAGGCAGGAAACTGGAAATCCATCATCTTTTTGTTCTCCACTCCCAGAGGAAGAGCAGCTCCTGAGTCATGTGGGGAAACCTTTCAGCATCATACCTCTTGGGGGCTCACAGCTGTGGCAAGGATCTGTTTCCATGGCAACAGAAGGCTTAACTCCTCCTCTGTACTCAGAATATGCAGAGGGAAATTACTGATAAACTTCTAGAGCTTTCCATGTTCTAGGCAGGCTGGATTCATTCTCTTTGTTCTTCTAGACTACAGTGTCCAATACAGTAGCCATGAGCCACAGGTGGTTATTTAAATTTAAATGAATGAAAATATAAAATCCTGTTTCTGAATAACACTGGCCACATTTCCAGTGTTCAGTAGCTACAAATGGCTAGTGACTAATCTATCAGCACACATAGAAAGCATCTCCGTTATTGCAGAGAGTGCTATTGGACAGTGCTGTTCTTTACTCTCCAAAGTCTTCATATAGTAGGCAGAGAATTGGCAAATGTGATATTTAGTAAATGGATCAGGTGAACCTGTTGGTGCCCAGAATCTAAAAAGCTCGTTTTTAGAATACCTTCATTCTACAGCATCTATGTGTAGAAAGAATTCACAGAGAACATGGCATTCAGGTATGGGATCATTGATGATCCTAGGCCTCCTTTTTTTGGGGGGGGAGAGGTTTTTCGCTATAGGGTGTGTGCGCTCGCCAGGCAGACAGACAGAGAGACATAGAGACAGAAAGTGAGAAATCACCCCCCAGGGGGGATGGTCACGCCACAATCCCTTCTCCTCCATTCTCCTCTTGCGATCTTGGGCACGTACGCACAGGTGCCCGGCATGAGTTTTAAGCCACCGGGTCCGGGACTCGAACCGTGGTCGACTACGTGGGAGTCCAGCGACATAGTCATTACGCTAACTGCTGGTTCCCTAGGCCTCCTTATTCTTACCTGTGATTTGGTACCGTGGTGTCTTAGTTATTGTCTTGCCAACATAAATACCTGAGCCCGAGTGATTTTATAAAGAGAGAGGTTTATTTATAAACCCCTAGTTCTGGTGGCTAGAAAGTCCAAAAGGCCTTCTAATCCTAGAGCATGACCAACAGAAGCACAGAAGATGGCAGGCATATGCAGAGAGCAAGAACAAGAGAAGCTTGCTTGCTTGTTTTTATAGCAACCGGCTCTCACAAGAACTAGCCTCATGATCTCATGAACATTATTAATCTATTTATGAGCCTGTTGCCGCCATGATATAATCACTGCAATCTGATTGCCATCCACTAGGCCTCACCACCTCCCAACATCAAATTCTAAAACATGAAACTATAGAAGACAAGGCATCATCCAAACCATAACACATGAAAAGAGAGGAAACCGGGTAAATAAAAGGGCGAACCCCTAATGAATGAATAAGCTTTGGGGAAGACAGAGAACATTTTCTGCATGAGTTTATTAATAAAATAAAGTTATGATTAACCCAAGACTAGAGAGGGCAGGTTTGTGAAATGACCAGAGGAAACCAGACCAAGGTCTTATTACTTGAAATTGACTCAGTTTGGAAATTCCTTGTAATGAAATCATCTGTTCTCTCCACCCCCATAAATTGTCATCTCATTCTTCTTTGAGTTGCTATAGAACAGTTAAAGGTTCTCAAGAAAAGAAAAGATGTACCTTACCCTCTTCCACATGCACATACATTCACACACTCACACCTTCAAATAAATCTGGGTCTCGGGACCAGTAGTTGTAATGGCTATGTCACTGGACTCCCATGTAGTTGACCGCGGTCCGCGTCCCGGACCTCGTGGCTTAAAACTCACGCTGGGCGCGTGTGCGTGTGTGCCCAAGATCCCCAGAGGAGAATGGAGGAGAAGGGATTGCGGCGTGACCATCCCCCCTGGGGGGTAATTTCTTGCTTTCTGTCTCTATGTCTCTCTCTGTCTGGCGAGCGCACGCGCCGTATAATGAAAACCTCTAAAAAAAAAAAAAAATCTGGGTCTCAGATGGACCCAGATCCAGAACATTATGGCTCATAACAGCCCTCATTCCAAAAGGCTACATGAAGAAGGAAGAGTCATCGAACCCAACCGTATTTTAAAAAATAATTACTTATTTTATTATTATTATTTTAATTTGCTATAGGGCATGTATGCTCACCAGAGAGAGACAGAGAAAAAGAGAGAAAGTGAGAAAGCAAGTCTTAGGTCTGGGACTCAATCACAGTTGGTTATGTGAGAGTCCGGCACCTTAATCACCACACCACCTGTTGGTCCCAACCTAACCATTTAATAAAACACATTTTCTTTTGCTATGAGGTACATGGCCTTGCCAGAGAGAGAGACAAAACAGAGAAGGAATTGAGAAAGCATGTTCTGAAGGGTGATGGCCGCACCATAGTCCCTTCTCCTCCATTCTCTCCAGATTTGGGGAATACATACACATGTACCCAGCATGTTTTTCAAGCTGCAGGGGCCAGGACTCACACTGAACAGTCGGCCTAGTGGGATCCACCTGTCTTAACTACCACGCCACTGGCGGGACCCCCAGCCTTGTTCTTTACCCATGGCAGATGTTGTAACTTCACTCTTTGTTATGGAGCACTGTAGTGACTCAAACTCCTCCTCAACACAGTCTCCAGGTGTCCATAGCCCCTGCTAACTGCTGGAGTTGACATGGGAGACTAAGCTTGCTTACTGCCCAGTTGCCTTAACCACTACCCCACTGGCTAGCTCCTGTTTTTGTTTTTTCTAATATGTACTAGGGATTTGAAGCATCACATTTGATCTTCAGGTAAGGAATATTGTTACTGATTACAGAGTACTTGTAAGCCAGATGTGTTAGTTGAGAAAGTTATAAAAGGTCTATTGTGAGTATTCTGGCCTGTGATATAGAATAGATGCCTAAATAAAAATTCAGTGAAAATATACACAAAGACATATGGTAATTTTAGGGTAAGGAAGGATAAAGGTAATTTGTGCTGGAAAAGGATTCAATACATAGTTCATTCTGGTGGTTTTTGTAAGGTTGGCAAAGGTGGCTTAGAGTTGACTTTCTAGAAGAAATTAATGTGAAAGAAAAGTGTCATGTAAACCGATGGTGGTCAAGGAATTCAGAGGGAGCATCTGTAGAGGAAAAAGGAAGAAACTAAAAGAAAAAAATTCTTTGGAGTAGATGAAAGAGTTGGGAAGGATGAACGGATGGGTGTTCTGTAAAAGCAGAATTTTTAGACTTTATGGTTTCTAAATCACTGAAGTTTTGTTTTGTTTTGTTTTGTTTTATAAGCAAATCTGGAAAAAAGAGTTCTTTCTAATTTTTTTCCTGATCATAAAAATAATTAGAATATTTAATAAAGGGCCAGCCTGTGGCCTGGTGGTTAAAGGAGCTGGACCCCACATTGGTTCACCCCACAGTTCAAGTCTCATACTAATGGCTTGAAAAACACCCTGGGGGGACCAGCAGTTAGCGTAATGGCTATGTCAATTGTCTCCCATGTAGTCGACTGCGGTTTGCGTCCCGGATCCGGTGGCTTAAACTCAGGCCGGGCACATGTGCGTGCGTGCCCAAGATCCTGAGAGGAGAATGGAGGAGATGGCAGCGTGGCCATCCCCCCTGGGGGGTGATTTCTTGCTTTCTGTCTCTCCGTCTCTGTCTGTCTGGCAAGCGCACGCGCCCTATAGCAAAAACCTCTCTTAAAAACAAAACAAAACAAAACAAAACAAAAAACACTGGGCATACCCGCGAGTGTGCCCAAAATCCAGAAAGGAGAAAGAAATGGATGAAAAGGAATTGTGGCATGAACCACAAGGTGTGCTTTCTTCCTTTCCTTCCTCTTTTTCTGGCTAGTGCACACAACCTCTGGCAAACTACCACCCCCTCCCCCCCCAAAAAAGAATATTCACTGCAAAGATTTCAAACGTTGATAGATGTGCTAATTACCTGATTTAATCATTATACATTGTATTCATGTACCGTACAATCACATTGCTCCCCCAAAATATGTACCTTTATGTGTCAGGTAGAAGTCCGGGGGGGGGGCAAGTAGAAAGAAATTTCACACATTAATGTAGGAAGTTCAGAGTTCCCCATCATCCCTTGGTGTGTATTTTTCCAGGATTTTTACCCCTGTGGATGAACAGATATGTATAAAACAGTAGAAATTACATTATGCTTGTTGTTTCACATGACATTTTTTATTTAATGTCCTCTTCATTGTTCCATGTTGGCCCATATGTGGTGTGGATTTTGTTTTGATTCGTTGCTGTCTCTGTTGTAATTTCTGGAAACATGTACATGGAGGTGGAACCGTTCACAGCAACCCCTCCCCCACCCCCAGCCATGGTGCCTGTTTGGGTTAAGTCATGATAAAATAGGTTTGTTGCCTAAGTTTGTCCCCATATGATTTTACCCTTTTACAGTGCTCAGCTAGAGAGATCACATCTGCCATTTGGTCAGAATGTCTCTGTAAGTTCTAAGAATGCCACAGGTCCCATATAGCAAGATTCTTGGTTCAGTCCAGTGACCTCCCTGAGTACACTGGGCACCTGCTTGCCCATGGTCTGGGAGTGGCTAATGGCTGTGGGTGAATTGCAGCATCAAGACCTCATTGGGGTTCGGTCTTCTTCTCCCCTTTCCCCATTTCTCTCACTTATAAAAGGAATTAAAAACACCGTCACCACCCACAGGGAAATATCACATAGCCTTTCCTATAAGTGAGTTTTTTTAAAAAAAGGATTATCTATTTAATTTTATTTATTCTTATTTTTTAATGATCTATAGGGCATGTACACTCACCAGAGAGAGAGAGAAAGTGAGAAAGCAAACTACCAGTTCTGGGACTAGAACCACTGTCAGCTATGTAGGAGTCCAGTACTTTAACCATCACACCATTTGCTGGCCCCATGAGTTTGTTCTTAGAGTGCAGTTAAATTAAGCTAGAATCCAGAGCTCAGCTCCAACTGCAAAGGACGTTTGGTAAATAAATGATGCTAGGCCCTTCTTAGGAGCCTACTTCTCTCCCAGCCCTCAGTTTTGAAGCAATCTGAATATATCTAACTTTTTCCACAGTTCACTGCTTCTCTCCATTTTCCTTTCTGTTGGGATGATTGCTTCTGCCAGTGGCTAGACTAGAGCATAAGAAATGCTAATCTACCATCTACAATCTGAGCAGCTCTAAAAGAAAATGAGGCAGTGGAGGAGGCTGGGGAAGACATTTCAGGACTGTCAAGGGGCAACGAGTCATAGTCTGCACTAAGCTGGTTGCTTTTGCTTCCTTGGGTACTGGATAAAGATACCCAGATGCGGGGCTTGGCAGGTGGAATGGTGGTTAAGGGCGCCGGACTCCCACATGGCCAACCGCAGTTCGAGTTCTGGACCCGGTGGCTTGCTTTCTCACTTTCCCTCTCTGTCTCTCACTCTGCCCTTCTCTGATCACAAGGAAATAAATAAAGCTAAATAAAATGGTTCTTAAAAAAAATAAAGCAACCCAGGTGGGCAGCTTGCTGGTGGCGTCTGCAGCTGTTCTCTGGGGCCTGTGATTTCTCTCAGTGACCTAGCATTGGTCATTACTAGTCTTACTTGACTAGTAATAGACTGTGATCTGTACCCAAATAGACATGTGGAATATTTCTAAATAAGAAAAAGGTAGGTTTGTTTTTGTCATCGTTGTCATTGTCTTCTGCTGCTGCTGTAAGGTACATGCACTCATTGAGGGGGGCGTGCAAGAACACATACATCCTGGTGGGGCATGGGTGACCACATCACAGTCTCTTCTCCATTCTCCTCTTGGGATTTTGGGCATCTACACACACATGTCCAGAGTGTCTCTGAACTCTCTGGGTCTGAGATTCAGCCAGATTGTTGGCCACATGAGACCCAGTTGCCTTAACCACTCCACGCACCCTTGTTTTTGTTTTTTCTAAAATGTGCTATTACATGTCACTGAGGCCAACTGTGTTGGCAAGAGTAAAGTATTGGTACAGAACTTGGAAATAGTCTTTAGAATTAAATGGAATCCATTCATTAGCCATCAGTAAAGTCAGTGTTTATAGAATTCCCATGAGCTCAGAGTGCTTTTGGATAACATAGGTCCTTTCCGCTATGCCCCCCCAGAGTGGAGAAACAGGAGCAGTCTAGGAAAAGCACTTGGAAAAATTCTCTAATGATTTGAGCCTCACCCAGGCTTAATAGTTGAGTGTTTGAAGACTTTTGGTACTTTTTGTTTTTGGTTTTTTTGAGAGTTTTTTTTTGCTATAGGGCGCGTGCGCTCGCCAGACAGACAGAGACATAGAGACAGAAAGTGAGAAATTACCCCCCAGGGGGGATGGTCACGCCGTAATCCCTTCTCCTCCATTCTCCTCTCAGGGTCTTGGGCACGCATGCACATGCGCCCGGTGTGAGTTCTAAGCCACCAGGTCCGGGACGCGAACTGTGGTCAACTACATGGGAATCCAGCGACATAGCCATTACACTAACTGCTGGTTCCTGAAGACTGTTGGTTTTGTTGGTAATTGCATCTTCTTAAAATAAATGAGTTGAATTGTGGGGACCAGCAGGTGGCATGGTGGTTAAGGTGCTGGACACGCCCACATGGCTGACCACGGTTCAAGTCCTGGACCTGGCGGTTTGCTTTCTCACTTCTCGCTTCTCTCTCTCTCTTTCTCTCTCTCTTTCACTGTCTCTTTCTCTGGTCCAATTAAAATAATTAATAAATAAAAGTAAATAAAAATAATTCTTTAAAAAATAAATAAATGACTTGAATTGTAACAAACAGTAGTATATAATAAAAATATTAGTAGTAGCAGACATTTTTTAATGCTTTCCAAGTGCCAGGCACAGTTCTAAATGCTTAACATGCATTCACTCTTTGAATCCTCACTCTGAAGTGGTTACTATTATCATTCTCATTTTACAGATACGAAAATGAGTCCCAAAGTTAGGGAACTTGCCTAGTGTTACACAGCTAGAAAATGGTATGGCTGTAATAAATAGTATCTCATATTATTAAATTACAGTCAGTTCAGCCACCAAAAATTAAGTTATGGGAATATTTTTTCACTCCTATAGCACTCTTTGTAGTTTCATAAAACGCTAGAGAAATAGGGCCAACCCCAAGGCCTGGTATTAAAGGGAGCCAGATCCCACATGGCTGACTGCAGTTTGAATCCCAGCAGTTCAAAAAACACATCAAGCCCATGTGTGTGCCCAAAATCTCAGCAAGATGGTGAAATGGAAGAGCAGCGATTGTGATGTGACCATGCCCATTGGGGGGTGCTTTCTCCCCCTCTGTCTCTGTCTCTAGCAAGTGTATACAGCCTCCAATGATTAAAAGAATGGTGGAGAAATAAACCATGTTTCCTTACCCTGTCAGCCATAGACTTGCCACCTGTGACTGCACCCTTTGCTCATCATAACATCAGCCCTCTCAGCCATCTTTGCTCCAACGGGACCGAGAGTCATTGATTTGTTTCCTTCTTTTGTCCCTTGGCCCTCAGGCCTGTACCTTCCTGACTGTGGAGCCAGTCAGTTGTCATAATCGCTGCCTTGTGTAGTACACTACGCTCTCCTTCCCCTCTTTTGCTTTGCCACACTTGCTTGACTAAACCGTAGCTCCAGTTAAGTTCCAGTCTGTGCCTGCTCTGTGGGAGTACTCATGAGCTGGAAGAAACATCGAACATGTTCACTGGCCTCATTCTTAATTCTTGATCACTAACCTTACTGCTGCCCGGGAGTCCTGCTGTATTTTCACAGTCCATTCATTCCCCCAGCTTCTCGAGGGCCGTTCCATACCCTCTCCTCTTTTCTCAAAACTCCCTTGCCTTTGATGACCTTCCTATTTCATTGAGAAAACAACAGCACTCACCACCATGCCCATCACCTTGCACCTCTGCTCTCTCCCCCTTCCCTGTAACTGGGTACAGGTGCTGTTCGCACCCTACTTGTGCACTAGATTTCACCCCCACTTGCTGAGGCCAGCCTTCCCCTGAATGATGCTTCTCTGGTGGCACATTCCTGTCAGCGTACAAACTGCTGATGTTCCTTCCTTCCTGAAAACACCAACAATAACAGATTAACTCTGTTGATTTCTGCTTCCCCTACAGATACCATCCAATTTGCTACTTCCCTTTAAGCAAACCTCCTTAAGAATTCATTTTCTGATTTTTTTCCCCTGTTGATTCTCCTTGAACCCACTTCAGTCAGATATGTGCCCTGACTATTCCGTTGAAATTGCTCTTATCAAGGTCACTAAGTGCTTTTGTGTTACGAAATCCAGCAGCCCATTCTCAGCTCTCAGTTTGGAAAAGGCAGATGCAGTCGACTCAGGTCACTCTCTTCATGAAACACTGTCTTCACTTGCTTCCAGGGTACCGCGCTCACCTCGTTTTCTTCCCGCTTGGCTCATTGATCTTATCTCCTTTGCAGGTTCCTCCTCATCTCTGCCTCTATGTTGAAGGGCATAGAGAGGCTTAGTTCTTGTTCAGTTCTCCTTGGGTATATTACAACCCTGGTAAAGTCATTGAAGCTGGGGATTATAAATACTATGTGTATTCTGACTCCAGCTCAACTGCTCCCTTGACCATTTCTTTCTGTAACTTTTATTTTGATGTAATTCACATACCATTCAACTCACTCATTTAAAGTGAACAATTCAATTTGTGTGTGTATTCAGGGAGTTGTGCAGCTGTCATCCCAGTTCATTTTAGAATATCTTCATTATCCCCTAAAGAAATCCTCTAACCATTAGCAGTGACTCTTTTCCCTTCAGTTACCCCGCCCTTAGACAACCATGTCTTAGTCCACTATTGTGTTACAACGGAAATACCAAAGACTAGATGATTTGTAAAGAAATAGAGGTGTATTCTGCTCACGGTTTAGAGGACCAGGGTTCTGGGGCCAGTTTCTGGTGAGGCTTCAACATGACTGAGGGCAGGGTCTTGAACAGAGCAGCTGTCAGGAAGTTTCTGCCTGTTCTGATCTCCTCTCCCCTCTTACAAACACATCAAAACTCAATAATAAGCGCTGCACCCTGATGGCATTATCACAACCTAGGCCCTGCCCTGGGACACCATGAAGGGATTCAGTTTTCACTTAGTGCCTTTACAGTGCACCCAAGTTCCTACACATGAATTTTGGAGAGAAATCCAAACTACTACAAACTGTGAGTCTGCTTTGTGTCTGCATAAATTTGCCTATTCTGAACATTCCATGCAAATGAAATAATATGCAGTACATGACTTTTCGTATGTGGTTTCTTTCACCTAGCCCAGTGTTTTCAAGGTTCACCCAGGTAGTAGCATGTAATCATACTTCATTCCTTTTCTTTCTTTCTTTTTTTAAGAATTATTTAATTTATTTATTTTAATTTGACCAGAAAGGGACAGAGTGAGAGAGAGAGGGAAAGTGAGAAAACAAGCTGCCAGGTCCGGGACTCAACCTCAGTCAGCCAAGTGGGAGTCCACCACACTTAACCACAATGCCACCTGCCGGCCCCTCCTTTTCATGGCTAAATAATATTCTACTATGTGGCTGTATTACATTTTGTCTTTCTATTTATTACTTGATAGACATTTGGGTTGTTTCCACCTTGTAGCTATTATAAACAGTGTCGCTGTGAACATTCATGTACAAGTTTTTGTGTGGATATGTTTTTATTTCTTCTGATTATTTACCTGAGAGTGGAATTTCTGTGTCCAGTAGACAACTCTCCATTTCCCCCTTTCTTTGGTCCTTGGCAACCATCGTTCTACTTTCTACCTTCATGAGTTTGACCACTCTTGATGCCTTGTGTAAGAGAAATTATATGGTATTTTTTGTGCGTATGACTGGTTTATTTCACTTAGCATTTTGTCCTCAAGGTTCATCTATGTTGTGAGAAGTGTCAGAATTTAGTTTTTTTGCTAGACGGCATTGTGCACAAAAGAGGGAGAGAAAGCACCCCCATATGGAGAATGCCACAATACAATCACTTCACCGTTTCTCCCTTTCGGGCACATACACATATGCACTCGGTGTTTCTCAGTCTCTGAAGCCAGGACTTGAACTGCAAGGTTGGGATGTGGGGTCTAGCTGCCTTAACCACTAGGCCATGGAGCTGAGCCTCTTCCCTTTTTAAGACTGGATAGTGTTCCATTGTAAGTGTATACCACATTTTGTTCATCCATTCATCAGTTGAGGGACACTCGAATTGCTTCTACCTTTTTGCTATTGTAACAATGCTGCTATGAATATGAGTGTATAAATACCTCTTTGAGACCCTGCTTTTAATTCTTTTGGATGTATATCCAGAAATGAAATTGGTGTCTTATATGGTAATTCTATTTCCAATTCTTGAGGAACTGCCATAACTATCTTTCATAGTGGCTGGGCTGTTTTACTTTCCCATTGACAGTGCAATTTTAGAATATCTCCATTATTCTGTAAAGAAATAGGTTCTGATTTCTCCATGTTCTCACTACTGCATCTTCTATTCTGTGTGTTTTTTAATAGCAGCCATCCTAATGAGTATTGTATGCTGTTGTGGGTTTCGATTTGCACTTCCTTAATGACTAGTAAATGTCGAGCATATTTTTGTCTACTTGTTGGCCATTTGTATATCTTCTTTGGAGAACTGTTTATTTAAATCATTTGTGTATTTTTTTGGGGGGGGGAGAGGTTTTTTTGCTATAGGGCGCATGCGCTTGCCAGAAAGACAGACAGAAAGCGAGAAATCACCATCCCGCCCTCACCACCACCACCGCCACCGCCACCGCCACCGCCACCCCACCCCGGGGGGTTGGGGGGGTGGCCGTGTCACAATCCCTTCTCCTCCATTCTCCTCTTGGGGTCTTGGATACACAGCACAGTGTGGGTTTAAGCCACCGGGTCTGGACTACATGGGAGTCGAGTGACATAGCCATTATGCCAACTACTGGTCCCTATTTTTCAAGTGGACCAGTTGCTAAGTTGTAGAAGTTCTTTATTCTGGTTATTAACCCCTTATCATATAGATGACTTGCAAATATTTTCTCCCATTCTGGTCACTTTTTCACTCTCGTGTCGTTTGATACACAGAAGTTTGACATTTTGATGTAGCCCAATTCATCTTTTTAAAAAATTATTTTTTAATTTGCTAGGGGACACGTGGTCACTGGAGAGAGATGAGGAGAGAGGGGTTCCCCATTCCTATGGGAGAACCACACTGCAATCCCATCTCTTACACTTCTCCTTTTGGGATTTTGGGTATGCTTGTGCATATACCTGAAATGTTTGTCAAGCCACTGGGTTCTGGACTTGAACCGCACAATTAAATGTTAAATGTGTGGGATCCAAACACCTTAATCATGAGACCACTGACTGGCCCGCGTCATTCACCTTTTTTTTTTTCAACTTTTTTTGCCTATAGTTTTGGTCCATATCTGTTGATATTTTTTAAAACTTAATTTCCCCATAGATTGTTGCTCGTCTGTATAAACACAATTGATTTTTGAGAATTGATTTTGTAGTTTGTGACCTTGCTGATTAGCTTACTGGTTCTAATAGTTTTGAGTGTCCATAGAATCCCCTGCACACATGATCACATTATCTGTGACTCAGTGCAGTTTTACTTCTTTTCCGGGCTGTAAGCCTCGCTTCACAGTGCTGGCTGCCGTCTTCCATACGATGTGAATAGAAGTAGTGGAAGCAGACATCTATCAGTGTGTTAGGGGTGGGCTCTGCATGCAGTCTTTCATCATTTTTCATTGTTGTCAGTATCAGGTTCCAGAAGTTTCCTTCTATTTATAGTTGCTGAGTGTTATTATGAATGACTGCTGAATTTTGTCAAATGTTCTGCATCTGTTAAGATGATCATAAGATTTTTCTTTGTTAATGTGATGAATTACATTGATCTTAAATACTAAATGAAGCCAATTGATCATGATGTATTATTCTTTTTATATATGTTACTGAACTCAATCTGTTAAAATTTATTAAGGACTTTTGCTTTATGGTCATGAAGAATATTTGTCTCTAGTTTTCTTTTTCATTGATATTTTTGTCTATTTTGATTTCAGTAATGTACTATGGCAAAAAACCTAAAACAAAATATCATGCCGGGCGCATGTGCGTGTGTGGCCAAGATCCCGAGAGGAGAATGGAGGCGAAGGGATTGCGGCGTGACCATCCCCCCTGGGGGGTGATTTCTTGCTTTCTGTCTCTCTGTCTCTCTCTGTCTGTCTGGCGAGCGCACGTACCCTATAGCGAAAACCTCTCAAAAAAAA